>NC_134894.1:25708714-25721214 GCF_041734735.1 Babylonia areolata | reverse complement strand
AGCAGATGCCTGACTAACAGCGTACCCCACCAACGTAACCCATTCAGCCAGTATCACAGAACAAGAACTGGTCTGGTGTGATTTGTTAGCAAGGAAAATATGCGAATCAAAGTAAACACACGTATGAGGAAGCAAAAACTCTCCTCCGCAGCAGATTCCGAAGAGGCTGGGTCACCCTGAACGGAGGCTACCAGGCACACCAGGATCCCATCAGGACACTGGAGAGGAGACACCAGACTACTATCTACCGCCTTCGCACAGGACACTGCGGCCTCCGAGCACACCTGAAGAGGATTGGAGTGGCAGCCACATCCCTGTGTGATTGCGGCCAGGCTGACCAGACCCCATCCCATATTCTCCAATACTGTCCCCTGTATGAGAAGATGCGGCAGCAGTCCTGGCCTGGGGGTGCTGACCTCAACACCAAGCTCTGTGGGACGGCAGCCGATCTTCACCGGACGTCCGAGTTTGTGGCATCCCTCGGACTTCGACCCTGACTGCGTAGCTGTCGAACGCAAAAGAAAGAAAAGAAAGAAAGTAAACACAAAGGTTTTACAATAATTGATTTGGAAAGGAAAGCATGCTAGAAAAGGGGAGAGAGAGAGAGAGAGAGAGAGAGAGAGAGAGAGAGAGAGAGAGAGAGAGAGGTGGAAAAATAGACAGGGAGACAGAAAGACACGTAGACAGACAGACAGAAAGACGGAGACAGAGACAGAATAACAGAGCCAGAAGGGACATCTCATGTCATCTCCAGGACGGTAGAACTCACAGAGGATTCATTATATTCCTCTACTTTTAAGATTTTTTTTCAGCGCGATTTAGCCAGCTTTTATTCATTTGTGCTCTCTCTCTCTCTCTCTCTCTCTCTCTCTCTCTCTCTCTCTCTCTCTCTCTCTGTGTGTGTGTGTGTGTGTGTGTGTGTGTGTGTGTGTGTGTGTATTTCTGTTTAAGGATGTATGCAAATGTGATTATGCGTGTTATGAATATGGTTGCAAATGTGTGTAGTAGCAGTAGTAGTAGTCTTCAATTTAACGTCTTTCCACTTGATGTTAAAAAAAGAGAGAGAGAGACGGGGGGGGGGGGGGGGGGGGTAAGAGGGGGGGAAGAGAGGGGTACAAAGTGTGTGTGTGAGATAGTGTATGTGTTTGCGTGCGTGCGTGCGTGCGTGCGTGCGTGTGTGTGTATGTGTGTATGTGTGTGTGTTGTTGTTGTTTTTGTTTTGTTTTTTGTTGTTTTCTTGTGCGTGTTTGTGTGTGTGTGTGTGTGTGTGTGTGTGTGTGTGTGTGTGTGAGAACGTTGGAGAAAAAAAACAACAGAAACAAAGCAAAATGGTTGGAAAAGTTTAAATCCAACAACAAATGTCCTATTGGACTGCGTATCATACCTTCTGCAATGGCAGATAACATTTTGAAATTGGCAAAGTGCATTCAATTGAACTTTCCGAAAAGTTTGGTAAAAACAATTTCAAACTCTGGCATTCAAATTCTAGATGTTTGCTAGAGATAAGTTCTCCACATATGCTTTTCACATTTTTGCTGAACTATGTCACAAAATCAGTGTGTGTGTGTGTGTGTGTGTGTGTGTGTGTGTGTGTGTGCGTGCGTGCGCGCGCGCTCACGCACCCCGTGGGTACACACAAAGCCACACTCATACAGACATTGGAAACTTTACTTTTGATAATGGTTATAGCTGTCGTGCTCTCCTTCTATTCATAAACATGAAGAGAATCTAATCTAGCATTCACTGGGAATTATCACTGAGGTATGATGATATATCAATAACCACCTGGTACAGCAACTTACGTCAAATCAAAAGTGTGTGGTCAATAGTGCGATGTTGCCGAGCAGCCAGTACCAGTACTAACAGTCAAAACACAATGTGATTTCCTCAGATTTCTGTCATCATCTCCAGGTTCTTTGTTTTGTATGGCTACACAGCTCTTTCGTAGTCAGTCCAGAAAGAAGACTGAAGGCTAAAGGGGTGTGAAATCTCATCAGGGGAAAAGGAAACCGCCATCATTTGCTGCACTCCGTGTGATCAATGGACAAAACCAAGGGAGAGAGGGACTGATGACAGCCAAGTGTTTATCAAAGGAGAGATGTGAATCAAGGTAGACACCAGGGATTTTGTGAAGGAAGATAACAGCACGGCGGAATGAAAGCAAGCTTGCGGGATTTATGTGTGTGTGTGTGTGTGTGTGTGTGTGTGTGTGTGTGTTGTGTAGGGAGGTGGGAGGTGAGGGCAGCTCTGCATAGAGGAGTGGTTCCAAAGTCCAGGATATACTGTCTTTGGGAATCTTGCAGTATAAATGTTTTGACCAACATGTAGACACCTGTGTCTATCCATGCCTGGATAATACAGTACGAGAGCATGCACTGATGCAGTGTCTTTGTGTGTACGTGTGTACGTGTGTGTGTGCGTGTGTGTGTGCGCGCGCGCGCGTGCGTGTGTGTGTGTGTGTCTGTGTGTAGGGGGATGGGAGGGGGAGGGCAGCTCTGCGCAGAGATGTAGTTCCACAGTCGAGGATCTACTGTCTTTGGGAATATTGTTTATAAAATGTTTTGACCAGCATGTAGATGGCTGTATCTATCCATGCCTGAATAATGCAGTACGAGAATATGCATCGATGCAATGTCTTTGTGTGTACATGTGTGTGTGTGTGTGTGTGTGCGCGCGCGCGCGCGCGTGTGTGTGTTTATGTGTGCGTGCGTGCGTGAGAGAGAGAGAGAGTGTGTGTGTGTGTGTGTGTGAGTGAGAGAGAGAGAGAGCATTGTGTTATTCTGTGTGTGTGAGAGAGAGCATGTGCACGTAGCAACAGAAGAATTCACCTTTTCGGCAACTCATGCTGGCTCCAACCCTCACACTTCAATTTGAAAAGCGAACAAAATGTCCACGTCACCCTCACCACTGCGGAGAGAGGCATCAATGGGCCATGTCAAATATTGATCCTGTCCTTTGGCGAGGAGTCCAGACTCTCTGAAAGCAGGATTGAAGTGAAGGGGGAAAAGAAGAGGAGAGATCAGAAATGTGCGGTAAATATTTACCATCTGTCTCCAAAAACAAACAAAACAAAATGGGACAGAGGGAGCTACAGGGAGCTCTTTGTTTGATCTTGCCACGATGTCATGGTTTTTGCCCCACTCGCTGGCAAATTGTAGGGGGGTTTTCTTCGTGAAGCCTCCGTTGTTTTGGTGTCTGAGGAGAGTAATAAATCAGAAACACATGCATTCGAACTGATATACATGCACGTGCGCGTTTTCATAACACGAGCTGGCATTTTATATGTGGTTTCCTTTAAACATGTACTCTTCTGACAAAAGAAAACAAAAAAACAAAACAAAAAAACACCCATTAATGAATAAAACTCTGCACGTTCGGTTCAGTTGTTGTTTTCTTTTCTTTCTTTTTTTCTTTTTTCTGAGCCACGTTTGTAGTCAAAACCCGTTCACTCCACATAAGAATAGAATTCGTCCGCTGATAGTATGCAACGCAGCAAGTCAGACGGCGGGTTTCATTTTGCTGTCCAGTCTATACCAAAACGGCCTTCAATTCCTTCTGGCGCGTATATAAAAAAAAGAATAGATAAAAAAAAAGAAGAAGAAGAAAAGAAGATAAAAAAAGAAAGAAAAAAGGTACATTCTGCAGTCCTCAGCAAAACCGCTGGAAACATTAAAGGACTTTGTCAAAAATCATACCAGTTTCAATTGCAAAACACTGGCAGTCTATGCAGGTTCATACCCCGAAGCTTTTGGACTTAAAAAAAAAACACCAACCACGCCATCCACTACTTTGACAGGAAATAGATCAATCACCAGTGTCAAATACTGATCCCTTGTCTGTGCATTGACTTCAGCCTCTCCTAAAAAAACACACAAAAAAACCACAGGATTTAAAGTTGAAGATTGGAAAGAATAGGAAAGATCAGAACTTTGCGGCAAATATTGACCAGCTGTCTTGAAAACGTGACAGAGGTGAATTTCTACACAGACGCACAAACCCTTGGGGTTTTCCTCTTCCAAGTACGGGACAATTGGAGGCATCTTTGCTTTTAGCATGTGTTATCTGGTTGTGTCTGGTGAGAAATAACTGACACATATGTGCATTACACATGTGTATTTCTACATCTAGATACATATCCACACACATGCACTCACATCCATACATAGATATTATGCTCACACACACACACACACACACACACACACACACACACACACACACACACACACACACTGTGGAGTGATGGCCTAGAGGTAACGCATCCGCCTAGGAAGCGAGGGAATCAGAGCGCGCTGGTTCGAATCCCGGCACAGTCGGCAGTATTTTCTCCCCCTCCACTAGACCTTGAGTGGTGGTCTGGACGCTAGTCATCCGGATGAGACGACAAACCGAGGTCCTGTGTGCAGCATGCACTTAGCGCACGTAAAAGAACCCACGGCAACAAAAGAGTTGTCCCTGGCAAAATTCTGTATTGAAATCCACTTTGATAGGAAAACATAAAAAACAGCAGGCAGATAAAAATACAAAAAATGGTTGGTACTCTCAGTGCAGTGACGCGCACTCTCTGGGGAGAGTAGTCCGAATTTCACACAGAGAAATCTGTTGTGACAATACAATACAATACAATACAAAACACATACACACACACACACACACACACACACACACACACACACACACTCACACACACACACGCACACACACACACACACACTCACACACACACACACACACACACACACACACACACACACACATACAACGTGCAAACTGAAGTTCTTTTATCACAATGAGACCTTCAGCGCAGACATCAAAAGGCGAATTAAAAGCAGGTTAAAAGTCATTGAAAACAAGATGAGGCTATGTACACCATCGTCTAGCAGAACAAAAAAAAAAATCGGCAACAAGCAAAAGAAAAATAAAATCGTAAAACGTTCCCACAAGCTTGCTTTCATTCCGGCATGCTGTCATCTTCCTCAGTAAACTGCTGTCCAAACCCCTGGTGTCTACCTTTATTTATTTATTTATTCAGACTTCTTGCTATAGCGCATATTCTTGAAGCTCTATGCGCTTTACAATAGCACTAAAAAAAAAAAAAAAAAAAAAAAACATTCACTCAAACATCCCCACACATATGCATATAATTTGAAATATAGGCGAGAGAGAAAAATTAAAATAGGTCATGTCAGTTGATTAAATCAAGAAATGCAACAGGTATTTAAAAAAAAAAAAAAAAAAAAAAAAAAAAAAAAACACCCCGCATTACACACACAGATCAAAACTAGAAAGATGAAACAAATGTTCACACACACACACACACACACACACACGAATGACAAACAATTGAAACACACAGGCTACATCATCACATGATAAAGCAATATTCATCAAACATTTCAAGTAAAAACGTATGTACATCATTACATCTCTCCTTTGATAAACACTTGGCTGTCATCAGTCCCTCTCTCCCTTGGTTTTGTCCATTGATCACACGGAGTGCAGCAAATGATGGCGGTTTCCTTTTCCCCTGATGAAATCTTACACCTCATTAAGCTTCAGTTCTTCCTGGCCTGGCGAAGAATGAACTTTCTAGCAGTGCGAAACAAACCCCCTGGAGATGATAAAACAACGCCCTTGGAGATGATTACAGGAATCTGAGCAGATTACAATGTGCTTGACTGCTCGTACAGAGTGTCTTTTGACAGCGAGTCCCAGACCTTGAAGGCGGAATTGTAAAGAAAACTCCAGGATGTCGAGATGATATGTTTCAGACGAGTGTCCTTGGCATCTCGTACACTGACCACACTGCAGATGATGAAATGCATTCAAGAGCAACACAACCATACAGACACTGTGAAGACCTGCTGTCCACTGTGAAGAAAAGGAAGTTGGAGTGGAGTGATAGCAACGATATCAGGTCCCTTCAAACCATCCTCCAGGAAACACTTCCATGGGAAGACAAAGAAAAGGACATCACTGAGTGGACCGGAAGAAGCTTTGCCCCTCGGGCACCAACACACAACCATGGCAGAAGGAGACGTTCTACCATGCGGTAGACCCTGGTGGATGTGGGAGCTGTAAGCGGTGAGTACTGGCTGCCTGTCAACATCACATTATTAAATACAAAAGTTTGATTTGACATGATGATTTTCATTCTTAGAAGAAAAACAACAACTTTCATACTAGACAGCAGCTGGAGGTGTATCATCATGCCACTCTGATCAATTTCAGTGAAAGGTAGATAGGTCTCTCTTGATGTTTTGAACACAAAGACTGCGAACTGCTTTGAAACTACTAAAGTATGTATGTGTGTGGCTTCGTGTACACTGTGGAGAGGGGGTGAGGGGGCGGGGGTGAGTGCACATGTTGGTGAAAAAGTGAGTTTGGAGTATGTTCGCATGCAGGAATGGACGTGTGTGCGTATTCCCTTGTATTTTCAACTACATCTCCAGCTTCAAGCCTAAATCTTCAGAACGGAAGAAAAGCAAACCCACCATGCCACAAAGCCCTCACTCACGAGAAGGACCAAATCACTGTTGTCCAATATTGATTCATTTCCATGGCGTTAAGTCCAGACTCCTCAAACCCAGGGTTAAAGTGAAGAGAAAAGAACGGGAAAGATCAGAGCTGAGCAGACAAATATTCACCATTGTCTCAGAAACGTGACAGAGGCGTGTTTCTCCACAGGAAGCCTTCTGTTTGATCTTGACACGATGTCTTGGTTTTTGTCCCACGCGCAAGCGATTTGTGAGTGTGTTGTTATTTTCCTTTTCGCTTGAAATCTATGGAAAGCTATAATTCATATTCATAGACGCGCACACTTTTGCAAACGACGCACATGCGTGCACATGCACACACACACATGCACATACACACACGCGCGCGCATACACATCCTCAGTATCATTATTTTATAGAAGATATTAATGCACAGTTTTATTTAATCAAATTGATAAGTGAATATCAATTATTTGCCAACAGTTGGCTCAGTGTAAAAAAACAGTGGAAGCAACTTCATTTTCTAACATCAAAATTGCTCACTCATCATTCGCTTGTTACAGGAAATGAATGAAATGAAAACACAGTGAACAAGAGCGAACTATAAAAACAAAAAAACAACTGATTTCAGTAATGCTGATGCTGATGCGCGCACACACACACACACACACACACACACACATTTCTTGAGTTCCTTATCACTTTGGAAGATTGATCGCTTTTCTACACCCGTACAAATCTAGGTCAGTTGTACAGTTTTCTTTCTTTCTTTTTATTTTTTTAATTTTTTTTTTTAATTTTATATACCTTTTGGAGGAGGAGGGGCGGGGGGCGTTATTATTTATTTATTTTGTCCTTGGATGTATGTGTCTGTTTGACATCCTGTTCTTCGTCAGCCAGCTTCCTCTGTCCAATGCAGAAGTTCAGTTCCGAATTGCATCGAAGATGGGTCAAAGATACAGTGTGGAAATTTGATTGTGAACGTCAGCTCCCTTCCCCTCCCACCCCACCCCCCCTACACACGAAGGAAAAAGAAGGGAGGAGGGGGGACGGCGGAGGGAGGGGGGGGGAAAGAAAGAAAAAGAAAATATGTTTGGTTTGATTGAATATATGATACAAAAAAAAATTCAACATTTTATACTGAAGGAGAGAGAGAGAGAGAGAGAGAGAGAGAGATTTATTGTTTGATCTTAGATGGCTGCCAATTTTACGAAGGTTTTGCATGACAATGTTTCGTGACCAGATCGCGTTAAATTCCTATCAAAAACCAATCGACTTCTTTAATAGTTTTGCCATTTATTTTAAGAGAGGAGGAAAGAAAGAAATATATTCACGCTCTGTCTGGCATTAATCAAAATGTATTTCGTGGAAGTAGAATCATGTCGTTCAGTTCGGACCAATCAAAATTAATGATTAATACCGTCGTCTGTTTGAATGTCGTCTGTTTTCAAAGTGTTGCTTCGTGTTTTTATTGTTGTTGTTGTTTTTATTTTATTTATATTTCTAATTTTCCAATGTCACAACGCCCGTTTTCGTTTGTATCAGAGTGTTTCATAGTCGCCGGTTTATTTGTCATCTGTTCTATCAGTATCAAGATGGTCACTGGTCCATTTCAGCTGTTTTCGAAGTGCTGTTGTGCGCAAAGAGGAACAAGAAGAAGAAGGAGGAGGAGGAGGAAGAGAAGAAGGAGGAAGAGGAGGAAGAGAAGGAGGAGGAGGAGGAAGAGAAGAAGAAGAAGGAGGAGGAGGAAGAGAAGAAGAAGGAGAACAACATAAAAAAAACAACAACAATAAAAGAGACAGAATAAGATATAGAGAGGTTGAGAACAATGAAAAGAACACGCAACCACGAGGCAGACTGTACCGATCGTTTTTATTTATAACTGTTTGCTTAGTAATCTGTACAATCTCCACCACCTTCCTCTTACACACACACACGCACACACACACACACACAAACACACATACATGCTTACATACACTTTGACGGAACTCGTTTCGAGACAAAGGCGAAGGTGAAGATGAATACCTCAAGACAGCAATGATACGGTGACTGGTACGCTGTTCACCAAAATAAATTCAACAGCAACAATAACCAAAAAATTCAATAACAACAAAAACAAAAACATACCACCCTACACCACTCTGAAGGAAAAAACCCCACAAAAAACAATAAAAGAATAAATTCGTTTATGTGGGAATAACTTCGTAAATATTACAAAACAAATATAGCCTTGTCCTTCCACCTACCATATTTTCAAATTATATATAGATGTATATATATATATATAGTATATATATATATATATATATATATATATATATATAGAGAGAGAGAGAGAGAGAGAGAGAGAGAGAGAGAGATACAGGTTTTTTCCCCTAAATGGAGTGGGGTTGCTTAATGTCCCATCACACATACTCCTAATCATAGACACATAGTAAAATGTATAATAAAATCATCTATCTTCTTTTTCTTCTTCGTTCGCGGGCTGCAACTCCCATGTTCACTCGGATGCACACGAGTGGGCTTTTAGGTGCATGACCGTTTTTAACCCCGCCATGTAGGCAGCCATACTCCGTTTTCGGGGTCGTGCATGCTGGATATGTTCTTGTTTCTATGACCCACCGAACGCTGACATGGAATACAGGATCTTTAACGTGCGTATTTGATCTTCTGCGTGCGTATACACACGAAAGGGGTTCAGGCACAAGCAGGTCTACTCATAAGTTGACCTGGGAGATCGAAATAATCTCCACCTATTACCCAACAGGCGCCGTTACCGAGATTCGAATCCCGGACCCTCATATTGAAAGTCCAACGCTTTAACCACTTGGCTACATGCGCCCGTCATATATATATATATATATATCTGTGTGTGTGTGTGTGTATGTGTGTTTGGGGCTGTAATTGCGCCTGGCTATAAGAAGGACCAGTTGACTTGGTCGATTCCCCCCCCCACCCTTTTTTTTTTTAAACGAACGCTGAGCGATTGCCTCGAATTACGAGCGTATTTGAACCTACTCTGCATCCAAACCACTTAGCTCTTTTTTTTCTTTTTTTTTTTATAACCATTTCGCCATAAATTCTTTTTATTCAATATATTTCTATTGAGGAAACACTTAAAAAACAACAACATAATAATAATAATGGCAACAACAACAACTAAAATAATGATGATGATGATGATGATGATGATGATGATGATAATAATAATGATGATATAACAACAACAACAATAATAACAACAAAACCAATCACCTAAATTCTGCGATAAACTTAAACACCTTTCCTCGTCAACATTCTGCTAATCACACGCCATCCGCTGTCCCAAAGCATGAGCGACACGCAAGTACGAAACCCTACGTTCGTTCCACCAGACACTGACTGCAGAAGAAAAAAAAAGTCCCTTCAAACTCTTCATGTTAAAATGTGTATTGGACTTCCTCCATCGCTCAGCTGATCGGGTCAACTGTGTCAAATCCATGAACAAAACCAGAAACAAAAATCAACAATAACCAGCGACAACCTTTCTGTCTCAAAGTGTGCAGCAAAACAACAACAACAACAAAACAACAACAAACAAACAAACAAAAAATCCAACCAACCGAAAAAAACAAACAAACAAAAAAATTATTATAACCAACAAAAACTGGTGCATTTTCAGTGCAGAACATTCCAGCTTTTGTGAACACAACACAAGAAAAAGCCAACCCTGAACAAGGTAATAAAATATTTCATGGTTATCGAATTTTGAACTTCGTTCAGCAATCTGCGTCAAACCAACATGGGCAACGGAGGTAATATACCACAAGCTATGAGAACAGACCCAAATCAAGACATGGAAGAAAATAAACTGGAAAGAGAGGGACAGTGAGGGAGGATGGTGGTGGAGGGGTGGGGGCGGGGAGTGCGGGGGGGGGGGGGACAGGGGGGAGAGGAAACAGACAGACAGACACAGAGAGGGAGACAGACAGATAGAGAGAGAAAGGATATCATGAACGAAGGACAGACGTAACGTAGAAAACAAAGGAACAACTCAATGACATCACCACTACCACCATCACTGACGTTCAATTGCCTAAAAATTCTGGCTTAAAAAAAAAAATCGAATAAAATGCGCTTATTTATTTCCAAGAACGGAGAATGACAGCCTCTTGATAAAGACACGTGGGATGTCTCTATGTAAAGAGCCAAACATAACAAAAAATATACATGGTATCTTAACAGTATGAACACATTGAGAAACACACGTATAGCCAGGTGATGTGAACAAAAATCGTTCTCCAAAATATGTACAGTAAATGCCTGAAAACAAAGCCGTAGCCGCGCACCCAGTTAGACGCTCTCTTGTCGAAGCCCTCTTCGTTATCTGACGGTGACGATAAGCATCATCAGTGTCACCTTCATCAACATCATCACCATCGTTTTATACCAATAATACAGAAGCAAAGCTGACAACTAACTGTTGTCTTTATTGTTTGTTCACCAAAACAAAAAATTCGGATCGAACTTGAAGCATCTTTTCCAGTTCGGAAAAAAAGTACATACATTTGTTTCTTTATATATATATATATATATATATATATATATATATATATAAGCAGCTTAACTATCATTTCCAACACACTGCACAGTCTTCAAAGCTTTCCTTTCAAAGGGTTTACAAATATGACTCAGTATTATTGTATATGATTTCCATCAGTCCATAATGGGAAGTATAAGCCAGAAGACGTCGTTAGACCCAATTCGGTTTGTTCCGTTTCTTGTGCAGAAAGTACAAAGTGTGCATATACATACATTTATATTAGTGCGGTGCGCACTCTTAAGCGCGCTTGTGCTGTCATACACTGAAAAAAAAAAAATCCTGGAATAGTATTTCCAACCACGTCATGTTGGAGGAAGAGAGAGGGAGAGGAGTGGTGTGTGTGTGTGTGTGTGTGTGTGTGTGTGTGTGTGTAGGGGGGGGGGGGGAGAAGAAAAGGGTATGGAAACGAAAAATTAACAATGAAAAACGTTGGCGCACACGTTTGCGTAACGTAACGTATACACAGACACGACACAGACACCCATCCTTCCCACGCCACCGCGCACTCACCCCTCCCACAAATATAACCATATATATATATATATATATATATATGTGTGTGAGTGTGTGTGTGTGTGTGTGTGTGAGTATATCCTTATTAACCAATAATCATTGATGTTCGGAAGAAAAAAAAAAGGAGAATAAAGAAAAAAAAAAAGGAAAAAAAAAAAAAAAAAAAAGAAAGAAAGAAAGAAAGAAAAAAGGTAGCAGATTCACAATACAGAAGCACCATAGAAATGGGGAGGTGGTGTGTGGGAATGGGAAAAACGGAGTATGCTGGTTTTCAAGTCTCTTTTGAAAGTTCCTTTATGAGTCTCTTTGCAA
Source organism: Babylonia areolata (assembly GCF_041734735.1). Taxonomy (NCBI): domain Eukaryota; kingdom Metazoa; phylum Mollusca; class Gastropoda; order Neogastropoda; family Buccinidae; genus Babylonia; species Babylonia areolata. Next base: position 25,709,307 of record NC_134894.1, on the reverse strand, counting down.
GTTCGCTAAAATGAGGTGTCTCACGAAGGAAAAAAAAAAAGACTCAATAACAAATCTTCTACATATACGGCGTCCCTGATTTAAATTACCCCTAGTAGGGAGATAAATGCGGAAAACTAAAAAAAAACCCAAACAAACAAACAAAAAAAACAACAACAAAAAACAACAAACATTCAATGGATACATTTTGCTCACAAAGTTTCAGTTTCAGTTTCAGTAGCTCAAGGAGGCGTCACTGCGTTCGGACAAATCCATATACGCTACACCACATCTGCCAATCAGATGCCTGACCAGCAGCGTAACCCAACGCGCTTAGTCAGGCCTTGAGGAAAAAAAAAAAAGAAAAAAAAAGAGGTGAATAAATGAGAGATAAGCTTACACAAAGAAATAAATAAATAATAACTATAATGTAAAAAAACAAACAACAAAAAACAAACAAAAAAACCACAATGATGATAAATAAGCAAATAGATGTAAAACATGAAGACACACATTCACATATACACCCACACATGCATAACAGATATGCGCCGAACATGCAGTTTCAGAGATATGAAAGCACAGTCAAATACATATAAACGTACATGAGCTCC
>NC_134894.1:25661214-25703714 GCF_041734735.1 Babylonia areolata | reverse complement strand
TTATTTTGTGTTTGCTGGGGAAAAAATATCTCAAACCATCTCAAACGCAAACAAAAATGCATCATGTGTAAATAGTCAGTTTCTTTGGTTCTGGAAGCATTTGTGTTGTCTTCCCTTTGACAGGCTCTGAGTGAATTTCTGGAATATTCACACACACACACACACACACACACGCACACACACAGACGTATACATTTTCTGTCTATCTATCTATATATGTATGTATAATGTGTGTGTGTGTGTGTGTGTGTGTGTGTGTGTGTGTGTGTGTGTGTGTACATAGACAGATTGATAAAACAGGTAGTGAAAGAAAAATAAGCGAAGGTACGAACTAAACAACTCTTCATCATTACAAAATGACTTCTCAAATATTGCAAAAAGGATGAATGAAATATTTGTATTTGTATTTCTTTTTATCACACACACACACACACACAAAAGAACCGATGGCGGAAAAGTGAACACTTGAAACCCTTCAAAAGACAAAGCGCATGGAACAATTTCGAGAGAACAAACTATGATACATGCCTGACACGAATGCAGTCTCGTCCACAATAGACTCCTCAGGTTTCTCATCCATGGTGGTGAAAATAACACACCCCACAGCAAGCATTGTTATGATCCAGAAACACCAGTCATAAATGAGGCGGTGTATTCCAACCAATCATTGCTGTAAAAAAAGATTTTTAAATAAAAAAAAAAAGAGAGAGAAAAAAAAATCATAATCAAATCACTGCCCCCGTAAAAAAAGAAAAAAAAGCCCATGACGGATTGTGGTAAAGAATAGGAAGAAATGACAATAAAATATATCCACAGTGATTACAAAGAAATACATTAGTAAGAAATGGAAAAAAACACACACACACATACGTATACACACACACACACACTCACACACACACACACATATATATATATATATATATATATATATGTGTGTGTGTGTGTGTGTGTAGACAGAGACAGAGAGAGATTTTTTAAAAGGATATATTGTGAGGATAGAATAAGAGACACTTAAAGAAAATAGCTCTTCACTGTCTCTATGACGTTTCCGCAGTGCTGTCTAGATAAAGGCCTCTGCATGCAGACTGGTGGTGTACATGTAAGGGGGTCAGCACTGCCTCCATGTTCACAGTCAACTTCAGACAAAGCGAGTGGCCAAGTCCCTGAAATATAATCAGACTGGATTCATCACAATCATAAAAAAAATAATACTAAAAAAGGAAGATCAAAATTGCGGCAAGTAGCGAACTGAACGGCAAACTTACACACACACACACACACACACACACACACACATATATATATATATATATATATATATATATATAGAGAGAGAGAGAGAGAGAGAGAGACTGATAGATAAGAGAGAGAGAAATATATATATATGGATATATATATATATATATAGAGAGAGAGAGAGAGAGAGAGAGAAGAGATAAAATATATATCTATATATAGAGAGAGAGGGGGAGAGAGTCACAAAGGAAAAAAAAGCTACAGCAAAGAAGTCTTGAAAATGAAACTTGCTCAGCTTTTTCTTTACACCCCCCCCCCCCCCCCCCCCTTAGCTTCTATTCAGCATGCGCATCTCGAGTGTATAACGTTCACAATGATTATATAACAGTATTCTCTCTTTCTCTCTCAGTCTCTTGCTATAAAATATTGATAGACATTACCAGGTGTATTGTAAGAAGATTTGCACGTGGTGCAACTGATATGGCTGTTCACCAACACATTCAAGGAATCCGATTGCATGTGCGCATTGTGCAAGAGATCAACAGAACTTGGCGTGTGTGTTGTTCTTTGCTGCGAAGAACAGACTGCCTTTGGAGATAGGCTCGCTGGGCTTAAGCACTATAAACAGCCCTGCCTGTTTTAATCTACTGACTGCAGAACCAAGGTAAAATCTGATCAGTGTGGCAATGGTTTTGAAGTGCGGTTACTACTCTTTGTATATTCAACAGTGCCACTGATTTTGGAGATCAAAAGTAATGATACCCCCAGAGGAAAAGGAATATATATTAATGGTAATAATAATAATATAGAAAGGTAACTGACATCCTGACCTGTACGCCTAGTCTTATATCAATGGGGTTGAAGCCCTTCATTTACGATACTTGTAGACAGCATTTATAGGTTAAGATGTCTTTATTTCTGTCAAGTACTGTAGTTTCTGTTTCTTTTTTCCTCTGTACTTGTACAAGGCTTCTGGGTTTAGAAAGATACAGCTACTTCCTAAATAGTTCTATTTCTTTCAATCAAGATAATCATATAAAAAAAATTCTTATTACCATCAGTGCTCATCCGCATCTGTATCCTTTTCTCTCGTTATCCCATAATTGTGTTTCTTTTTTTTCCCCTCTCTATTGTTTCTGATCCATTTATCACTTTCATTATGACTATGATAACGAAGACTATAATCATCATCGTTCATCTTGTGTATATTATTGCTGCTGAAGCGACAGATTGAATGGTAGGCGATACCTAAAATTTGTATCATTGAGTAACAAAGTGTCTGAGTCTTTAGTCTCTCTCTCTCTCTCTCTCTCTCACACACACACACACACATACAACAACCACCTGGACCAACAAGAGTAAAAAGAAAAAAAAAGCATTTCATTGGGTCAGTCGGATCCCCCAGACCTTGTTGCGGTCAACAGTCGGTACCTCATTCCCAGACAGGATGTCAGATGGTGTCCATTCCGGACAGGCAGCAGCTGTAGTCCCCACAACACACACACACACACACACAAGGCTAAAGGTTCAACAGCCTTTCTACGACCATCTGGGCACTGATTTCACATCCACTGTGTCTAAGGGCTAGCCAGCTCGACATAGCAAGGCGAGGCCCAGTCCTCTCCTTCAAGCCGTGTCAACCGTTCCACGAACAAAGCCGGATACCCATTGACACGTGGGGGCGAGTGAGGCACATGGGAGTAAAGTGCACTCCTGTCCGGATGACACGGCACTCCACTGGCCGAAACACCGCCTTGAACCTTGGTCAGTGGGGACCACTGGATTATACGGCCAACGCCCAACCGATTCGGTTACAGCGCTTCCACACACACACACACACACACACACATAGCACGAAACAGAACACATTCTAGATTGAGTTAGGGCGTAACAGGCAGGCATATTAGCAGCGTGGATGTATGGGGAGGAGGGGACAAGAGCGATATTCGTCATTTTGTGCATACTGTATGGAACATGAGATGAGGGCACAGCATTCGCAATAAGTGGGCTCCATACAAAGCAGAAGCAAAACGGTTGTAGCTGAAGGAAACCACACCCCTTCACAAAAAAACAGTGGGGGCGCAAACAAAAAAGAGGCGTAATACCAAATCCAGAGAGAAAACCGCCGACGTGTTCACACACACACACACACACACACACACACACACACACACACACAGAGATATGTATATATATATATATATATATATATATATATATATAATAAAGGAAAGAAAGGGGACAAAAAGTGGGAAGAAGAAACAAAATAAAGAAAGAACGGAACAGAAAAGAAAAGAAAGTGGGAGAAAGAGAGAAAGAAAAGAAGAAAGCAAAGAAACGAAAGAGGGAGAAAGAGAGAAAGAAAAGAAGAAAGCAAAGAAACGAAAGTGGGAGAAAGAGAGAAAGAAAAGAAGAAAGCAAAGAAACGAAAGTGGGAGAAAGAGAGAAAGAAAAGAAGAAAGCAAAGAAACGAAAGTGGGAGAAAGAGAGAAAGAAAGAAGAAAGCAAAGAAAATAAAGTGTTCTCGTCTTCGGAAGTGGTTGCCTTCATCGACTAATACAACAACATGGTTATCGGTTCTTCAACAGCCTTCACATCACTTATCAAATAGCACATTTAAAAAAGTTAACTTTCCACCACTGCATTAAACGAAAAAAAAAAAAAAAAAAAAAAAAACAAACAAAAACCACAATAAAACGCGCGCACAGAACTCCCACCAAGTCTCCCATGAGGTGCGCCCACCCAGCTGTATAATACTTTATATAAACAAGTCCAGAAATGTCACGCCCTCACATTTTGCTCTGCCATCTGCATCAGTGCTGTTGGGCCATTGCCGATGCCACAGCGAAAAGAAAAAAAAAAGGGGGGGAGACTAGATTCCCCTGCTTAGATGTACTAAAACAATAGGATGTCTCCATACGGTAGCGCTATTAGCAGTTCTTTAATTAACATTCACTTACGAAGGAGAGTCAGTTCATCGAGCAGATCAATAGCACGAGGTCTGGAACGAGCCGACAAAGTGACATGACACCACTTTACCGACAAGGTATACTTCAAACCATGCATAGCCGGGCAAATACAGATTATGAAATCAATTTCAAACACAAGAGTAGGGTTAGCAGCAGAACGCAAAACTAGACTGTTGTACTGAAGCATCGCACGTGTTAATGGTTGGTGGGAGAGAGAGAGAGAGAGAGAGAGAGAGAGAGAGAGAGAGGGAGAAAGACAAAGACAGAGACTGAGACAGAGAGACAGACAGAGACAAAGACAGAGACAGAGAACTAACTGTGAACTCAGAACGGTTTTTATTGTTGTTTTTATTATTATTTAAAAAAAAAAAAAAAAAAAAAAGTGTTAAAAGAGACAGGCAGACAGACAGAGACAGAGTGAGGGTTTTAAGGAAGGATGAGAGTAACCATGCATGAAGTAAAGGTATTTCGGGAATAATGCGGTACCGGTTTCAAGTTTACGGGGGCGTGAAAGCAAATAAATAATTTTTTAAAAAAAGGGGGTGGGGGTGGGGGGGAGGTACGGGGATGGGGGCCTGGGGGGTTGGGGGGCTGGAATGGGGGCGGAGTAGGTGCCTGACATACGCATAAACCTAACGTGCTGGCCAGGCCGTGAGAGCTGACCACCAGATGTGTATATATATATATATATATATATATATATATATATATATACACATTCAACTAAAAAAAGATGAAAAACTAACAAACGAGTAAATGAATCAGTATGAAAACAAACAAACAAACAAAAACAACAGCAACAACAACAACACTCCCCCCCCCCCACACACACACAAACGGGTTTCAAGTATTTGCCTGAGAAAAAGGCAGGGTCAAACAATTGGGAAGCAGGGGAAGAGGGGGTGGGGTGGGAGAGATGGAGAAAGGGGTGCTGCGGGGGAGGGGGATGGGCAGAGTGGTAGTGGTGATTATTGGTCGGCAGGCACGAAAAGGGAAGAGGGAGGTATGTAGGGGGTGGGGATTTTAGGGGTTGGGGGCGTGGCAGAATACTCCTGTTAATAGTTTTCTGCTCATCTTCCACACACACCCCCCCCCCCAACCCCCCACCCTTCCACCCACCATAATCCTTCTCCTCACTCTTCCTCTCCAACCCCTTCACCCCCCCCTTGCCCCCCCCCCCCCCCCCGGCCCCCTCAAATCCCCTCCTTCCTTTTAATTTATGTATTCATCTTTTCTTCTTGTCATCATCATTACTAATAATATCATTATTATTGTCATCAGTTTTTTTTTGTTGTTGTTTTTTTTTTGTTTTTTTTTATTTTTAAAAATATAATACGTATTTCCTCAAAATTATTCATCCATCCTCCTCCCCACCCCCAAACCACCAGCAGTAAGCCTTAATTCGAGAAGTTCAGTGCCTGGCTATAGTGCTGGCGTGTTGAAGTTTTCTTCTTCTTTTCTCTCTCTCTCTCTCTTTGTCTCCACCAGTTCGGTACACGCACTCAATTGATTAATTAATCTGAAGAAGGAACTGTTCTGGGGGAATGATTAATTCATCGCAGTGGTGACAGCATATTGTACGCGGGAATCTTGTGCCTCCATGAGTGTGTTCATCAACACTAGTTTCTGTTATGGGGAGAGATTACACTCTGTCCCAAAACACATACACACACAGACGAACACACACACAGACACACACACACACACACACATATATATATATATATCGAGAGAGAGAGAGAGAGAGAGAGAGTGTGTGTGTGTGTGTGTGTGTGTGTGTGTGTGTGTGTGTGTGTCTGTGTGTGTGTGTGTGTGTGTGTGTGTGTGTAATTATCATCCTCGAAGACTGGAAAAGCTTTAAACGAAGCAATAAAGCAATAATGGATTTTTAAAATGTAGCAACATTCGTCAAAAGCTTTCAACATAAATTCAATACCTATATACAGAGTAAAAAAAAAATTCTTGAAATAGCAGATGGGAAATGTGGGTAGGTAGGGAGACACAACTGTGAAGGACCAGTTGGGTAAAAAACAACAACAAAAACACAAAAAAACAACAACAAAAAAACAACCACCCAAACAAACAAAAACAAACAAAACAAAACAACAACAAACAACAAAAAAAACAACCCAAAACAACGCTTTTATCCATTCACTTTGTCACCAATTCCAAATAAACGGCATCATCAGTGTGACAAAAATGAACGCAGTCGCCGCATTACTGGACATAATCATTATTATCGTTATCATTACCATTATTATTATTATTGTTATTATTTATGTTATCATTAATGTCCTTCTTGTTGCCTCTGTTGACGATACTCATATAGCGCTTGTCTTCGGTCAGAGACCAAACTGCAGGTGCTTCACAAACACGGAGCCATTTTTTGTACAAGAGGCGGCCTACCTGGGCAGAGCCGAATGAAAGCTGCCTTTGGACCCTGGCTCATCATTCGTTTCCTGTGTCCTTCCGTCAGGATTCAGTCACGCATACGCACACACACGAAAGTCCTTGTTAACAGCTTCAGGACTCTACCCTCTCTCTATTCCCAGGCACACACTATATGGACGCAAGATCAATGTTAGAAAAAACAAAAAAAACAAAAACAAAAAAAAGAAAGAAAAAAGACAACCAACCTACCAAACACACGCATAAGTGCTCTTTCTCTCGCTGTATATATATCGTGGATATATATACACTTGGATAACATGCGTTTAATTCATTATATATATATATATATATATATATATATATATATATATATATATATGTGTGTGTGTGTGTGTGTGTGTGTGTGTGTGTGTATGTTTGTGTGTGTATATATATATATATATATATATATGACACAACTGGAAACAAATCAATGATTAGCAATACATAAAAATGTTTTTAAAAAGACCTACTAAATTCGTCAGCAAAGTAGATTACGCAAAAAATAAATACATAAATAAATGAATAAAAATGAAAATTCAAAAGAATCTAGTTATAATAAGTATGACTTTTCCATAGGTATACAAACACAAAATCTTCGCGACAAGCGACATTCAATATGGCGTATTCATTGGTATACTCACACAAAGTCTATGTGAAAAGTGATATTCGAGTATGGCTTATTCATAGGTGTACTTACCATAAAGGCTTTGCGACAAGTGATATTAAGCATGACTTATGGATCCATATGACGTATGGATCAGCGTCCTTAAACTCTTTGATAATTCCATCACACCACATGCGTTGTGAATATGCTCCGGAAAGAAACAAAGATAAAATGAACAGACGGGTGCAGGGGCGTGGGAAAGAAAGAAAGAAAAACAAACAAACAAACAAAAAACAACCCCAAAACCACACAAACAAAACAACTTTACAGAAAAACCCTGTCAGCATTTCAAAGGTCACAATATATGATCTGCAGTAAGCTTCAGAATTTTAGTCAGTCACGAATATGTATCTTAAGTAAAATAGGTGTTGACCCATATCGACCATACGCGTTTGCCCGGAGACAAGCCCAACTTAAAGATTAGTACAGGCGATTTGTCTTAAAAGTACGCAGCATTCCATGCTCTTGCTGTGGACAGAATTATATCTCTTGTAAATCTCTTGAAGAGCTTTTCGAGTTAGTTTGGTGGGTACAACTTAAATCAGCGTAAGTCCACGTTATGGTAAAAGTTCTTGGTTTGGGGATAATTATGGCCAGTGTGTTCAAGACAGAAAGAACCAAACAATCAGAAGCCCCTGTAAAACATGTCATTTGTGGACACAAGTGATTGGAGGTCACTATTTGGGGGACAGAAAAACTGTGTGCAACTAACTCGATATTTCCTTTTGACAACCATGTTAAAGATTAACAAAATCGGATACAACATAAATGTAAGCAAGTTAACCGTGCAAAAACGAAATAATTATCCCCCCGGCACATAGGAGGCTCATTACCAGGCATGCGTCATCAAAAACTAACCACGTTCAATGTAATTTAAAAATAAAAAAATAAAAAAATCACAAAGTCGCGACTCGCTGGCAGAATCTTTAACTGTGTTGATTGCGGTTCTGGAATATTTTTTTTTCTTTTTTGCGTTCGTGGGCTGCAACTCCCACGTCCACCCGAATCCACGGGCGGGCTTTTAAGTGTATGACTCACCATAATTATAGACAGCCATACTTCGATTTCGGGGATGCGCATGCCGGGGGTGTTCGTACTCTCATAACCCACCGAACACAGACACGATTAGGGATCTTTCACGAGCGTATTTGAACGTCAGCGTGTGTACACACATGATGGGAAGTAAGGCGCTAGCAGGTCTGCACCTATGATGACCTGGGAGATGGGAAAAATCTCCACCCTTAACCCACAAGGAGCCGAAAACCAGAATGGAACCCACGACCTTCAGACTGAAAGTTCCAACTCTCTAACCACTCGACTTTGTGTATCGTCTGTACCACGCTGGATATTGGTGTCTGTGACTTGATGAATCGCAACGGATTTACGTGATTGCAGATGTAATCTTTAAAATCAGTCCATCAATCAACCCATTCATCAATCAACAAATAAAAAATAAACGGAATTAAAAGGAGTAAAAAATACATCAGCTGAGTAGACTGTAAAAGCATTTTATAAACGGTTGTTGAAATTCGCTTCCGATTCTGTCTTGTGCTCTATTTTTCAAATTTCTCTTCTTTTGGCCTTCGATATTTTGTTGTTAAAAAACAATATGACAGCATTGTTTAAATGTGTGTTTCCCCGTTTTTCACATTCACATCCTATGGTAAAATAAAAATAAATAAAAAGAAGAAAAAAGAAAAAAAAAAAAGGTAGAGGCCCAGGAAAGCTATGTCTAAAATGTTCATAATACTCAATCTGCAAACTGACCGGAATTTTTCTCTTTTTTTTTTCTTTTCTTTATAAATTGTAGAGGTTACCGAAACAGTACAACGGAAGTATAATCAATAGCAGTAAAAGGAGGAGTTTGTATTATACTCCATGTTTGGTGTTTACATATACTTACCATGTCAAACTGATGCAAACTAGGCCTATGGTTTGCTCTGTTTGGCCAAATTTCGCGCGGCTAACAGTGAAAAGACGCCCCTCTTAGTCTGGCCCGCTCTTAGCCAATCAAACGCCTCTAACAGCTATAAGCGCTGAATCATTCCTTTGGCCAAGGCTCTCCACGCCATCTTGTCAGGTTTTCGCTCTGTCTCGTCTAACGCTTTTTTTGGCTATTAAGCGTTTTCATCTTTGACACATTATCAACAATTGACTTCATTGCCGCATCATCTACTCTTGAGTTCAATAAATGTTTATTAAAAACAAACAAACAAACAAAAAAACCCAAACAACTGATTTTTAAAAACAAACAAACAAACAACAACAAAAAAACCCACCCCAAACAGCTGATTTAAATAAAATCGCAGAAGCGCAAACGCATAACCCAAAATCAATCAACCTAAAACCGCTCCGAAGCTGCAGAACAGCGTCGACGGGAACGTTGCTGCAGTGGTCTTGTTCGGTTTGTTTCAGCCCACCGACAGAGGACCAACCATATTTCACGCTGCTGATCTTAAAAAGATGAATAAAAAAACAACCAAAAAACCAACAACAACAAAAACCGAAAAAAAAAAAAACGAAAAAAAACCCCACCCAAAAAACACCCCCCCCCCCCCCCCCCCCCCCCCCCCCCCAAAAAAAAAAACAACAACAAAAAACAAACCGAGCATCGTCTTTCACATGAAGCAGGGGACATGGGAGCTAATTAACTGAAGCGGTGTGGGCTGACAGTCACTGAAGGAGCAGGTAAACGGAGCGTTGGACCCCTGCGCACAACGTGATGAGAAGAACAATAAATACCATGTGGCCAGATTCGTCCATAGACTTCCACGCGCTACAACCGGTAATGATTGGCCAAACTAAATTTGAATCTGATGAACGAGACTTCAGGTACAGTTGAGTTCAACATCCAATTAAATCGCGCCCTCTAAGTGGTTTTTATTTGTTTATTTTTTTATAGATATTTAAAAAAAAAAAAAAAAAAATTCTATTTATTAATACATATCTTTTCAAGTCTAAACAGAGATTTTTTTTTTTTAACGGAGATGTTAACTAAATTGATCATCTCAGGCCCTTTTTAAAACGTGCGGCTTCGGAAGTGATGCTAAGACTGTACGTGTGAAACGATCGTCAGTTGGTATCTGTACCGAGATGCTGTGTCAGTGCAATGATATATATACAGCCTTTTTTCCATGGATATGGTCATTCCTTGAGGAAAACATGTTGTCAGTCATGAGATCTTAGTTTCCCAAGCCTCGAGGGGTCACATGGGTAAAAAAAAGGAAAATGAACATACTTCCATAACAAATAATACCTTCAGAAGACATCAGAACAGAACAGGACCAAGAAAAGAATAATACACTCAGAAGCACACAGACGCGTGCGCAAGCACACATCCCCAACCCACCCCCATGAGCAAACACTGCCAATGTGGGGGCATAGACTTTTTTCCCCCTAATACTCTGCGAAGAGTGTCCTGTGGTTTTCGCATCCATTCTGCAATGTCTGTCAACCTTTTTTTTTTTCTTTTCTTCTTCTTCTTTTTTCCCCCTCCCCTCCATCTCCCTCCACTAACTCCTTGGAAGACTGTTTTATCAAGGTCTCTGGCCATCATTTCAGAGGGTCTTCCTCTGCTACTGGTAACCATGTAGCCATGTTCCCTAGTGCTACCAGCCGTATGTGGGGAGTAATCTTTTCAAGAAAATCCCATCTGGAGAGGGATATATTGCCTTGTATTGTACTGCATAACTCTTTTTTGTCGCAACAGATTTCTCTGTGTGAAATTCGGGCTGCTCTCGCGCCATATTCGGGCTGGGCTCCGCCATATTTGTCTTATCCAAAGAAGGGCTAATGAAGTGTAAATTCCTATTGAAACACAATTCACGCTAAACATATTTTCATGCTTAGAAATAATGACAAATGTACGAAGCACACATACATACACACACAAACAAACACAACAACAAAACAAAAACAACAAAAAACACTCCATACACAAATTAAATCTAAGCTGGTATTTGACATACACATAGTCACGCGCGCGCGCACGGTCGCCCGCGCACACATACACACACTCATACACGAGCGCGCGCACCAAACACACACCTGCGCCCTCTGGTGTGCACACGTGGATAAGATGTGTTTAATTCGTAGCATGCGACATAAGAAAAGGTAAACAAAGACGGAGCGAAACGTCATACACAATATAAAGCATCTTCAAAACAAAAATAGGGGATTTTAGCAACAGGATTTTCTCATACTGATCGATGTAATAAAAAGTACATCTGTGTTTGCGGAAAATACTGCGGACAAATATTGATCACTTCTTGAATATAAAAGAATGAATGAATATAATAATCAACACAATTCGTAACACAGGTTCCGACTCAAAATATATCTTGATTTATTTTTGCTTTTTGTTTTTGTTTCTTAGGTGTTTGTTGTTTTTTTTCCTGAATTAATGCGCTTGGCTTGACAGCTTATGGTTTAATTAAAATTCTGAATTTAAAACAACTGGTGACATATCTTTAAGGTAGCGACACGAACCCATTCAAAATGTCACGGTCTTCTTTCAACATTAAGTAATCAAAATATAATTCAGTTTAATGAAGTGTGATAGACAGAGGGAAATAAAATGATCCTGAAACGTGATTTTATTGTTGTTGATGATGATAGTGTTGCTGTTTTTAAATCAAGAGGAAGATGGTGTTGACCATCCTAACAACACCAAGTGTCTAAGTATCCTATATATAAAAAAAAGAAAACTAAAAAGATTTAAAAAGTCATGATATCCAAAACGCTTCAACGCAAACATGATCCTGCACTGATCACCTCCCCATACCCTTCAATACTTGCACTTTTGACGAAAACATCAACATCATACACATAGTTAAAAGAGAGAGCGAGCGAGAGAGGGCGGTGAACACTCCCACCCATGCAACTGTGTGCGTGAGTGCGCGCGCGCGCGCGCGTGCGTGCGTGCGTGTGTGTGAATGTGTGCGTACGTGTGTAGATGAGATTGTATGTGTGTGTTTGCAAACTGGTGTATGGATATTACACGGCAACAGACCGTCTGGCTAATCTAGACTTTGACACTTTCCAGACAGCGCTAACATCCGGTATCTTAAAAAAAAAAAAAAAAAAAAAAAAAAATCCCCACAACCCTCATCTCGTCCTCACTCACATTTTCATCATAGCTGCTAACGCACGTGACCTCCTCTGGGTTTAGGGTTCACCCATAAACTACCAGGTCCCAAAATAACTGCTGACACACACCCTGTCCACGGGCGTAGACGCTCCAATCGATCTGGGGGATGAGATAAATAAATTATATTCATACAAAAAACAAAAAAAAAAGGGTGGGGTGGGGTGGGGTGTGTGTGTGTGGGGGGGGGGGGGTGAGGGGGCGTGGGGGGTGGAGCAGGGGCGGGATATGGAGAGGAGGAGAGGGGGGGGGTAGATACACATGGATAGAAAGAGAAAAAAACACACCAACAAATCTGGTCGTCAGTATGAAAGAGAGAGACAGAGAGTCATAGTGATATGGAGAGAGAGAGAGAGAGAGAGAGAGAGAGAGAGAGAGAGAGAGAGAGAGAGAGGGAGGGAGGGGGGTGGGGGTGGGGGGTGCAGAGTGGTGGGGGGTAGATAGGGATGAAAAACTTTGGTCGTGAGGAACAAAACTAGACATAGCGTTAGAGTAAGAAAGAGAGTGGGGGGAGAGGGGGGTTGATATGGGCATCGCTATATTTGGAGAGAGAGAGAGAGAGAGAGAGAGACAGACAGACAGACAGACAGACAGAGAGACAGAGGGAGGGGTGGGGTTGGGAGGGGCCGAGAGGGAAGTTTACATATCAGAAACTTGAAAGGAAAGGAAAACAGAGGGTGGGGGATCGGAAAACTCTGGGTGTCGATGTGAGAGATAGATAGATAGATAGATAGAGACAGAGAGAGAGAGAGAGAGAGAGACAGACAGACAGAGACAGAGACAGAGAGAGACAGAGGATAGAGGGGGGGGGGGGCGGAGAGAGAGAGACAGAGAGAGAGAGGCAGAGAGAGAGAGAGAGAAGAGAGAGAGAGAGAGAGAGAGAACGAGAGAGAGACAAAGAAAACAAGAGAGGCAAGGCCTTCAAGACTCACTTGTGATAAATTACGTCCCCTAGCATTAATTACAGAGTAATTTCCCTTTTTTACTATCTGCACCAAAACGTTTGCAAAATAAATAAAAATTCCATGCTTAGCAAAAGAAGTTCCTGTTTGAACAAAAAATGATAATAATGACTCCTCTTGTTGTTGTGTCAGAATAAGAGGTCAAAGTGCCAAGTTTAGAGAATACAAAAAATATAAATATAACAGTAAATGCAGTTTGCATATAATTAGGCTTCTTTTTTTATTTTTTTGTGCCCATCCCAGAAATGCAATATTGTTTTAAACAAGATGACCGGAAAGAACTGAAGTTTTCCTATTTTTATGCCAAATTTGGTGTCAACTGACAAAGTATTTGCAGAGAAAATGTCAATGTTAAAGTTTACCACGGACACACAGACACACACATCCGAACACCGGGTTAAAACATAGACTCGCTTTGTTTACACAAGTGAGTCACAAAGGGGAAAAAAAGCACTTCTGCCGACTTGGCGCAAATTGGCACGACTTGGTACCACTAAGAACTGACATGGCTTGATCACAGTTGAAATAACGGGGAACAGTCTCCCTCCACCACCCACTCCCAACCAATCACACACACGCGCGCGCACCACTTCTGTCCGGACCGACGGAGACCCAGTGAAGCAAAAACAGCCAATTAGGTAGCCGGGGGGGGGGGGGGGGGCAGGGGTCTGACCTTCATGAGCGGTCAAAGACCTGTGATGATGCCGGCTGCGCGGACTCTCTGATAGTGTCAGTGATTTGATTGCCCCCCAGCCACATATATCCCACCTCTCTCTTATCCCTTCATGCCACCCTTCACCCCTCTCACTCCCGCCCTCAACACACAACGCAGACATCCGTCTACAAAACAACAACACTCACACATGTATATGAAAAGATTAAAAACTCCACACAGGAGGTTCAGTTTCAAGGACTGGGGCGACAAAGTGCGTGGACTTAATCATCGTTGCACGTTAACCACCTGTGCTCCAAAAACAACGACAGAAAAACTGATAAATAAACAATTTCTTCAAAACAAGTATAAGAAATGTGTGTGTGTGTGTTGTGTGAAAGATGCCAGGGGTGGGGAATGAGGGCTCGAGATGTGAGTGTGGAGTGCGGGTGAGGGGCGCATAAACTCTAAGGCGCTGGTCGGACCTTCAGAGCCCACCACAGCCACGTGGAACTGAATTCTTGACCGCGTCTTGCTAGGATCAGGATGTGTTCCCTGGGCGTGACTTGTCACCACGATCATCTGCACATTTTCACTCAGGTGTTATTCATTTTGACGAGCTAACTCGCAGCCACTCGCAACAACGTAGCAAAGAAAGTAGTGTCCCTGTGGGCGCGCGATGTGTGTGTGTGTGTGTGTGTGTGTGTGTGTGTGTGAGAAGGAGAGAGAGAGAGAGACAGACAGACAGACAGACAGAGACTGAGAGACAGACAGAGCAGCGGGTGGGGATTAGTCGTATGTGTACATTGATGATAACATACAAAGTGCACACTGCAATCTTAAGTGTCCTTTTGAGCGCGGATTACATCGTATATTTTGTGACACAAACAGCAAGAACGATACATTATTTATCATATCAGCTGCAGTTTCATTCACAAGTGCACGTACACCTCTTGACACCGAGTACGTCTCGAGAGCGTGTCTCTTCATAATCAGGCACGGTGTAACAAAGCAGTGATTAAAAAAAAAAAGAGAGAGAGAAAAAAAAAAAAGAAAAAAAAAAAAGTGCTGACGAAATAGAAACGTTTTCTTTACTCCGAATCAAAAGCTTCAATTTACTTGTATATACGTTCAAGTTGTCTCTCACCATCGTCTTCAGCAAAACTGATACAAGAAGAACTTGGAACGGACAGGCTGTGTGACTGAACTAAGTTCACGGTTGCACTTCAAGTTGCTTGTCCACAGCCGGGATGTCGGTGCCATGCACAAAATCCCATTTCCAAATCAAGAAGAGAAAGCCAAACCTCCACAGTGAGACTGACCCTCCCACACCCCACACCCCCCCGACCCCCTCTCTACCCAACAAAAACACCTCCCTCCAAATTATGACTGCCTGTTTACAACACCACAGTCGGGCGCCCGTCGCCATAACAACTCGCAGCCGTTCCAACCCTGGACCTTCAGTTAAAGTTCTGCCAATGAAGGTGTTGAAAAAAAAACCCACCGAAATAATCATACAAGCGAGTTGAAACTTTTGATTCCGAGTAAAGGAAAGGAAAGATATGTAACACAGAATCAGAGAATCATGACAAACGAAAGTGCCTTTCACTATCATGCTGAGAATGGTTTGGGAAAAAAAGGCCTAGATAAAATTGCTTGGAATGAAAGCGCGTTGCGTAATTAAGGGGATCATCGATTAAAATCACCAAAGCGTTATGAAAGAAAGACAGCAGTTGGGACTCCTTTTTTTTCTTCTTCTTCTTCTTCTTCTCCAAATCCTCTCGTCCGAGAGAAAAACCGTCCTTTTAATAAATTTCCTAGTGTCCCACATGACCCGTGTTGTGTCCCCTCTGACCCAAGTTGCGTCCCCTGATTGACGTTCATCATATTTTCTAGGTTGTCATGACTACCCCACCCCCCCCCCCCCCCCACCCCCGTCCCCCTTTGCACTAACAGCTGGTAGACAACATTTATGATACAGATTGTGTGTTCCCAACCTACACAATGGGATGGCGGGGAATGGGGGAGTTCGGAGGTGGGGGTGGAGGAGGGATGTGGGGTTGGGGCAGAAGCACGATCTCATGACTTTTAGATGCTGCCATATATATATATATATAGCGAACGATATATATATATATATATCGTTCGCTATTTACATAGTGGGCAATTGTGAAGATATCCACACACACATCACTTCACACGCAATGCGCCTCTTGCTCTTAACTATGAACACCTGGTAGCGAGAAGCGTTTTCACCCGTACTTTCTCCTACAATTGCTAGAATTCAAATCAAACAGCAAGGTGACGTGAAGTGTCTATAAGACAGCGCAAATATGCTAAGTATGTCACCGCAAAGAATACAGTACCACTTACCAAACTTATCATTTCAATCAAAACCCAATCAAGAACTAATGCCACAACAGCGCTCTCTGGTCTTCGACAATATAGCAGATCTGATTCGACCATGCGCGTGTTCAGATAAGTAGCCAGTTTGCAACAGTCAATTAACGGGTTATATCACTGTGACAATACGCCAAATCAATGATGGTACTAATGATAGCAACAACAAAAGTAACAATAACAGCAATAGCAAAAAAAATAGACAATAAGAACAACAGTAACAAACATTTTTTTTTAAAAACAAAGCCTTATCGTTCCCATTCCACGTCAAACAGAAAAAAAGAGAAAAAAAAGTCAATACATGAGCGTTCAAACAAGTTAAACATAACGGAACACATCTGAAAAAATGACAAAAATGCAATTAAATGAAGAAAAATTTCATCAACAACAATAATAATAATAATAACAAAAAGAAGGCAAAACAAGAATTATGATAATAATGACAATGAAAATAATAATCGTATCGGATGGATCCCAAACCAAAATGGCTACAATGGCAACGTCAATGGCTTTCAAATTGTACCTTTTGCAGTGTGTAGTTCATGCTGACTGCTGTAACATACAATTAACAATACTGAATACCAGTAACAGCGATGACAAACGCAGAGTCAGTATCAGAGGCGACATTGTCCTTTTTATAGTCAGTTGAACGTTTTGTTAACTCTCCCACATACACGGGGGAAAAAAAAAGTGGGTAGGCCTAACTGCGAAGAACGTGTAACTGCGAAAGGTTCGTGTACCGCCCCACTTCGAAGCGTTCTCACCACACACATTTCAGAATTCAACGTCTGCTTCTACCTCGTTCTAATACCTTAATAATGAATCTTCATTCCCAAGAACAAGTCAAACAACATAAGCTATTTCCGGGTATTTCCGCACTTTTTTTAAATTTTTTTTTTCTTTCGCGCATCACTGCCAGCCAAGTTCACAAACGTGTTCTTAGAATCCTAAAATCAAGGAAAGCACGCAAGTATGACCTGAACTTTGACACAGTTTAAAATAGCTGATTTGACTGGGTATGTTGAATGAATTCCGCATTACCAGAGCTAGGAGAATTCAAAAGGCATGTTGATGACAGAACAGGACGTCAGTTTTGACAAGAATCTCCAATGTAGTGTCGTTTGCAATTAGACCATAGGTTATTTTGACGTGAGTGAATTTGCGAACGATGTTGCACAGTTACCGAGCGCTCTCAAAAGTGTGTGTGTGTGTGTGTGTGTGTGTGTGTGTGTGTGTGTGTGTGTGTGTGTGTAATTTGCGTTTGTTTGTGTGTGTTCAGGTGTGATCAAAACCAACAACACAAGTCTGGTGCGATGTTCCAATAACAATTTTTTTTAATTTTATCTATTAATGAATTCAAGACCAGCTTCTGTTTTCATTGACCACATGTACCCAAACTCATCGTTCAAAATCAGTCTTGCCCGTTCGCATTTACACTGACACCCCTTCTATTTCAACCACTGAAAAACAAGTTGGGATAGACAAACTTTTCCTGGTGCAACCAATCTGACAAAGCTTTCAAAAACAGAACTACATTTGATGATCGCACGACTTGTTATCTGCACAATACACACGTTGAGCTGGTGACTTCGACTGGATCGTTCGCAGTTAGGCCTGCCTACCTTAAAGTGAATAAGTGAATAAAAGAAAAAAAAAGCCATGTTCCCTGGTGTATCCACGCCAGCATGTAGGCTTCTTTACCCTCACCACCAATTATTACCACACACACGTGTGTGTGTGTGTGTGTGTGTGTGTGTGTGTGTGTGTGTGTGTGTGTGTGTGTAATGTTAAGTACAGAACAGCGATAGACTAACGAGAGAACAGAGAGAGAGAGAGAGAGAGAGATGACTTTCCACTCCCTCTCGCTGCTCACACACACACACACGTGTGTGTGGTAATAATTGGTGAGGGTAAAGAAGCCTACATGCTGACGTGCATACACCAGGGAACATGGCTTTATATATATATATATATATATATATATATATATATATATAATATGAGAGAGAGAGAGAGAGAGAGAGGGAGAGAGAGAGAGAACATGCAGCCGAACAAATATGAAACGTTTTAATATTATATCCAAACTCGATACCCTTGCATAAAAAAACACAACAAAATAACTAAATAGATAAATAAATAAAGAAATAAATAAAAAGAAGCATTAAACGAAATGCAGAGCAGCTGGTGAAAAAAAGCATGAGCAGACCCCAGTTCCCAATGTCCGGAAAAATAAAGCAACCACAAATGTTACTTTTCAGCAAGAGAGTTCAGTCGTTCATAGTCAGCTGCTATTTATTTTTTTATTATCGTTCTTATTGTCATTATTATTATTATTTATTTTTTTTTTTTAATGATTTCATTATCTTATTGTTTTAACTATTGAAAGTAAGATCGTTTATCTATACACTGTTTCTGTACATATATTGCTTGATTCTGCTTTGGTCCTCGTTTCCCCTGTTCTCTTGTCGATTCACAATTCTGTTTACCGTGTTGTTGTTGTTTGTCTGTGTCCCGCTTGATCATCTGTTTCAAGTATTTGTTTTGTTGTTGGTGGTGGTGGTGTTCTGTTTATAGTTGTTAACTTTTGTTACTTTCACATACACACACACAGATATTAACATAATTATATAAATATAATTATATATATATATATATATCTTCGGCCAGTAGCCAGTACTTTTTTGTTTTGTTTTTTACCCCTCATCGATTCACTCGTCTTCATCTACTTAACGATAACTGATTAATTAACTAATCAAATAATATCTGTCCATTTGCTTTCTCCCATCGATTCAAACCTACGCCAACCTGCCCTGAGTCCACAGTCTGCGCCCATGCAGGCGGCAGAATTGTCAGTCTTCATAAACAAAACCGTGTCTTCTGTTCGTCACGCACGGTCTTCGGCCAGGAACCAAGCAGCTCAATCCCCCCCCCCCCCCACCCCTGCCCCACAACCTCCCTCCCTTTCCTTAAGCTGACAGAAATGCCCGCAGACTGACGGCTCTGGACGAATCAACACCCCCCCCTCCACACCCCTACAACCGCCTACTCGCTTCCTTCCCCCTCCCCCCTCCCTGCCAATCAATCCATCATTCGCACCGGGGAGAATTAAAGAGATCTTCAATCTGATTGGTTTACTCGCCGAGGCCAGTATTATAACGCGTCCTTTGCAAAGCAGCGATGTTATCTGCGTTTGATCAATTAATTAACTAACTGCTAAACTTCTTTGTATTTTCCCCATTGTTTTGTTCACACATACACGCACACACAAACACACGCAAATACAAATTAGAAACAAAATGATAATCGTAATATAATAAAGTAACACACTAACCGCAAAATGTCAAAAGCGTTATTGTTCCATGGTCGTGTTTATCGCAACAATTTAATCTTACCTCTCCATGTTGCATAGAAACCTTTTCTCTGATGAGGCGATAAAGGGATTTTCTCACCTTTTTTCTTCTGCGTGTAAATTGCAACAACTAAATTTGAAGAAAAAAAATCTATGTATCTATAAGTGGGAGAGATAAGAGAGAGAGAGAGAGAGAGAGAGAGAGAGAGAGAGAGAGGCGTGGGTGGTGGTGGTACAGACCGAGATAGAGAGGCGTGGGTGGTGGTGGTGCAGACCGAGAGAGAGAGAGAGAGAGAGAGCGACAAAGAGAGAGTGAGTGTCAGAAAGAGACTGAGACATAAAGGTAGAGGGTCAGAAAAGAAGAAGAAAAGAAGAAACATTTCTTATTCATTCTTGAAACGATTAAAAAAAAAAAATTGTCGAAAGGGTCAGAATGCTCGTCGAATCGGATCAAAATAACTGCATCCAGAAGTAAACAGATATAATATAGACTTGACGAGGCTATCTTCACAGACTTGAC
This sequence comes from Babylonia areolata, assembly GCF_041734735.1. NCBI lineage: Eukaryota > Metazoa > Mollusca > Gastropoda > Neogastropoda > Buccinidae > Babylonia > Babylonia areolata. Next base: position 25,683,380 of record NC_134894.1, on the reverse strand, counting down.
AGATACAACCGTATAATATTTTGTTTTTTGTACCTTTTTTTTTAAATCTGGAAAACAGCATGGAAATTGAGGATTTGCGTTCGGAAACAAATAATGACCAGTTGCCACGGTAAATAACACAATCAGCAAGGAAAAAAAAGTCCTTGTCCTTCAACTATTTGATATCCGTGAGTTCATAACTAAATACGTACCCCTTGACGCTGAACCTTTGTGAAATCAGATGAGATGAAAGTGGCATTCATTTTCAGAGCAGTTACCATTCTTTCCTGTGCATTTTCTGAAGTGATACAATCGATCCTCCTGAACGAAAAATAATGCAGCCCCATGAGGAAGAAGCCCAAAAAATAAAGAACTGTGACTGACATCCTGACACGTGAGCTCACTTTCATCTCGCTGAGAGAGATGACAGTCTTTACTGACAGGCACATTCGTCAACAGCAGTCAAAGGGTTAATAAAACTGTGCAGCACATTATTTTTCATCTTCTCCTCAGTGTTGCAACCGCTGAGGATCTATGTGTGTACGCACTATGTAACATGTACATTTATATATGTATATGGGTGTGTGTATGTATGCGTGCGTGTGAGTGTGTGCGCGCGTTATGTTTTACATAACGTACACGAACAGGGTAACGATGATAATTAATTGGGCCATAATCACATTGGGTCAAAGCTCATCATTCTGGAACATGAACAGTATGTGCCAAGATATAAATATCAAACATTCATGATTATAATGGGTCTCGAGTGATTCCCTGTAGAATATCTCAACAACAAACAAAAAAAAAAAGAAAAAAAAAGAAAAGAAAAGTCCAACATAATGCAGTTTCAGTTTGTTTTTAATCCACAACTTCTAGACAACGATGAACACTATTATTATACATTCATATATGTATGAGGATCTCTTGAAATAATCCACGAATTCGGCGGGAAGATGGTATTTGTACTCCAGAAAAGACTGATATTTCTACATTATGTGATTATCTAGGCTTAAAGCCACCGGAGATGGCTTCTTTTTCACATGACAAATGTTTTAAATGGCGTCTGTTTTGAAAGAATAAAGTATGTCTAAAGGAAATTTGACATTTCTTTCAATTGGCTGTGTTCTCAATCCTACATAACGATGATATTGACGGTTTCAGTTTCAGTTTCAGTAGCTCAAGGAGGCGTCACTGCGTTCGGACAAATCCATATACGCTACACCACATCTGATGCCTGACCAGCAGCGTAACCCAACGCGCTTAGTCAAGCCTTGACGGTGATAAAGGCAAGCGCTTTAACTTAGTGAATACATGTCCGTAACAGTTACTTGAGCAACAACTATGCAGCTCACAATAATATGTTTAAACAGTTATAAAAAGAGGTAATAAAAGAAAAAGAAAATGGCACAAAATGTATTATTTGGTCATGATTAATTATATATTATCGTTATGATGATACCGACAGTTTATTCGGCTTCATCGAAGACAAAACAAATACTCTGTGCATGCGAGTGCATGACAGCAGGTCTACTTCACTCTTAAGAAACAATCAAACACTTTGCAGCGTCAGTTACGTAAACGCTGAAGAAACCAAAGAAATGACGGGGGGAAAAAAACAACAAAAACTGTCTGTCGACGGGCATCAACTAAACCATTTTAATCTAAAGCCATAAAAAAAAATCTTTCACATGGCAGTTCTCAATTCACTCCATAACGGTGATTTCTCTTTAGTTTAGTGAGTACCTATCCATAACAGTTACTTGAGCATCAAATCTGCTGAATTCCACGCAGCTGGCCATAATTCAAATCGCATTTCTATACGTCTTGCTAAGTTATTGCTTATCACCATTACTTGAAGATGATTCCGATGGTTTATACCGCTTAGTTAATGCATACACCATTATGATGATTCCGATAGCTTAATTAAGTCTTAACAAAACATGCTCCCCCCATCTCTGTGTGTGTGTGTGTGTGTGTGTGTGTGTGTGTGTATGACAGCATGTCTCCTCCACTCACAAGAAACAAACGGCCTTGTAGCGTCAAACAGTTGAAACAGGAGATAAGGCGAATAACACAATCTACCGAACTACCTTCAAGAGAACTAAAGTCTGGAAGTGGGGACCCATGTATACTTCGGTGTGTTGAACTGTACATTTCGAAGTGAGAACAATGGAACTTGGGATGGGATGATCGCTTAACCGATAAGGCGAATAACACAATCTACCGAACTGCCTTCAAGAGAACTAAAGTCTGGAAGTGGGGACCCATGTATACTTCGGTGTGTTGAACTGTACATCTCGAAGTGAGAACAATGGAACTTGGGATGAGATGATCGCTTAACCATTCTTTCAGGCCGAGTAATTGCTGGAACAAAACCCTTTTCGGTCATTTTGTTCTTCGCGTTAGTATCTGCACTGAAGCTGCACATTTATTTGCGCGGACATGTGTGTGTGAGAGTGATAGGGGGTGGGGGTGAGTAGGGGTGTGGAGTAAACGTCCACGTGCTTGTGCACTTGTCTTGGTCAGCAAGTTTGGGCAGGCTTCTTTTGTGGGCATATGTAATGATGATTATGACGATGCGCGCGTGAGTGTGTGAAAATATGTACGCGCACGCGCGTACACATTCTTGACGCAAATTATGAGTTTGATGGTTCATTCGCATGGATACTATAACAATCGGTATTATGGACTGATGGAGGAGAAAGATGAGAAATCGGGGTCTGGGGTTTTGAGTCAGCATGATCAAATGCAAACTATCTCGATCCGTGAAATGCTTGGCAATATAGAGCTCAGTAGAAAGCCCCCCCCCCCCCCCCCCACCCCCTCCTTCTCTCTTTTCTTCTTCGACTGCCAGGTACCACTGATCAACAATTTTCACACGTGCACCACATGAAACACACAGCAAACGTACAGCTTTGGGTCAGCCTGTTTTATAATCGTGAAACACGTAACAACTTGCTCTTGGTCAAAAATAGAAAGCATAACACGCTGAAACGTGACATTGCCCTTTGCACTGGTTGTCTGCCTGTCCGTTCCAGGTCAGCACTGATTGGCCAAAACTTATATATTTTCTCCCCCCCTCCCACTCCACACTCAAACATAACAAAAGAAAAATAAAACTAAATGAAAAGTACAATACGCTATCCATACACATCCATACCCCCAACAGAAGTTTATACATACATGTATGTACACATACCACTCATCAGACAATTTTTAATTTTTTTTTTTTATTTTTTTTTTTACTGTCGATGTTTTACGGATTTACCCGTCATCCATTAATCAACATCAGCAAAGAGAGAGAGAGAGAGAGAGAGAGAGAGAGAAAATTCACCGAAACACACACCATCCCGTCTCTAGAAATAATGATTTTATAACAATAACACTAATAATCATAATAATAATACTAATGAAAATTATCATAAGGTACCTTACTGAACTCGGGGACGAGTGAAAAAACAAACAAACAAAAAAACAACTACAACAAAACAAACAAAACAATTATCAAAGTTCTAAACAAATGCAAGAGATAACAGTTCATGTCACACAGTAATCAGTTCATCTACGCAGATCACTGCAGCTTGAACAAAAAAACCCAACCACCACCACCACCACCCCCCCCCCCACCCCAAAAAAAAACCACCACCCCAAACCCCCCCCCCCGCCCCCCAAAAAACACACACACACACAAAAAAAACACGACCAAACAAAGAAAACAAAAACAAAACAAAAAAACAAAACAAAACAAAAAAAAAACCCAGCGCCCTCTCCAAGCACTATCTATCCCAAATCAGCTCACCTCACGTCGCATCCACAAACGGCAGCCAAACTCACACACCTCCAGTTATCTTGTTAAGGGGACAAGTGGACAGGTTTCCATTACATAATGGAAGAGGCACGAAGAGCACAAAGGCTACTGGGTTGGCACACTCTGTGTGTGTGTGTGTCCCTGTCTGTGTGTGTGTGTGTGTGTGTGTGTAAAAAAAAAAAAAAAAAAAAAAAAAAAAAAAAGTCGTGAAAGGAACCAAGAAAAAACTTTAGAACTGATAACGAGCTACATGAATGTATAGTGCATGTATACATAATTATGATCATGTTGTCGATAAGTTTGCATGGCTATGTAGATAGATCTATCAAATCCGTAAGTTTCCATGGTCGTTCTAAGACACGTTGGGACAGGGGACTTGCATCAATTACCATCCAACCTAAATCCAATGATTTAGATTTAATCTATCATAATCATTTTTGTTTTAAAGAAAGCCTGAGGGTTGTTAAATTGCACGGGTCTTTGTGAACTTATCAATAAGTAATGAACCCTTTACTCTGATCAGCAGAACGACATTAAAATCTCTTGCGCTTCTGAAGAATGAAGAAAACTGATTTCAAGTGAAGACATTTTTAAAACTGGTGAGACAACAGACACCAATATCGGATTTTTTTTTTTTTTTAAGAAAAAAAAAAAAGAAAAGAAAAAAAGAAAAACAGCAAAAAACGAGGAATGAAAACAAATCGTCAGCTTTCACATCAACGTCCATTGCGTTAAAACCTGTAAGTGCGGTCACAAACATACGTCACCTCGAAAACTCATTCTGAAGAAAAATAAATAAATGCAGAGAGAGACAGAGAGAGAGAGAGAGCATCCCGCATGTTTTTGCATCTAGTCGCGGAATCATATAACAGTCAAACATACATGGTCAATGCGCGGGCGCGCGCGCGCGCGCACACACACACACACAGTAACACACACGAACATGAACACTGAACAAGGCAAATGAAGAATAGGAAGCATTTAGCGATTTACCAAACGAAAAAGTTCGAGTACGAGGGCAATGAGAGAAAAATGAAGTCCACACATTCAAACATCAAGCAACTGAGAGTATATAGTCCCCCCCCCCCCCCCTCCCCTAACAAGGTATCATTTCTTTGTGCAAAACCTTCGGTGTAACAATTTGCAATATTAAAGCAAAAACTATCAAAACATCATGTTATCAAGCACTGTTGTTATTGCATCGACTGTTTCGAATTAACACCAGCAGAGGTTTACTTCCAGTAAGAAACTTTCAGCTCATGAGTAACTTCAGTAAGTTTGCTCACTGAAAGGTCAAGCTTCAGATCTATGTTGCATCGCAGCATTATTAACAGAAATCGGATCGGTTATATGCATGCATGCGTCTGCGAAAGTGCCCATCATTGGGGGTGGGGGGGGGGGGGGGAGGGGGCTTTTTTTTCTCTCTCTCTAAAAAGGACCAATTTCAATGCAGCTTGCGTCATCTATCGGAGATCATTTAAAACCGAATCACGAAACTTCTATGCTTTATTTCAAGGAAAGCTAAATAAATGAATAAATACATAAGATCTTTAAAAACCGAGCTTAAAGAAATGTCATGTCCTTAGCATACTCTTTTACCTTGATTAAACTGTCCAGTCGAGATTGATAAGAAACTGACACACACGTAACAAGAACCCAAAACTTCTATTTTCCTTGCTTCCCAAAGTGACAGCCAAGTCTGTTGTAGCTGACTGTCAGAATCTTCAAAAAACAACAACAAAAACCAAACAAAAACAAACAAGCAAACAAAAAACAGTTCTGGCCAATACATTGGGGTCAGGATCACTGGTGGTCTGAATCGTCAGAGCCAATTCAGATTCTTCTTAAAAGATATAAAATAATAAAAGAAATAAATAAAACAAAATAAACGGTTGTGACCAATAAATGAGGGTCAAGGTTAGTGATGAGCTGAATCATTACATCAGAGTCGGCAGCAGTTTCTGAGTTCTCACCTAATTTTAGGAACCGATTTTCACAAGCTTTTGTACCAGTGAATACGGAAAACACCAAAAAGCTATTGAACATATTTTTCTTTTAGTTTAATAGATTAAAAAAAATATAATTAAAAAATACTGAAGAAACAAACTATGTGACCCTCACTGTGGTCACCAATAAACATGTTTTGGACTAGTAAAATATCTCAATAGGTTGACTATCTCTGTTTTGCCTTTGTGCTTTTGAATTGGGGACAAACTCAAAATAAAAACTACTTTTCTTTTCTCAACAGCTCAAGAACTTTGCATCCGTTGAAAAACAGAAAAGAAAACAAACATACACATAAAAACGTAACGCAACACACTATAACTGATTTCAGTGTATGCATACATCATGTACATTCTCACATACTGGTTCAATGAAATTTGATATGAATACGAAGGGGGGAAAAGGAACAGACAAGAAAAGAGGCAGAGGCAGACAGAGACAGGCAGACACACACACACACACACACTGACATACAGAATATTTAACAGTTAATGGCGAGTGAGTGTTTGCACACCAATTTATGTATGGGTCTGAACTTCAAACCAGTAAAACTAGAATTAAGCTAATAATAAGATCATACCGATGAACACAAACAACTTCAATGCATGCACGTTTGCACAAACACACACACACACACAAAACAGCACACACACGATAGCACACACACACAAAAATACAACCACAATGACTGGTTCACAAAGTTCTTCAAAAGTGGAACGCTCCTCATAAGCTCCACGGGAGATTATATATATATATATATATATATATATATATATATATATATAATACATGTGTCGTCAGGCTCAGACATGGTCCAACAACAAAACTAATAATTATTAAACGATTTTTTCAACACAAGTCAACAATAACAATGACGGGACTACTCGGACTAGCGACTGTCTCAAAGAAACAAAAACCGAGTAGTCAAAAATAAACACACACACACACACACACAAATGAGAAACAAATCAACCAAAAACCAACAAACAAAATAAATCAAACCAAAATCCACCTCAATCAATATATAAGTAAACCACCCCCAGACATCATCGCATCATTCTGCTGCCTTCCATGGGGGGTGGGGATGACTTATGTTACGAGTTGCTGGGCAAGAGCAGGAGTTGACAGCAATCGACTGCTGAGGTTAGGTCTTTTTTCGTCATGACACACACCCCCTTACTTGGAAATACACGTGAACATCCACCAACCCACTTGCTGGCAAATAGCCAGCAGGAAAAAAAATAATAAAGAGCTCAACTTGTCGCTTAGGGTACAGCAAAGTCACAAAGCAAGCAAAAACTGTTTTCCTTTTATTTACTTAAATATATTTTTTCTCTACCTCTCTTCTTCTTCATGTCATATGAGAAAAAAGAAAGAAGGAAAAGGGAGTGGTGGTGTGGGAGTGGTTGTGGGGTTAACGAATGAAGGGGGAGAGAATGGGTGGAAGTGGAGGTTCTGAGCTTCTTGCGACCACAGGAACGCAAGCTTTCTTTGTCGGCCCGCACTGCTGAGGCCAAGGTCAATCAATCAAATATGCAAATATATGGGGGTGACGAGGGCGACGATGTTTAGTTCTTCAAGGAGGGCGATGATAATCCGGAGTCGGGGCCACCGTCCACTCTGTCTTTACTACAGTCTGACGTGGACGGTGCTCCGAGGCACAGCGTTTGAAGAGCGAATTATCCATGGGATGAGGTTTGCCGGAGGATTTCTTCTTGAGAATGATAGGGTCCATCTGAAACACATGTCAAATAAATGACTGAACGAATAAGTAAACAAACAAACAAACAAAAACAAACAAAATCTAAGTCACTAGCTGTGGGCTGTCAAGGAAAATTACGGTACCGCCTAGACTACCACCCTCCACAACAAACATGAGTGCATATCAATGGAGTGAAATAGAGGAAAACTGTTTTGTCATGTAACCATATAAAGGCTTTTAGACACGAGGCACACTCACAGGCAAATAGGTGCGTGCGTGCTTGCGTGTAGTTGTGTGTGCGTGTGCGTGTGTGTGTGAGAAAGTGTGTGTGTGTGTGTGTGTGTGTGTGTGAGTGCGTGCATGATAGCGTGCGCGCGTGTGTGTGTACGTGTGTCAGTGTGTGCTCATGTGTATATGTATGTGCACGCATGTGCACGGGCAGAGGTACAATAAAAGTACATCGTGGATACATGTGTGGGTCGCTGTGTGTGAAGGCTGGTTAGTAAATGGGGGAAATGCATGCTGGGAAGAAAGAACTTGAGAACGAGAAAGACAGCTACTGAAGCTATTCTCTCCCCCCCCCCCCGCCCCCCAACCCTCCATCACAGCCCCCCGCAACCCCCTCCCTACTAAGTCCACGCCTTAGCTAGGTTATGAAATGTGCCCAAAGTGGTGAAGATTAAGTTACGTCGTTCTGCAGGTTACGAAATCACATTTTTCTTTATTATGTGCCGAGGTCAATAGTTCCAAGAGAGGAAAGGTGCTGTGGGTGGGGGTGGGGGGTAGGGGTGCGTGGGGGGCCGTGGCTCGCCCGAGGGAACCTTACAACACACACTAGTGACATCCGCAAGTTCCTCCGCGATGAAATTTTGTCACCATTTTCATCCTTTCCTTTGTCCCTTGTGTCCCCTTGCTGAACGAAATAAATGTGTGCAATACATCTTCTGGTACTATACCTTTATACTTGATAACTTTGGATGATAAAGCCGTTAGTATGTGGTTCCCCCCATCCCCACCACCACTTTCCCCCCCAACAACGCGTGGAATGAAACTGCAACATAATCGTTTTCACAAGCGATCGAGCATGTGGTTTGACACACACACGTGCTCGAACGTACACCCACAAGCAAATAACAGTTGAAATCATGATGCAATACAGTTTAGATTGGACAGAAGATTCTGAATTAAATTAAGGAAAAACAGCTCGCAGCTTCGTTCTTGTTCTGAACGAAAGGATGATATATTGAAGATCAAGAATATCACTGATACTGATAGCAGTCTCGCTCTCTCTCTCTCTCTCTCTCTCTGTGTGTGTGTGTGTGTGTGTGTGTGTGTGTGTGTGTGTGTGTGTGTGTGTGTGTGTGTGTGTGTGTGTGTGTGTGTGTGTGTGTGTTTCCCCCAAGAGAAACGGAAACAGATACTTGGAATCAATGATGGCTGTTCGAAAGAGAGGAAGTCATGCAAGCCCCAGAAAATTTCAGGGCAGAAGAGACGCCTTATCATACAGAAGATGGAACTAAGTCACCCTTAAAATAACTATCTGCTAAAACAAGACAAAAAAACAAATAAACAAGAGAGGCAAGGCCTTCAAGACTCACTTGTGATAAATTACGTCCCCTAGCATTAATTACAGAGTAATTTCCCTTTTTTACTATCTGCACCAAAACGTTTGCAAAATAATAAAAAAATTCCATGCTTAGTAAAAGAAGTTCCTGTTTGAACAAAAAATGATAATAATGACTCCTCTTGTTGTTGTGTCAGAATAAGAGGTCAAAGTGCCAAGATTAGAGAATACAAAAAATATAAATATAACAGTAAATGCAGTTTGCATATAATTAGGCTTCTTTTTTTTCTTCTTCTTTTTTTGTGCCCATCCCAGAGGTGCAATATTGTTTAAAATAAGATGACTGGAAAGAACTGAATTTTTCCTATTTTTATGCCAAATTTGGTGTCAACTGACAAAGTATTTGCAGAGAAAACGTCAATGTTAAAGTTTACCACGGACACACAGACACACGGACGCACACACACACACACAGACAACCGAACACTGGGTTAAAACATAGACTCACTTTGTTTACACAAGTGAGTCAATAAACCAAGCAAACACCATGTTCGTGATGACAGAAGTATACGCCAATGTCTACAGCTCTGCTCTTCTCTAGTGTCTTCGTGGGGAAAAAATTGGCGAGTTTAAGTATTAGATTGAGGAGGAAAGATATATTCCTTCCATTGTCTCTACTGTCGTAAGATGGCCAATTCATTTTCTTTATCTGTTTATCTCTATCCATTCATTCATTCTGAATTATTTTTGACTCACTTGTGTAAACAAAGTGAGTCTATGTTTTAACCCGGTGTTCGGTTGTCTCTCTGTGTGTGTGTGTGTGTGTGTGTGTCTGAGTGTCCGTGGTAAACTTTAACATTGACATTTTCTCTGCAAATACTTTGTCAGTTGACACCAAATTAGGCATAAAAATAGGAAAAATTCAGTTCTTTCCAGTCATCTTGTTTAAAACAATATTGCACCTCTGGGATGGGCACAAAAAAATAAAAAAATGAAGCCTAATTATATGCAAACTGCATTTACTGTTATTTAAAAAAAAAAAATATATATTCTCTAAACTTGGCACTTTGATCTGATATTCTGACCCAACAACAAGAGCAGTCAATATTATCATTTTTTGTTCAAACAGGAACTTCTTTTGCTAAGCATGGACGTTTTATTTATTTTGCAAACGTTTTGGGGCAGGTAGTAAAAAAGGGAAATTACTCTGTAATTAATGCTAGGGGACATAATTCGAATCTGGTTAGGACTTTTTTTTCTTTCTTTTCTTTTCTTTTTTTTTTTTTAACGCGAAGCTTTATAATAAGAAATACAGAACACATTTTAATGATTAGATTTTTTTTTATTTTTTTTTTTTTAAGTGTATCACAAGTGAGTCTTGAAGGCCTTGCCTCTCTTGTTATATTATTGATTGATTGATTGATGAAAATGCGATGCTCACTGGATTTGCAGCCATTCCAGTATGGGTGATATACAGCTGTTGAAGCTAACCCTCTCCCCCCACTCCCGACTTTTTGTCTTTATACAGAAAACTGAACCACCAAACAATGAAACAGTAGGCAAATTCACACTGGAGAAAGCACAGTACATGTCTACGTCTTTAAGCTTATGCCTGCCGATATTATCTCTTCCCCCCCCCCCCCCCCCTCCCCCCCCCCCCCCCCACCTCCAATGAGATATTTGTACAGAACGAAGAGCGTTAAAGGCGTTTTATCTCCCCCCTCTTCCAGGGATAAAAAAAACATGGGAGTCAATATCACCCAAGACTATAACAACAAAATCAGTAAAGGTTGGCAGCCATGCAAAAGGCATCAGCTTCATCTTTCAAGCGTGACCTTTTCATGTGAACTTTAGACCTTTCACCGCTAGTCAATTTAGAGTGCCACACTCCCTGGCGCCAGAAGTACAGAAATGATGACGCCAAACAATAGTTGGGGATTTCCCCCGTGACGTGTACGAAATATGGCCCATCTTAACACCGATAATTAACAGTAATAAACTCGCGCCTAACCGACTTAGACTGGTTAGAGGATCGGAACACTACGATAAATTTCTTCGGCATGAATAGCATTGTCCTGTCTTGTATTGCTTTTCTGTCACAGCAGGACTTCTCTGAGTGAAACATGGGCTGCTCTCCCCGGGGAAAGCGCGTCACCACAGTACAGCGCCGCTCTATTCTTCTTCTTCTTTTTTTTTGTTTGTTTTGTTTTGTTTTTTATTGTTGCAAGAATGGTTAAAATGATGTGGATAAAACATGTATATGCGCGCGCAGACACACACACAACTTTCTTTCCTTTTGAAAACAATTTTTTTTACATGAATTTGGGATGGAGGAGGAAAAGAGGCATGACATTTCTTGGACGTAAAGACATGCACGCATCTACGCAATACCTGTAAACTCCCCCCCCCCCCCCCCCCCCCCCCCCCCCCCCCCCCCCCCCAAAAAAAAATGAAATCACAGGACAGTAACTCTGAGTACGTCCCAATTTTTTTCTTGGGAACATGCAAACATGAGTTCAGCAGACACCGGAGAACATTTTAAGACTAGTGACGGAGAGTAGTGTACTTCATTCCTGGGGGGTTACACGGTAATCCCCTCGGCCTTGCGGACTATATCGTTACCCACAGACAAGAAATTTTATGCAAATGTAAGTTTTATCGCCACTTACACCGTTAAAACAAAGACAAGAAAATAATGGAGAGTAAGAAGTTGTATCGCAACAAATTGACAGGATACAGTACTTAGTTAACAATAAACAATCACCCTTAAAACCAACACCTTACTCACGTTCGCCAAAGCAAAGCGACCACAATGCGCATTCCCCCCCACTTCGTGTTTGTTTTTTCTCAGTGCGCCAAGCTGCTGGGAGCCACCGCGCAGCGCATGTCCTGCGACATGATGGGGTAGGAGACGAGGGGGTTGCTGGGCGGGCCCAGGTTCTGGGCCATGCTGCCCCCGGGCACCTGCTGCAAGGGGGCGGGGGTCACCAGTGAGGGCAGCGACACCGCCACCAGGTTGTTCTGCGGCATGGACAGCGAGGCCAGCGGCGGGTTCATGGTCACCGTGGGGTTCATGGCCGGTGGGGGGGCCGCCCCCAGCGCCGGCGGGGGCTGACCCCCCTGCGGGCGGGGCGGGGCGGCGGTGGCTGCCGCCGCGGCGGCCACCTGCTGGTGCTGGATCTCGCGCGCCATGCGCTGCGCGGCCGACTGCAAGGCGGCGTGCTGGGTGGCCATGTCGCTGTTGAGCGCGATCTGCTGCGTCAGGTTGGTGCTGAGGTGCGCCGTTCCCAGCGCTGTGGCCTGCATGGCCGTGGCCGGGGCCATGGTGGCCAGGTTGAGGGTGCCGGCCGGGGCCAGCGTCTGCGTCACCGGCATCTGCACGGCGCTCACCGTGCTGGACTTGGCCACCCGCAGGCGGGCATTCTGCTCCAGGAGCACCTCGTTAGTGGCCGTCAGGTCCGCCACCTGCTTCTTCAGCTCCTCCACCCTCCGGCGCAGTGCCGTGTTCTCCTCCTCCAGCACCTGGTACTGGTAGCTGACGGGGCGCGAGGAGGAGGAGGCGGGGCTGGAGCCGTAGCGGCTGTCGTAGTTCCCGTTACCCCCGAACCCTTCCATGTCCAGACGACGTCGCTTCATGGAGGAGTGGCCGCCGTCGGAGGGGGGAGGGGGCCCGTGGTGGTTGGGCCCGCCGTGAATGTACTCGTAGCGCTCGTACTTGTCGTAGTTGTCCTCGAAGTTGTTGAAGCCGTGGTGGTTGTTCCTCATGTCCCCGCCAGAGTGCGGCGGCGGGGGTCGCATGTCGGGCCTCAGGTCGTGCCTGGGGAGCGGCTCCAGCCTTCCAGGGGGGCCCCCGCCCATGTCGCTGCAACGGGGCAGCGGGTCGCACTCCGGGTAGTCGTTGTTGATGTGGCGGTACTTGCACTTGGCGCCGCGCTTGCAGTCCCCCTTCATGTAGTCCCGGCACAGCGGGATGTCCGAGTTGTTGGCGTTGCTGCCCCCTCCTGGGCCGAAGTGGGGCTGCATCCTGGGCGGCAGCTGCCCCGTCTGGTGGTAGTGTTCCTCCTCCTCCCGGGTACAGTGCAGGAACTTGCACGTGGGGCGGTGGCAGCCCATGTTCTGGAAGTCGTGGCAGAAGGTGGGCTCCGGCTTGGAGCTGGACCCCATGTCAAAGTTGTCGTTGCTGTCCTCGGCGCCGGCCGGGTGTCGGTACTTGCAGCGCTTCCCTCGTCGGCACACGTTCCTCAGAAAGTCACGGCAGATATCATCCTGGTCGCTACCACCGTTGATGAAGCTGGACCTCACGTCATCACTCCCTGAATCACTGTTCTCAGACATGGGGATACCAATCCACGGGGGGCACGAGCTTTCCGCGCACACACACTGCTGGTGACAGCAAACCGCGCCGCTAAACTAACAACAACCACCAACAACAACGACACACAAAAAAGTGGAGTCTTCAAAACAAGGTCACTGAGAACAGTGCCAACGTCTGGTAGGCATTTGTATTGATAAACGGTAGGCAACAAGCAGAAAGAAACCCTTATGTGACAGATAGAGGTCAGGTAAGATCTTTAGCGACGCTGACAAGAATTTTGTCGTCCTAGACACATTTAGAACTCCAAGAGTGCCACCCGAGTCAAAAGTTATTGGCTCTCGAGTGTCGCACACTCTCTATGTACACCATCCCAGCAGCACAGCACAGCACAGCACAGGGTGTGGTTGCGTTACCGACGCTCAGCGCAGTTCCTCACAGGCTTTTCGCTTCTGCAACAAACACAGCGCCGCACTTAGCTGGAAATAGCAAAAGAAATGTCAGCGATGCTCGCATCTAGTACTAGCTTGCCATCCCCCATTAAAGGGGGGTCGTTTTACTTTTTTTTTTCTTTTCTTACAAATTAAGCAAAAGAATTTCGTAAAGCGCTAAACACAAAATGTGCAATAGCATGTTAACATTCTCACCCAGGTAACAAGAAACGTGGCCAACAAAATACTGTAATGTAAAACAGCGAACATAACAACCAGGTGGAGATATTAATCAACGTGTCACTCAGTTAAGAGTGTTAATGTGTAAAACTTAAAAGACAAATTCATATATTTCAGAGAATAATTAGGAAGGAAAGCTGTGCGCTCACCATCTCCACCACCACATTACCTCACACAAACTGAACATTACGAACACTGCGCGCTGCGCTCATGTATCTTGTGCGGCTCAGACACGCGCTTGCAATGTGGTTGGGTGTGCGCAAATCTCTCCCCTCCGCCACCCCCACCCCACCCCCTACCTCCCAAAAAACAAAAACAAAAACAAAAAAACAAACCCAAACCAATGGAATAAAAAGATAACGCTTTCCCCCGAGCAAACAGAAGGGGCAAATGAGAGCACTGGTAATCTATAAAACTGACACTGCCTCCCTGTTAAAGAGAGAAAAAAGATAGAGAAGGAGAGACGGGAGGGGTAGGGGTCGACGGGGGCAGAGAGATGGAGAAAGAGGGGGAGGAGGGAAGAAGAGCGACAGGAGCAGGGAGATAGACATAGAGAGAGAGAGACAGAGAGAGAGGGAGAGACAGGGAGAGGGGAGCGACGGGGGCAGAGAGATAAAGAGAGACAGACAGAGACAGAAAGAGGGAGGGAGAGGGAGAAAGGAGCGACGGGGGCAGAGAGAGAGATAGAGAGATATATAGATAGAGAGGGGGGAGGGGAGCGACGGGGGCACAGAAAGCGAGTGAGACAGAGAGAGAGGGGGGAGAAGGAGGGGGGGCAGAAGGAGCGACGGGGGCAGAAAGAGAGAGAGAGAGGGGGGAGGGGAGCGACGGGGACATAGAGATAGAGAGAGAGAAGGGGGGAAGCGACGGGGGCACAGAGAGAGAGAGACAGAGAGAGAGGGGGGGGGGGGGTAGCGGAGCGACGGGGGCAGAGAGAGAGAGAGGGGTAGAGAGAGGGGGGGGGGGGGCAGATAGAGAGAGAATAGAAGAGGGGGGAGGGAGCGACGGGGGCAGAGAGATAGAAAGAGAGAGAAGGGGGGAGGGAGCGACGGGGGCAAGAATAGAAGAGAGAGAGGGGGGGGGGGAGCGACGGGGCAGAGAGATAGAAAGAGAGAGAAGGGGGGAGCGACGGGGGCAAAGAGATAGAAAGAGAGAGAAGGGGGGGGAGGGAGCGACGGGGGCAGAGAGAAGTAAAGAGGAGAGAGAGGGGGAGGGAGCGACGGGGCAAAGAGATAGAAAGAGAGAGAAGGGGGGAGGGAGCGACGGGGGCAGACAGATAGAAAGAGCGAGGGGGGTGGAGAGAGCGACGGGGCAGAGAGATAGAGAGGAAGAGAGATGAGAGAGGGGGGGGGAGCGACGGGGACAGAGAGATAGAGAGAGACAGAAGAGGAGAGGGCGACGGGGGTGAGGGGCGAGACCCGAAACATACAGGATTTGATTGCTAAGGTTGCTAAATGTGACAAGGTAGTATCAACAGAGACGACCACACACACACACACACACGCGCGCGCGCGCGCGCGCGCAGGGAACGTGGACAATAGGGCGCAGACAGCCAGGCAGATGGACACACACACATCCACGCAGAGAGAGAGAGAGGGAGAGAGAGAGGGGGGGGGGGAGGGAGGGAGGAAGTGTGAGGCGGGGTGAGAGGGATAAAATGAGAGATAATGAGAGATAAACAGATAGAGACAGAGAGATAATGACATAAAAAAATAGCAACCAAAAACAAGTGATAGACTAAAACAAAAAATCCCAGCCCATTGTCCCACCTATGCACCCCACCTCCCAATAAATAAATAAACAAATATTTTAATTTAAAAAAAAAAAAATTGGCAAAAAGAAAGAAATCGCTTGAACGCTGAGTGTTGGACCAAGGCAAAAGCAAACCCCAGCTGCAAGAATCTAGAACAGAGACATTCACACACACACACACACACACACACAACTTTTCACACCCACCCACCAACGACCACCACTTCCAAGCTCACGATATCTCCAGGGACAGTCCAAGTTATCGACATCACTTTTGCAGCGCGGGGAGGAAAAAAACGAACACACACACACACACACACACACAAACCGGCGCGGCCAAGTTGATACCCAAGCTAAAAATAACCCCCCATCTCACGCAACGCCATCGCTTCCTCCTCCCCTCCCCTTCTCTCTCCCTGAGGACTTGCAAGGTGAGAGAACCTAATCTGCGCAAATAAAACGCTTCTCGAATCGCAAATAAAACGCTTCTCACGTGGCAAATGAAACACTTCTCGCATTGCCAGCAGAACAAAAACGGAGGGGAAAAAAAAAAAGAATGTTACAAAAAAAAAAAAAAAAAAAAAAATCAAATCCTGCAGAACTCTCTCAAAAACAGTGAGTGAAAGGCTTCTCAAACAGCAAGTGAACGCATCTCATGTCTACACACACATAGGCCATTCTGAGGAAATGCCTGAGAGGCTGTGTGGAAACTCGCGACTCGCTCTCGGAATGACTGTGACATGTATTATCATTACAACTGCTGTTATCATTATTATTGGTGGGAAGTCATTTACAGCTTGGTCTTTTGTGAAGGACTATGAGGCGAGATTGCACTGGCTCTTTCTGCTGCAGCCTATGGGGCTAGCTGGCCTTTGGGAACCATCCCAACGCCAACTGTCCTAAAACTTTGGCATAGAGCGTGGGGATGTAACTTGGGCAAGACACTCAACTATAATTAAATTTTAAGTCAGATAGTCAGGACAGCAGTTGCCTCCTCTGCTGTTCTAATAGTCATAGTCGGACACGACTGACCATCATTCGCATTATCTCTGCAAGCACAAGCTGGAGTGACGATGGCCTTCGCAGTCGACTGCCGCCAAACATTGTGTCGATTTCCCCACATAAACCATCGGCTCGTGAGCCCAATGTCGTAACTCAGTCGCGCAGGCGTTTCTGCTGTTAACCAAACGCCATGAATAACAGCAATAATAGCAACAACAACAACATTGAAACAAACACACACACACACACATGCATATTTCACACAATGCTGAAACGATTCAGACATCATATCCACAATGTCTACCAATTATCATACAAAGGGGGGAAAATGTACGTTCCATTATCTTAGCACCAGAGAGAGAGAGAGAGAGAGAGAGAGATGCTCGAACCAGCAACAATGAATGTGCGCCAGAATGAAGAGATAACCGATGCTGTTTTAATGATTGGATTTGTCACACCAATTAAGTGGCATCCAAAGCAACTGGATCCGATTGCAGAGCATTCAGACAGGCATTAAATCGCCTTCCACGCGCAGTGAACGGCTTAAGTTCAAATTTCCAATTAAGTAACCTCGGCAGCACATTCCAGTAAGAAGGGAAGGCTATCTCAGGCTTGAATTTCTCTCTCTCTCTCTTTGTGTGTGTGTGTGTGTGTGTGTGTGTGTGTGTGTGTGTGTGTGTGTGTGTGTGTGTGTGTGTGTGTGTCCGCGCGCGCGCGTTTATTAATGTCCAACATTTATAACACCCATTCAAGGGTGTTATCAAATATAACTTCAGGGGTGAAATTTGACTAAAAAATTGAATCTAACCAAGTTACAGAACCCACGGCAGCAAAACACACACACACACACACACCATTTTTTTTTTAAAGTGCGGACTGAGAGAGAAGCAAAATGCAACTTCTATGTTGGAATTAAAAAGAAATATAATAAAAAGAAAAGAGAAAAGGCCACCAAAGCAGATCCAGCAAGCACCAACACCGAGGGATGCGCTCTGCTGCTGTCTTCCTGTAGGCACAGAGCGAAGCCAGCATTTCAGACTGACGGAAGAGATTTGTCGTGACAAGAAAGTGATACATTACAACCCGACCCATCTCCAATCCCATCTGAAACTTCCAAACACTGGGAGGAGGAGGGGGGGGGCGGGGGGGGGGGGGGAAGGAGGGGAGCGGAGGGGGGGGGGGGGGAAGAGACGTGGGAAGGACGGATGTAGGCGGGCTGATGCCAGAAATAAACACTCGTCACTGGAATAGCGCGCCGCCGCTAGCTTATCTTAATCTACGAGCCCTGCACGAAAAAAACAAAAGCCACTTTTCTTGTAACAAAACAGAACGCACACTGTACACCCAGACCATGAGATTAGCTCTCAGTGTTGGCGCTGGCACAGTGAAAGAGATAACGTCAGTTCTAATTAAGATTGTTACTATCTTGACAAAGATGCATTGTGTATATATATATAAAGCTGGCGCGTGCTGTGGAGGTAAAACACAATGTTTGTTTTGTACACAGAAACATTCCATACCTCAGAACTGAGATTACTGAGAAGCATGAACTTCGCAAGTGCATGTCTTCAAGATGGAACAGTACACATGGTGAATACAGTCAGATGCGTTCATGGTAAAGTCAGTAAGAGGTTGTGTGTGTGTGTGTGTGAGGGGGGGTGGGGGGGGGGGGTACGCGCGCGCGCGCGCGTGTGTGTGTGTGTGTGTGCGTGCGTGCGTGCGTGCGTGTATGTGGCTGTGTGTAAGTGTATCTGTATGTGTGTGTGTGTGTGTGTGTGCGCGCGCGCGTGTGTGTATGTGAGAGACTCGAGAGAGAGAGTGGGGGGGGGGGGGGGGGTGAAGGGGTGGAGAGAGAGAACTGAAGTCGCGTGTGCTGGTCTTAGTGCGCCATAACTTGTATGTGGGACCAGCCTGCTGGTTTTTAATTAAAACACATCATAATCTTTCCATGGTTATCATAGCACTGTCTTTGATTTGAAAAAGCATCATATGTGTTTTTCTTCTTCCCCCTCATATTTCCTTCAACCCACCTAAAAACCCAGGAACATTATTAATGTAACTGCCTTTTATTCGTGATGAATGAAAAGAATCACTCTACCCTCGCTCTATCTCTCAAATCATTTTTTCTCTCTCTTGTGGCAACGGACCACTTCCATTCAACCCAAATCATGAACCACGCACGTGGTTGTTACAAAAAACAAAACAAAACACAACGCCTTCATTAACGGCATCACCATTAAAACATTTGAACAATGATGAAATCACACACAAACAACAGTATTCACTGATGATAACAATATTTCTTCTTTAAAAAAAAAAAAAATACTAGAAGAAGTTCAAGAACAACAACAAAAACAAGAAATCAAGACCAGTCATTTCACAAGATGTTCGAATAAACCCCAAACATATTCATCTCAAATCCTCTTACCTTTGTCTTGTTCTCAAAGCCACCATGCACCAGGAAGTACAAGAAGAAGAAAAAAAATCACTCTGCCACTGAAGATCGCTCCCTTCCAGCCAGCCAACCAACCAACCAACCCACCAACCAGTCGACCGACCGACAATTGAATCACAGCACCACACAGTCACACACTCATCTAGCCCCAAGCCAGCCCACGCCTCAACACGTGGAAAAGGGGAGCTGAAGGGGAGGAGGAAAAAAAAGACAGTCTGGCATCCACAACAGACAAACGTGGGCTACAAGGCTGTACCACAGCGACTCGTTCAGGGAGCTTCCACGGCAGTTCTGGAACTAACACGGCTAGCACCTCGTATCTCTGGCACCCACAAGACAAAGCAAGCAGCAGCAGGAGGAGGAGGAAGAGGCGAGCTAGGCACTGCAATGGGAAGCGCGGCTGCGGCTGCTGCTGCTGCCGTAGCAGTCTTTCACTGCTGCTGCGCGTGGCCCTACTATACTGCTGCTGCTGCTCTTGCTGTGGCGAGCGATACGTGGGGGTTATGTTATGTGCGACTGTCTGTTCTGTTATAGTAGTAGTAGTAGTGCCATATCTGTGCCGGCAAGGGTGTGTGTGTGTGTGTGTGTGTGTGTGTGTGTGTGTGTGTGCGCGCGCGCAGGTGAGTCTGTGTGTGTGTGTGTGTGTGTGTGTGTGTGTGTGTGTGTGTGTGACGGAGAGGGGGGGGGAAGGAGGAGGGTGCGTGCGTACGTAGAATACATACATCATATGTGTTACATACTTATAAAGAGGTTTGTGCGTACGTGTGTGTGTGTGTGTGTGTGTGTGTGTGTGTGTGTGTGTGAATGTTTGTGAGCGTGCGTGCGTGCGCGGAGAGCACTAGTGGCTGCAGCGTCCATTGAAGCCTGGTATCAATGACAGTCAGAGGGCGATATGAAGGGCACACCGATGTGGCGGAAAATGTCAGTGGTGTCCTGTGTGTGCGTGACTGTGTGTGTGTGTGTGTGTGTGTTTCTGTGTGGGTGTGCGCGCGCGGGTGTGTGTGTGTGTGTGTGTGTGTGTGTGTGTGTGTGTGTGTGTGTGTGTGTGTGTGTGTGTGTGTGTGTTCTTCAGTTATAGATCTATCCATATAATGTAAGTTTAGACGGGCGTGCGTATGTATGTGTTTGTATGCAAATGCCTACACACACACACACACACACACACACACACACACACACACACACATTCATACATGTACACATCCACATTGTGGTGTGATTCATACATATACGAACAGTACGCAACATTCATGCACATACTACGCACGCGCTCAAGCATGAAGTTAACTGATGCTGCCAACAATATTCTCCTGAACCAAATGTTAACGTCAGAAACAGAAAACAGGAGAAATGCTGGCGAACTGATGAGAGGTGAATAAGTGATCTTTTATCCTCTCACGTACAGAGAGAGAGAGAGAGAGAGAGAGAGAGAGAGAGAGAGAGAGAGAGAGAGAGACAGACAGACAGACAGACAGACAGACACTGAGAGGACGAAAGACAGAGGTTGTCATGTAGACAGACCAAAAGACAGCTATCGTATATTCACACACACACACACACACACACACACGTGGCACTTTAGATGATGAGCGTAGCGAGAACGTGACAGAGCTTCAAAACTGAGCACGTGATTTACGTTTATTTTGTGCGTGTAATGACCACAGTGGGAGAGAGACAGACAGACAGACAAAGAGAGAGAGAGAGAGAGAGAGAGAGAGAGAGAGAGAGAGAGAGAGAGAGAGAGAGCTTCAGAACATGAGCTCAGCACGTGATTTATGTTTAGTTTGTGTGCAAAGACCAGAGAGAGAGAGAGAGAGAGAGAGATTCAGCACGTTTACGTTTAGTTTGTGTGCAAAGACTGAGAGAGAGAGAGAGAGAGAGAGAGAGAGAGAGAGGGGGGGGGGGGATTAGAGAAAGCATGAGTCTGCGTCAAAACATGAATTCAGCACGTGATTTCCGTTTTATGTTTTATGTCCAATAACCTTTGAGAGAGAGAGAGAGAGAGAGACAGACAGACAGACAGACAGACAGAGAACGAACAAACGAACGAACGCAATCTTATGTTACGAGGGTAAAGGAGTAAGCACAAAGTACTTGTTTACATCCGGCCCTCTGGGCAAGAATAATTGAGAGAAGGAAAAAAAAATGCGACAGTCAAATTCACAACAGCAACATCAAAATTACATAAGCAGATACAGACAGACAGACAGACAGAGAAAGGGATCGTGACACAGACAGACAGACACAAAGTTTCAAATCTCACACAACCGTCACTGCACGTGTTGATCAGTGCTGACAAAATTAAGGAGCATCATCAAGGAATTGGCCGCTGTTTGATCGCTGCAATAGCAAAACTGTTTTTAAAAAAACAAAAACAAAACAATAATAATAATAAAAAATTCAATCCCGCTACCGCCAAACACGGAATTCCAATATGATTGAAAATCACTATTTTCCCACAAATCCAAACACTCTTTCCCGTTTCTCACTTCTGCAAAATTATATAGTTCAGCAATTCCAAAAATTGTTTTCCATGCGTCCATTCAAAGAGTGTTCTGTGCTCCATGCACGCCTTTCAGACAAGAAAATTGTATCCTTTTTAAAGTGTTTAAAAAAGAAAAAAAAGTGTGTGTGTGTGTGGGGGGGGGGGGGGGGGGGGGGTTGGAAAAGAAGACAAACAGAAAGAAAGGATATAAGAAGACAAAAAAGAAAACAAAATGAAAGAAAGAAAAAAAATCTTAAGGAGAAAGTTAAAAGAAAGAGGAAAAAACCCAGAAAGAAAGGAAAGCAAGAAAGTTAAGAAAGAAAAATAATGGGCAGAAAGAAACAAAGTAAACGTCAACACACACACACACACACACACACACACGTACCCACGAAAAGAAAGAAAGAAAAGGAAGTTTCTCCTTGCTTTTCA
>NC_134894.1:25611214-25653714 GCF_041734735.1 Babylonia areolata | reverse complement strand
ATCCTCTTTGATCGTACAACAAATACACTTTGCAGACAAAAAGAAAAGACTGAGGTGGCACTACTCTGTGACGAAGCTCTCTACCCCGGGCCAACAGCCCGAATTTCACACACAGATAAAATGTTGTGACGGCACAGTACAGTACAGTACAACCTTGAAAGCCGAAGACATCAGTTCAGAAGCGGGCCTGCCTGTTCCTTTTTTGATTGCTGGCTCTCTCTGCCTTGCTAGTGACGTCTATTTGTTCTCTCGTTGTAAAATTTAATGTACATATTATCAACATTAAAGAACTGTCGTAAATTTGTTTTTGTGTCGATGTCGGTGGGGTCTTTCGATCACAAATAATATATCCACTTTCAGGAAAAATCTGCGCGAGATTGCTGCTGCTGCCGGTTGTGAGGCTGTAATAAACGCTGGGCTTGGCTACCGCGGTCCAAGATAAACCACTACCGCCCCCCCCCCCCCACCCCCCCTCCAGCCCCCCTCCTCACCCAAATGAGAAGGTGAGATTCCATAGAAATAACGGACGCCTTGGGCACGGCACAGTTGGTGTTAAGGATGTTACTTGTGTGGATGAATATCCCATGAACCACATGTTGTAACATCTCATGTAATACGGAATTACCGTCAGAATTCGAATGCTCAAGCAATTTTCATCTAAAAATGAACTGATTATCTCCAAAAAAGCACTTGTGTTTTCGGCGTCTTCCTGCCCCCTGGAACAACTTCCGTGTGTCCCAGTTCCTTCTCTTCATAACTTTCGACGATAACACCGCTGGCATGAGCTTGCTGTACAAGTGCTGATGTCATAGAATTCTATTTGCATTTGTTGCAGCCTTCAAGTACGACGGTTACTCTGTACGTTTTACCAATGCAATAGCAATCTTTAAAAAAAAAAAAAAAAAAAAAAAAAAAAAAAAAAAAAAAGAAAGAAAAAAAAAAAGATGACAGCTACAGAGAAAATATTTTTTCTTAACATTTTAAAAAAAAACAACAACAAAATAAAAACAACAAAAAGCCAACAACTGAACAATATGTATTGCAGAAACGTTGTTGGAATTGATGGCGTTACAGTTATGACATCGTCCTCATAGAGAGACAGGCTGGAAAGGTCTTGTCAATATCTATCATCCTGTCAAGACTGGTTCCTCCTGTGGCCTGTGTGGCGGCTGCTGAGAAAATGCCAATGCTGGAAATCTACCACGAACACACTGAACCAAGCGCACACAAACATACACACAGTCCATACACACACGAACGCACGCGTGCACACACAAGTGTGCGCACTCATCCACCAAGGCACATGAACGGGGAAAGAAGGGGAGGGGGCCTGGGGGTGGGGGTGGGGGGTTACGCATACATACGCGCGTCAAAATCAGACATAAAACGCACGGCACACCATACCAGGTAAAACGATTCAAAAGTATTAAAGATTATCATCGGTGCTCTACATTATTATCTTTTCTCTGACTGGGCCAAGGCTTATGGTGCCTCGTTCGACAAAAGGTGAACCATTTAATTCGTATACCTTCCCTCTCATCATTTCTTCATTCGATATATATATATGCATATCCAAATGATACAAGTAACTTTCGCAGTGTTGAATCCTGCTGGGGAAATTAACCATGCAAAGCGCTGTTCACGTTTATCTATATGCATGTATATCTATATGCATCAGCTCACAAACATGAACGAAAAAAAAAAAAAAAAAAAAGATTGTGCAGGAAAAGGACAGCGAGAGACAGAGACAGAGACAGAGAGAGAGAGAGAGACGGGGTGGGGGGTGTCACTTGCACACACACACACACACACACACACACACACACACACACACACACGACAACAATGTGGTGCGTCTAATGCTCATATTCTCTCCTCAGACCGCTTTCAAGAAGGAAAAGATAGTATCTTCAAACACTCCTATAGCCTACCTCCGGCCCTCCACCCCCTACCCCTCTCTTACCAAACACTCCCACATCCCACCTCTACCCCAACAACCCCTCGATCCAGACCAACTATTCTCAGGCAGTTCGATATGGGAAACACCAGAGACAGCACAAGATCGAAATGCACTACAGTCAAGATTGGCACGCCAGGCTGCTGGCTATATATATATATATATATATATATGTGTGTGTGTGTGTGTGTGTGTGTGTGTGTGTGTGTGTGTGTGGCCATTGAAAAAAAAAAGAGAAAAAGAACTAGTCTGAAACCGCTCCCGTGCCGAAATAAAGAGCTGATACCTATT
Organism: Babylonia areolata; assembly: GCF_041734735.1. NCBI lineage: Eukaryota > Metazoa > Mollusca > Gastropoda > Neogastropoda > Buccinidae > Babylonia > Babylonia areolata. The sequence continues at coordinate 25,651,466 of NC_134894.1, read as the reverse complement.
TCATGTCAGACACAGATTTTTACCAAAGCACCAAGTCGGGACCATTTTCAGGCACCTTATAGGTCAGTCAGACAAAAGCAACAGATGACGGAGGTGTTCCTCAATTTGCGTGTGGGTGTGTGGGAGTTTGGGGGGTAGAGGGAAGGGGAGGGGAGGGGGGGACAAGAAAAACAAGGAAAGTCAAAAGTCATGTGTTCGTCAATACTCCCACTTCTGGAACACTGCTTTTACTGTGCACTAAAAATATACCAGCACGAGTGTTAGCAAAGCTTTAAAAAAAATCACTTAGACCTACTGCGCATGTACACGTCAGGCAATAACAGTTTCAAGGTGAAAAACATTTAGTTCACACACACACACACACACCAGTCCTGTTTAACTGGAAACAGACATCAGCCACATATACTGGAGAAACTGAACTTAAAATCGGTAGTGTTACTACTCGGTGAACACGAGTTTGCCGGGACAGTGTTCAACGCGAAGAAACCAATGAAACACGAGATGCGCAAACAAGAAACGTACACACAATCCTCAAACGCAATCAAGTAATTCATTGCAGAAAAAAAAAGGTTTACACAATACATCACCATTTGTTGATGCAACCGGAAACAAAGAACGGAAGCTAGAAATTACAAAGGGAACACTGTCCGCGAGCATCTGCAAACGCAGTCAGCCCCCTTTCCCATGGACTCGCGCCTCGTCTTTCCATAGGTTTAACTCAGGCCAAATTATCGTTTTCATAGTCTCAGCCCAAGCCACATCATCATTCCCATATTACGAAGTGTAAAAAAAAAAAGTAATAAAATAAACAAATAACTAATGACAATAATAATACCACACAACAATATTATATAATCAACATTAAATGAAGCTGAGATTTATTTAGGTCTACTTGGGGTACAGCAGACAACCAACTTCGCCTTGTTGGATGACAACTGAAATGAAAAGATAAACCCGTGGAAAGGGAATACTTAACAGAAGTGAAATTATCGCTGAGCAATCGGAAAGCGCAAATGTTTTAGACCTTTTTTTTCCCACTTTAGCTAAAGAAACAAAAAGCAAACAAAAAACAAACAAAAAAACACCGCGCTGCGAGATTTGAGACAAGACATGTAAGACTTGATGCATTTTGAAGATCAACCAACAATATGCCTTGGTTAAAAAAAGGTTAACAATAAAATATCATTCTAAATCGTTTGATTTTCTTCCATAGGACACACGCCGTTCTCTTGTGGTTATGTTTTCGGCACCTTGCATCATAGATACTGACAAAACTTCCAACACAATTATAATTTGACTAACAAATCTCTCTCTCTCTCATAAATATTGTTCATGCTCCTGGGCTTAGTGAAATCAACAACAGCATGTTAATTGCTGATCTCATTTCCCTGGTCAAATCAACTTTTCGTTTTCTCCCCCCCCCCCCCCCCCCCCCTCTCTCTCTCTCTCTCTCTCTCTCTCTCCATCACCCCCTGCCCTTCCGTTACACCTCCCAGACCCCTCCCCACCCAACCCTTCCACCTTTCTCACACATGCACGCGGAAGAGAATAATAGCACCAACAATTATTACGCAGCACCATATCTCAGCGAGCGCTCAGCGAGAAAACCAGAAAGCCAAGACGTGTCATGTGGCTGGCCCCCGCCACAAGGCTCTCTCGTTGACATGCAATACATCGCCATCGCCATCATCACCGTCATAATCATCACCGTCATCATCAGCAGCAGCAGCAGGCAGAGAGCAAGGGTCTGTGGCAGGCGACAGGTGACGTCACGTGACCGACAGACAGACTGACAGACAGACGGCGGCTGGCAGCAAGCAGGGAGAGTACATGGGTAGCCAGGGGATCAATCAGTTCATGGACTGCTAACGCTGACGGATCAATTCATACCGGGCGGGCCGGGCCGGCCACGGAGGGCGCTGCTCTGGCTTCTGTTTGATGTGACAGATTGGAAGGAGAGGGGGAATGGGGGGACTGACGAGGGGGTGCCATAGGGAGAAGACCCACGCCTTGCTTACGCCCTACTTCCCCCCACCTTTCACACCCTGCTACCTCCAAGTACCTTTTCTTCCATCCCCTCATTCTCCTTGCCCTCGATGTTCCCCTCTCGCCTTTAACAGCCCCCACCTTACCCCCACCCGCTCCTTCACTCCTTGCCCCCCCCTACCCTCCTCCTCCCTTCTCCACTTCCCCCTTCTCCAAAAGAGGGGAATGGGGGTTGGAATGCCAGATTGGAAGCAAACAGAATTTCACGGCAGCCCACGAGGGGCTGGGGGCCGTTGAGGGGGGAAGAGGGAAAGGGGGAGCGCGAGAAGAGGCCTCTCACCCGGCGGGAAAGGACGGTGGCCATGGGGAGGGAAACAGGACGGAAGGAAATCTACGTTGGGCGACCTCCTCCTGAACCCAAAAGACCGCTGAGAGGAGGGCTAGAGGGTGGGGGGTGGAGGATGGATGGATGGAAGTGAGGTTGGAGGGGGGCACCTTGGAATTCAATTTTCACTTACCGATCAGTGCCATTTGCCTTTGCACCCTAGTGTCAATCCGTCCCGGTTTTCCGCAAAGCCGACAAACCCGCTTTTCCACCATCAGACAGGAAAGATGGTGGCAGCGGGGAGGACAGATCGAAAGAGTATGCAACTGATACACAGGCACGTATATTATATGGAACCTACCAAAAGGGGATCGGAAATAGTGTCACCTGAGCAAACTGACATTCAGTTACCGAAAAATCACATTTTATGAATGATAATACACAGAATCAACTAACCGCACCCGACTTCAGATTTGGTGAGTACTTTTGCCGATTCCTCTGCACGCAGAAGCAAAGAACATCTTTGGTCCATTAGAGAAAAAAAAAAGTGTTTGAGTTCATAATACTTGCTGTTGTCTGAAGGTCATTGGGGAGAGAAGCGACAAGCAAAATCCTGAATCTGACTTTACGACTGACTCTGCGATGCATGTGCACTTTTTTTTTCACACAATACAAAAATATCACATTCATATAATTTACTTTTTCTACGGTACATTTCTGTCAGATATTTCGGGTGTTGTAATCATGAAGCCCAACGTATATTGACATTTTCCCCTCTCTTTTTTTCTTTTGTTTTTGTTTTGTTTACCATCCAATGGGTTGTCACTAATTATTTTCCTCCCGTCCCCCCTTAGTGTACCGGTGCAACAGGAAAGCCTAAACGTCCACACGACACTCCGTTCAAAAGAAAGTAAACGGAAATAATCTGCATCCCAGGGTGAAACCGCGCTGGATGAGGGGATGGACCAGTCTTTCTCCCAAACATGGGAAAAATAGCAGGTCGGCGGTGGATAGGGAAGGAGGAGGGAGGAGGAGGAAGAGTGGGAAAAGGCGTGGCTAACAATGCGTGCTAATTGGCCTGCTCGTTAGGCATTGCGGCGGACATTATTACTGCCACTGAACCTATCCACAGACAACTGGATTTTGATGACTGGTCACCCAGTGCAGATATCCACCCACCCCCACCCCTCCCCACTGAAATCATCTATAAAAAAAAAAATTTCCTCGGTTTTTGTTGTTGTTGTTTGCCTATGCACTTGTTAGAGCCCAAGATATATAAACTGCTAGTTATCTTAATTTTTTTCAGGTCTGTCTTTTTTGTTGCTTTTTTTTTTTTTTTTTTTTTTTTTTTTTTTTTTAACGTACCGTATGTCATCAAGCGATTCTCTTTCTCTCTCTCTCTGCCCCCAATGCCCTGGTAAAACAATCGATGGGGTGGTAAATGCCTGAGGCATGTCCTGGGTTTAGGCACGGTTACAATAAAACAACACATTATGCACACATTTTATTTCTTATTCCCGACACCCCCCCCCCCCCCCTTCACCCTCCCCAGGCTGAACACAGTCGTGGTTTAACGCAGTCGATTTTGAAGTGTTATTCATGGGATGTCAGCAACCATCAGGCCTTGCCCGGTTGGCAGATTGGGCAAAAAACAAAAACAAAACAAAACAATAAAAAGTGCACGCAAACATGTACACGCAAGAGTGCGCGCACACACACACACACACACACACAGACGCAACCACCATAACCGATCGTTTCTTTTCTCATCATCTTTTCAATAGTAGTAGTAGTTGCTGTAAAAAATGATAATAAAATAAAAAAGCAGAGAGAAAACAAAAGAAAAACCCCCACAAAACATTATAAAAATAATAAATAAAAACACCTCTCCCGCGAACCAGCGGGCCGGAACACAATCCCGTCAAATCATTGTCTCAACCCCGAGCCATCATCCATCATCATCATCGGCCACGACCGGCTCGATCCGTGTTGCAAGTGCTCTTCTTCTTCATTTTTTTTTTTTTTTTTTTTTGGTCTCTTCTCTTTCACCACCACCCTCCCCAAAACGTCAGAGGGTGGAAGGGATGCGCTGCCTTCTTCCTCTTGTTGCCACGTGTTGGGCCACTGCTTCCAGCAGCCAGCAGTCTGTAGATGGCAGGCATTGATTTTTTTTTTTTTCTCTCTCTCTCTCTCCCTCTTTTTTCGCCTCCACCCCCCGCCAAAAAGCGAAGGAGAAAAGCAGTACAGGATGGGGTGAGGGAGGAGGGGCGTGGGGATGAGGGTCGGGGTGTCGGGGCCAGCGATGAATGAGGGAGAGGGGACGGCGTCAAAGTTGTATTTTTGCTTCGACCTGTCGACCATATCACATAAGTCTGTATGGAAAGCAGCGCTGTGTCTCTGGGGTCAGAGCCAAGTTTTTTTCCTCAAGCACAACAAACAATAATTTATAACTCCGGGCCATGTCCCCTCAGTAACGGGGCCTTGAAGAAATTGTCCCAGTACAGTGGTGTCAGTCCCCCCTCTATACCCCCCTCCCACTGCAGTTGAAACACCCACAGCCCCAACACCTCGTCCCCTGTTGACAAGCTGACAAGCTGACAATGCTGGTCTCGAACCCTATCTCTTTCTATAACAAAACGGCACAGCAAAGTCGCTGTCCACTGCAAACGCCCCCCCCCCTTCCCCCGCCCCCCCCCTCATCCCCCCCCCCCCCCCCCCCACCTCCACACAAAACCCCCTCCCCACTGGCCCCGTCCTCACACACACACAAACACACACACAACCACCACCGTAACAACAACACAACACCCACCACCACCACGAACCACTTGATCGCGAGCGAAATGGATCTGTCAATTTTGGAACTGCTCCGCGGTGTAAGGAAGGAACTAAAAACAAGAGGGTAGAAATGGAAATTACATCACTCTTGCTTTCTTTCAATTTTCAACCAATCTTCATTTTGTGGTCCAAGCATTTGTCTCGAACGTCACACAGAGCAGAAGGGAATTCATAACGTGTTCACTACACATCGTCTCTGCCAATCTAATTTCGTCCAATGAGGACAAAAACATACTGCAGTTGTGGTGTGTGTGTGTGTGTGTGTTTGTGTGTGTGTGTGTGTGTGTGTGCGTGCGCGCGCGCGCGCGTTGGAGCACATCAACTTTCCTATGCCGATTTATCATAGAAGTACACGGCTGAAACGCTCATTCCTTGTAATCGTTGTCACTGTGACAATGATAACAAGCTGCAAGTTAACCATGCCTCTCGGATTATCACCATATGCACTCACACATACAAACAGTGACAAAACCCCATCCATCACCACCACCACCAACAACCAGCTTGATCGCGAGCGAAATGGATCTGTCAAATTTGGAACCACTCCGTTATGTTTTTAGGGAGAAAAAAATGAAATGGGATTAATATAACGCTTGTTTTGTTTTATTTTCAACCACTCTTTGCTTCATTTTGTGGCTGAAGCACTTGTCTCGAGTGTCACACAGAGCACCAAGGAATTCATTACATGCTCGCGACACATCATCTTTACCCCATCCAACGCAGACAAAAATATTCAACAGAGTGACGGTGAGTGGGTCACGGTGGAACAAAGGAGTGAGAGAGAGAGAGAGAGAGAGAGAGAGACAGACACAGACAGAGAGAGAGAGATAGACACAGACAGACAGACAGACAGACTGAGAGCATACAGGCAGAAGAAAACGAAGTGTTGTCGACCTTTTAGTCTACGTATAATGGCTTCCACGATAAGGAGGTCGACCGTGTAATAAAATCTAGCCTGTCTGTGTGCCCTTGACGTCAGCCGAAAACAATTGGTACAGCACTTATTTCTGGGATTCTGTCTTCACGTCTCACGATACAGAACGTTTCAAAAGAAAGTGTACAAATAAATAATTAACGAAGCAAATAACTATAAAACAAACAAAACAAACATTTTGTGTTTGGTAAACGTGAGAAACATGAGTAATTTGACCACTTAAAAAAAAGTGGTAGTTCTTCATTCCCTGTTCAAAGCTGTGATAAACAATGTCCATGTATTTGTTTATTTATCTATATACTTATATGTTTGTTATAGTTTAAAATCACGTTCCCACTCATACATCCTGAATATCACTTATATATATGCACGCCAACCATTCTGAAACATTATTTAAGAAAACAGGTGTTTTGAGATGTCTTCAGCTTGCTTCTGAATAGATGGCAATTTTCTGAAGTCAATATTCAGCATGTATTGTTCTAACAACCACCACCACCACCATCATCATTAACACTAAATTATAAACAGAAGCGGAATATGCGCCTTTGCTCTGGTCCGAAATCGATCTTAGAGAAACCGACCGTTTTTTTTAAAAAAGAACTCGTACGCAAAATGTTTGCTTCACAAGTTCAAACCCATTGTCCACGTTCAGTCAGCGTTACACTTTACACAACACAATGAGTCCAACAGAATGATTTTTGTGCACGCTTGGGCTTGAAGAGCGTCAGCGAGACGAAACAAACAACAATAAAAACAACAACAACAAAAATAATAATAACAATAATAGAGAAATAGAGCGGAAAAAAAACAGATCTGTCAACTTTTCACACATCATGAACTCTCTGGCATTTTCTCCAGAAACTTTCATCTGATTCCGCTGCCCTTGAACTGCATTGTAGTACCCACAGCAAGTGGCCAAGTCTTCGGTCACTCCAAGGTGCGATGGAAAACCCATGCACGTTTCTCGCTCCGCCAGCCGTTAGTTGACGTTCCCTCCACCAATGCACAGCAGGAATCATGCCATTGTCTCTTCCACGCTCGCGCAAACATTCGCACACATGGCGTGTTTTTCTTTGTCACGCTCATTCTATCGTTCAGATCTCAACCGCACTGAGGTGCAACGCCGTAAAGAATTAGACGTTTTATGCATAACTGCAATCGCACGTTGAAATGTCAAGTGTAATGTGCGCATCCATGCAGATTGTTTCACGCAATGCACCAGCCCCCGTTTTAGCTGGATTCTCCTATTGTGTCTGACGGATAAGTATGCAGGCAGGTCATCTGCTCATGTGGGAATGAAGACCAGTTCTTGAAGCACAAGGTCGTCCACAGACACTGCATGGAATGGAGTCCTGCAAGCATGGGGCCTGTTTTCTCTGATTCCTCTTCACCTGAATGGCGCTGCTCTGTTGCGCTCAAATGTCTTTGTGCCCTGGGTGCACAGTTGCTTCCACTGTGTTCTTACAAGGGCGAAATCTTCCCAGGAAGCATTGTCGATGTTGCAGCTTCTGAAGTTAGCGTTCAAGGCGTCTCTTGAGATGCCTTCCTTGGTTACGTTGTCCTTCCTTCAGTTGTCCATACAGTAGCACCTTTGGAATTCTGCTGTCGTCCATAAGGACAAGGTGTCCTGTCCATCGGATGATGAATACACACTCAAAGCTGGGTATGCCACATTTCTTCAGGACCTGTAAGTTGGACACTTTGTCTTGCTATTTGATACTGCAGATCTTGTGCAAGCATCGTTGATGGAACCGTTCGAGTTGTTGGATGTGTCGGCGGTACGTGTTTCAAGTCTCACAACAGTAGAGGAGGGCACTCAGGACCACAGATCTATACACAGCGACATTTGCGTGCAATCTGATGTCATGGTCTTGCCAGTCTCTCTGAGAGTCTGCTAAAGGCAGAACTGGCCTTTGAGATGTGGAACATCACTTCTGCATCCAGAGATCCGTTGCTGCTTACAATGCTGCCCAAGTAGCGGAAATTGTCCACAGATTTAATCCCTGAGCTGTTTGATGACGACAGGGGGTGGTGGAGCACTGGCAGCTCCGGATGGTGTAGGCTGGAACATGGCCTCGGCCTTACCAAGACTGAATGTAAGTCCAAAGCGCTGACAGGCCTTTGCAAAGCAATCTGTGACGCACTGGATGTCTTATGGGAGTTCGCAGCCAGTGCACAGTCATCAGCAAAGAGGACCTCTCTGAAATGTCAAGAGTAATGCGCGCAACCACGCAGATTGTTACACGTAATGCAACAGCCCCATTTTTTTTTTTTTTTTTTTTTGTATGCAGTGAATAAAACACGATGGTGATGTATCGTGTCTGAACAAAGGTGTTTCTCCTCCAGATGAAGCCCACCCAATAGCCTACGAGTACCTAACTTAACATGTCTGGTTACAGGTTTTACATGTTCTGGACAGCCCAGCGGCTGACGAAACGATGGGTCAGCTGCAATGCAAGCTTGCAACGGTTTTTGTGCTGACTTTTGTCTGATTATTCTATCAAACACCTACACGCGATACTAATATTACTACTACTACTAATGAACTCTATATTGCAAGTGTGTGTGTGTGTGTGTGTGTGTGTGTGTGTGTGTGTGTGTTATGTTTGGAAAATATAATATTTCAAGCATCAAGTACAATACTGTAATAAATCCAACCTGAGCAGAGTGCGTTAAACTACACTCAAACTGTAACAACTGCTTCACCTGGCCATTCAATGACGATCAGTCAATGACAGATCATAGAGAAGAGGAAGTGGGAGAGGGAGATGAAGCCCCATATTTTGTTGTTGTTGTTGTTGTTGTTGGACAGTTTATATGTATAACAAATGTTTGCCCGGCTAACAGAAAGTATCATAAATTTCGGGGCTAAAAAGACAGAGAAGGTAAAATGAAGTAATAAATCTAAAAATCCAGGCTGGATGGGGGATGGGTCGGCGACAAAAAACAAAACAAAAAAAAACAAAAAAACCACAGAGAACCATGAAAACATCCATACCGGTCGGTGAGGGCTTGTTAGTTCATGCACAAGACCGACATGAGCCATCAAATTTCGACTCAACCATCGACGCCACACTGCCTTCTCACCTTTTAATAATAATAATGATTATATATATATATATATATATATATATATTATATATATATATATATATATATATATATATAATTCAAGTTTCAAATTGATGACCTGGGCCGGGTTGCATGAGGCGGTCTTGGCAGCGCTAAGTTTGCTTTGAGTACAGAATGTTCCAACGTGTATCTGGAATTTACCGTTGAGCTGGGAACATTCTCAACGATAAGCAAACTTAGCGTTTACTAAGTTCGCTCATGCAACCCACCCACCCCTGTACCAAGAGCCTTTCGTTGCGTGTCTGTCTCGCAGAGACACAGTGGGGCTTAGTCCCCGCAGATACATGCGGCCCACCATAACCGCACGCCATTCTTTTTTTTCTCTCTTTTTTTTCCTTCTTTTAGTGTCTCGCTCCGCAGTTTCTGCTGACTTCGTCGGACACCTAGCTTTTTAGCCTGAGTCGAGTTTCACGTGCTAAGCTTTCCCAGTTCCCCCCCAAACCCCGCTCTCATGTCGATCACGAGAAATTCACGGTTCGTAGAGCCGACGGCACCCCAGTCTGACACGCAAGCCAAGTGCATGATGTTCAGTCTGTCTCCCTTTGCCACTCTCGCTCGAAATCGAATCAATGTCGCATGCAGACCAGCCGACTACGAGGGCTACCCTCCCTCCCTGCTCCCCTTACCACCTCTCTCCCCATTAAACTTCCAAAACGAGCTTAGAAATTGTAAAAAAAACAAAAAAAAACACACTCAAACGTTCTTTTACTACCACTACTGCTGCTGCTGCTGCTTATACTCCTACTATTAACACGGATGCTGATACGTGATCATATACCGCTGAATCTTGAGCAAAGACAAATCAAAGGGCGTTCACACGAATGCAACCATCTGATTCAGGAATGAAAGAGAAAACATATGAAACATATGAATATATATAAAAGCTAGAGGAACTCTAAACCGGGAATGGAAGGTGGTGTGGAGGAGGGGCGGGGGGCTATTTTGGAAAGAGGTAAGTTTTCAAAAGCCAGACGAGCCGAATGCAGAGATTTGACGAAGCGAATTAGGGAGAGCTCATTCTGGGTGTAAGGTCCAGATGCTGCGAGAAAGGGAACGTGCCAGTGGAATTGAAAAAAAAACTTATCGCTGAGATGCGCAGAGGTGAAGACTAGAATATCACAGTTGGCAGTCGTGAAAGGGCCATCACCGCAAAAACTGCGCGATACCCAGAGCCTTCGTGATGACTTTATTATTGTCGCTTATACTATCAGAGCCCAGATGATTCGCGGGGGGCGTACCTGGCCTGCTTCGTTAAAACTGCAAAAACTCGCCAGCAATACGAATCTTCGCATCAAACCTCACGTCATTCTGTAAATGAAATAGTCAAATTTGTCACATTACACAACTACGCTGAGTTCTCGTTAAAAAAAAAAAAAATAAAAATAAAAATAAAAAAGGAGGGTGGGGTGGGGTGGGGTGGGGTGGGGGGTGTTATTGGTCATTCAGAAGACCAAAGGCAGAATAAAGTCACAACCACCTTTTGGTAGTAGTTCATTAAATCACTTTTTTTTCCCAAAGAATTTTTGAAAAATAAGTGACTCACATGAATCTGAATAATAAACTGAAGACTGAATCTTTCATCGAAAAATCTAGAAAAAGTTTGCGTGAAGTCATTCAAACCGCAATCACTGGAAATTATCCAGCCCTGGACATGTCAAATCATTACGCGTTCGCCAACACGCGGCTTCCTCTTGTCACGTCTCACGCGCAGGCAAATTAGTTTAATAAAATAAATGAATAATAATAATAATAATAACAAGTAAAGAGATGAAGAAAACAATGCATTTTTTTGTGTTACAACTGAGCAAAGAAAAAAGTGACAGTTGTAATCATACTAAGTAGATAAATGAATAAATAAATATATACATATTTTTTAACTTGCCCAATGGGATAACGGAAATACCCGCAGCTTAAAAAAATAGCAACTATCTGCCCCTACCACTACCCCACTTAAAAAAAATTAAAACAAAATAAAACAAAAGAAAAACTGCCACGGATTTATACGCTCGTGTTCCTTTTACTTAATGTCTTCACCGTCTTTTGTAAAGACTTGACGCCAGCACGCCCTCCCCTAGCCGGGAACCCTGAAATATTCACGGCAAGTAACCCCCCTCCCCCTCCCCTCCACAAGCGCACTACCGGCGTCCCCGCGCCGCCTTTACATTATTCACGATCGTTAATAGAAACAAAAGTCCTTACTTCTCTCCCTTCGCCCCGGACTCCCCTTTTTTCGTCGATATCTATTGCTAGCCTCCACCACCGTCGATTCGCTCGACCGATTGAGGGTACTTGTTGGTTAATGGATTCGACGTCCTACCGGGCTTTGTTCCCAAACTGGGAGAGGGGATCGGGAGAGGGGAGTGGGGGGGACGGAGGCTGATTGAGACTGGTACTGATTGATTCACACACGGATTAGGTCTTAACACGCCAGGTGCTTGAATGCAGATCCACGTCAGCAGCTCTGCACTCGCTTAACATACACACACAGTAAAGCCCACGCCACACGAGTGATGCGATCCGAAGCTAAAAAAAAACCCAAAAAAACAAACAAACAAAAAAACAAACAAACAGAGACAGTCTCCTTGTCCAGTCCATCAGCTCCGTCACATGGACAGTACATCCATGGTGCTCTCTGTGAGAGTTTTGTTCACACGAATACATTATACATCATACAAGGTCATGTCGGCACATCTGTTATAACCAGGTTTAAAGCCCAAGCCCCCTTTCTTGTTAGAGAGTTTTATACACAAAAACCGTGTACTTTTTATACTTTTTAACCATGGCGTCTCGCTGAACGTTACTCGTTAAGCTGTTATCACTGCTACCCGTGTGCTTTGGAATCAATTATGTCAGCTGTGGATTTCAAATTGAGCCTGGAGACGATAGTCAATTATCAAGGAGTGCAAGTTCGAAGACGTAATTGGTCTATCAACTTGAACTATTCAAGTTACACTTTCTTACGCTTTACTCGGTTTCTTTCAGCTTCTTATAGTGTACGTCATGGCGTGCTTGCGTCATAATAGCTGCGTAAGAGTGACCCTGGTAACATGAAAACAACTTATCACTTGAGGAAGAAACGTGATCGTTTCGAAAATTTGGAATGTTTGACAGATTGACGTGTCTGTTTTTCTTCTCTCTCTCTCTCTCTTTCTCTCTTCAGCTGAACACCGTTAACTGTGTTGGAGTGTGTGTACGAAAGTGTGTGTGTGTGTGAGTGTGTGTGTGTGTGTGTGTGTGTGTGTGTGTGTGTGTGTGTGTGTGTGTGTGTGCGCGCGCGCGCGCGCGCACTTCATGGCTTCGGCAAACAACGTATTTCACAACCACAAACAATAATAGGAACAGTGTGAGACTTGACAGACACCAGAAACGAAACTCGAGGTTGAAAAACAAAACAAAAACAACAACAACAAAACACACACACACACACACACGAAAAAACGAAGAGAGTGACGTCTGTGTTTCTTTTACTCTCTCTCTCTCTCTCTCTCTCTCTCTTTAAATGTCATGTTTACATACAATTTCTGGTTTTGGATATCTCCGTGACATAGAATATCGACATTTGTGCAGTGTGTGCCATGTACGACACACAGATAAACAAAGTGATAAAGAAACGAAAATAAAACAAAACAAATGTATCAACAAGAAAGAATGAACAAACAAAACAAACCAGCAAGCATTTTTTGTTTGTTTGTTCTTTTCTTTTCTTTCTTTTCCCCCCTCGAGATAATGTCGTGAAGAATGCTAGACTTTGGGGTTAATCGAATTTCTACAGCCGCGCCTCTCTCTCTCTCTCTCTCTCTCACACACACACACGGCACAAACATCCACCCAACCGCAACCACTACCATCGTCCTTTAGAATAAATCTCTCTCTCTCTCTCTCTCTCTCTCTCTCTCTCTCTCTCTCTCTCTCATACGCACGCACGTTCCACACACACACACACACACACCATCGCCACAAACTTCCTCCCAACCACCTCCGCAGAGAAAAGGAAAAGACAACGAGGTCGTTCAAACATTTTTTTTCTTCCTTTAATCCCAGCAGCTTTATGTTTAGTCATAATATCAGTTCAGGGAAAGGGAAGAGGAAAAAAGAGAGGATAAGAGAGGGGAGGAAGAAGAGAGGGGAGGAAGAAGAGAAGGGAAAAAGGAAGGGACGAGGGAGGTTGGGAGGGAGAGAGGGAGGGAGGAGGAGGAATTATTGGTATCAAGAGACGTCTGCCATCTCTCTGTCTCTCCCTCTCAAACTCGCTGCGGGTAAGTCAGTCGGCTGGCATCGATTTTGTCAATCAAACAAAAGAAAAGCCCCGAGTCTCCAAGCCCCCTTTTGCCGGATGCCGCCAGTTCAAAGATCGTGTTTCTCCTTCGTGACTTTTTTTCGTCTTCTTTTTTCGTATAATTTTTTTTCTTCTTCCTAGCATCATCAGATCGAATGGGCGTTAGCTGTTCGCCACCGAGTTCTTAACAATAGAAGAACTGATAAACAAACAATGAAACATAATTCAAAAATAAATTTGAAAAAAAGAAAAGAAATATGGGGTGAGGAAAAACTCGGGCGGATGAAATGACGACAGAACGGGGATTACTTTTACATTTTTAAAATATAATAATAATATACAACCGTAAATAAAGATCGTGTTTCTCATCATGACTTTTCTCCCTTGTCTTAACGACTGGGCGTCACTCTCTCTCTCACTGCGTGCGTGCGTGCGTGCGCGCGTGTGTGTGTGTACAACGTGTGTGTGTGTGTGTGTGCGTGCGTGTGTTGGAACTCAAGTCAACAAAGAAAACAACACGTAAACAGTCCAGTCCAGCAAAAGAGGAGCGAAGGGAAAGAAAAGAAGGGCAGATGGAAAGAATGCGTGAAGGAAAGGAAAGGCGGGAAGGAAGGAAGGAGGTAAAGAAGAGGAGGTACGAGAAGAAAGATCGATCAGAACTTACGCTTTTACAAAGCCGATCACGCGCCTTCTCTCTCTCTCACGACGAACCACTAACAACCCCCCCACCCCCCACCCACCCCCTTCCTCTTCTGCTACTCCCCTTCCGTCCCTCTCCACCCCACCTAAGATACATCACCTGTCTGTTCCTCCCTGTTTCCGCCCCCTCCCCCAGTGGCGTCCCTCTCCCCTTCCCCACTTCATCCCTCTCCCACACCCCTCCTCCCTTGCTGATACCGAAACGGTTGACGTTCTGGGTCGATGTTGCTGGTTTAAGTCAAAATTCAAAAACTATAATACTGCCTAAATGGCTTTGATTTTAGGCTCTGGCAGTATAAAAATGTTAATAAATCATCATCATCTAATATAATATTTAAAAAAACAACAACAACAAAAAACACCATTAAAAAACAACAAAAATCAACAACAAAAAAACCCAAACAAACCCAAAACAAAACAAAAAATAGAACAAAATAAAATCGAATAAAATGAACAAATTAATGAAATAGAATTTAAAAAATAAATAAATAAATAAATATACAAATAACAACAAAAATGCTGCTTCCTTTTTTCCGCAGCATACGCATGGTAGTTTCAGTTTCAATTTCTCAAAGAGGCGTCACTGCGTTCGGACAAATCCAAGTTCGCCACACGACATCTGCTATACAGTTGCCTGACAACAGCATAACCTACCACGCTTGTCAGGCCTTGAGTGCATGAATGTTTTTGTGTGTACCTATCAGAGTGGATTTCTTCCACGTAATTCTGCCAAAGGAGAAAACTTTTGTTGCCATGGGTTGTTTTTCAGTGCGCCAAGTGCACACAGGACGTCGGTTTACTGTCTCCTCCAAATGACTGGACGCTCAGTTTGATTTTCCAGTCACGCTTAGGAGAAAAGGACAGCCCGGGGAATCGAACCCAGACCCTCACGGGCACTGTATTGGCATATAAGCGTCTTAACCATTGTGCCGCATTCCTCCATCATGCACCTTCCTCCCTCATGCATGGTGGACATGAGGAATAATATCAAAGACAATCCATTTGAAACCTAGCACGCACATGTGAGTTTGGGGGACAAAAAGAGAGAAGTCACTGACATAATAAGCACGTGGGTCTGCTTTGTTAGTTATACTTCTTTGTTTTCAATACACCCCTCCCCCCCCAAAAAAAAAACAAAAAAACACAACGCAAAGCCTGCACACGGCAAATGGCAGTTTCAAAACTGAACAACCCAGATCTCAAGATGAAACCACCTGTTAACGTTAAGTCAATGTGGAAAGCAAGGCAGAAGGTAGGTTGACGTCAGGGTTGCACCGTATACGTGATCAGAAATGCATTTCTTCCAATTTCTCGTTGTGAACTCAGAAGAGAGAGAGAGCGAGAGAGAGAGAGCCTTGGTCGCCAAGTGCCATTTCGATTTTCTTCCGTTGGGAGGAAAAAAAGTTGCATTCTTAGTACTGAACATTTGTAGATTTTTTGTTGTATTGTCTTCGGTTACAAACGAGATTTTTTGTTTTCCAGTTTCATGTCATTATAGATTTTGCGTCTGTGTGTGCGTAGGGGGGTGAGAGGGTTTGGGGGGGTGGGCGGGAAGGGTTGGGAGGAAATAGGAAAAAGCAAAGAACTCTTGTCTCAGTCGATTACATAGGTTTTTGTGTTTATGATGGTGGTAAGATGATATATATATATATATATATATATTTTTTTTTTTTTTTTTTTTTTTTTTTTTTTTTTGGTCGAAAATGAATATACAAGTATTTGTCGGTCTTGTAAAATATGCTTTTATAGAATCAGTGTATGAGTCTTTCTGGAAATTATTATTCCTTTGTAGCCTGTATTATATGTGTTTATTCCATGAAGTACTGGATTTGTAAAGCACATACGGAACAGCACTTGCTTCTACTTACATTATAGGGCTGTATAAAAAAAAAAGAAAAGAATAATAATGAAAGCTTTCAATAATCATTAATTAAACAAGGGACAAAACAGCAATTGTGCGTACATCAGTAGAGGTTGTGATGATGTCTGCGATATTAAGATCTATACAACTGTTGGTCTCTTTTTTTTTCTTTCTTTTTTCTTTTTTGAATGATATGAAAAAAGAAAAAGAAAAAAAGAGATTATAAATAGAAGCAATGACCTCGTGAGTGGGGGAAATGTTGAAAGTCAACCTCAAAGTGGGATGGGAGGCGAACGGTGCTCTCGTCAATGATTCGTCTTGTGAAAAAGGTCAGGACAGCTAGAATAGCGGATCATTTCCACCAAATCAATGAAGAGGGCCTTGTTAGTCAAACGACTGTTGCCAGAAAAAGAGGGTTCGGGGGATTCCAGACGGCAAGACTAACTAAGCACTACAGACAGACCCTTTGTTCGTGAGAACTTCCACCGCAGTGGCAATTACACAAGCGGTGGTGAGCACTGATTGGTACGTCAAACCATTTGTTTCAAAGTCATGTATCAAACGACAGTTCCACAGATAAGTATATTTAACCAACATCACTATCCACGTACGAGCCGTTGTCTTCCAAAGTCAAGCGAATCTGGCAAGACACCACGTGGACTACACTGCTATTGTTATGGTTGCTTATAGCCAGTAACAACACAGAGCCGCTTCCTGGAGCTGAAAACATTCTGGTTAAAATCTCCCCAAGACGACCGTCAATAGCGTTCATGGCAAATCAATCTTTAAATAAATAGAGAGAGAGAGAGAGAGAGAGAGAGAGAGAGTGAGGGGATGAGAGAGGGGGGAGGGGAGGGGGGGGAGAGACTGATATACAGAGAGACACAAATAAAGAGAAAGAATACTTAAGAGAAAAATGAAAGAAAAATAAATTATAAACCCAATACACAAAATAGCATAAAAAGAAAGTAATAAAGACGGGAAAGTGAAATAAATAGGGCAACCAATGCAACATATAAAGTCACAAACCGTAAACCACATGCTGACCAGGCCAACACCCCCCCCCACCCCCCCACCCCCGCCCCCCATCGCCCCTCCCCAACCCCCACCACCCTCCTATCACCTCCACCCCCTTCACTGGCAAGTAAGATGGACCCGGACAGACACCCAAGGATTCCGCCACCCCCTCGAACAACGAAACCTCCACAGTAGCATTGAACTGAACAACTTGGTCGTTAAACTCAACTCTACCGCTACATAGTGTCTCTCTGTGAATGCACTCCTTGGCCACTTTGGGTCGCTCGCTCTCACGCTTGACCACAAGCGCACGACGGAACACGCAACGACACAATCATACATGGATCAATGAGACAACCTGCATCCTGCTTCCGCAAGCAAGATACTTTTTTTTTTTTTTTCTCCCATAATACCCATTTCCCCTGCCCCCATTTGCCCTTTCCTCTTCCACTCTCCATTTTCTCCCCCAACTCCCCCACCTTCCAGCTTCATCCCCCCAACCCTAACCCCCTCCCCACTCCTCGTCCTAACCCAGCCAATCCCACTTCTCTCCTTGGCTCCATTCACAGATCTCTCTCTCTCTCTCCCGAGTCCCTCTATAATAAATCAACAGAAATACAACAAACTGAATAAATAAGAAAATAAATGAAACAATAATTAAATGATTGAAGAATCAAATAAACAACAACAACAAATTAATCAAATTACATTTGATGTGAATTGTGAAATAACTCATCTCTTTTCCTCCTCTCTTTGAAACTGGAGGCGTTCTATTTCTGTCTGTCTCAGTGTCGGTCTGCCGGTCTCTATCTCCCTGACATTTTTTTTCTCTCTCCCCCCCCCCCCCCCTTTCTTGTGCCTGGCTGACTGGATATTAAAAAAAAAAAAGTAAATGATTGTGCTTTTTCCAATACCCTTTTAAGTTTTAAAATTTCGTAACTCCCCCCCCCCCCCCCCCAAACTCTCTCTGTTGCTGTAGTCTGAATGACTAATATTTGCATAAAATTTACACTTTTTCATGTCTTTGTTTTATCATTGGTTTTACTTTTTTTTTTTCCCCCTAATTTTTATCAAGTCTTGATATGGCGAAGAAATTATTTCACACACACCCACACGCACATCCAGAGAGCTTCACAAACACTCAAAACATAGCAATGAAAAAGGCATGAACAGCTCAGTCTCTAAACAATACTGAATGAGTGAATGACTGGGATTTTTATTTTTTTATTCCTAAAATGTTTTTTGTCAAACCTGTTTGAAAGAATATTCACAAACACACACACACATACACTTATTCCTTATTCCCTCAATAACAAAAAAAAAAGAAAAAAAAGTTTGTTCATTTGTTTGTTACCTCTCATACACACGTACAGGGTTTTAAAAGCTTTTTAAAAGCATTTTATTTATTCATGATTTATTTTATCTTTTGACAGTACTATTTTGTCTTTTCTAGTTTCTTGCACATCTTTCGTTCTTGTATCTGTAACATTTGGTGGGCTCTTAAGGCCTGAAACCTAGGGACATCTGCACATTATTTCTTCTTGGTTTTTTGTTGTTATTTTTTTTCTGTCTTTTACAGTTGGTTCCATGAAGCATGTATGGATCAGTCCACATGCTTTGACACCTTCAAGTTGAAGTTGAAAAGTTTTTGAACAAACCCACATGCTTGCAGATGGTTTCTAGAAGAGTGACAAATCAGAAAGAGAGGCAGAAAAACTGAGAGAGGATTCTTAGAGAGAGACATAAAGACAGAGGACAGCGTGCATGCGCGCGCGTGCGTGCGTGAGTGCATGCGTGCGTGTGTGTGTGTGTGAGTGAGTGTGTTTGTATGCCATCATGCCCATGGACATCCACCTCCAGGACATAACACTGTGTTTTATATAAATTTTAAGCAGCATCTGATGCCAGAATCATCTCATCATCCAGAATTTACCATGAAAACCTGTCAACACTTTCCAATTCAAAGTCCACTTATACCCCTCCCAAAGAAAAATGAAATCCATTCTACCACGTATGTTAAATTTCCCACACAGGCATGCACCAAATAAAAATTACAGGCTTCAAATCCTGTATGAAGATCGGGAAGCCTATTCTGGGCAGGAGGGAGTGTGGGATGGGGGGAGGGGGGGGGGGGGGGGACAGGGGGAAGGAAGGCTCCACAGAAAATCAACACACTTCAGCCCAAAAAAACAAAACAAAGCAAACATAAAAACTCTCCCGGAAAGGCGACCCAAGCTGTGAAAGAAGACTGACAGAGCGCATTCAGAGGTGGGTGCACAAAAAAAGGCTCTCTGAGCCTCCTTAAATCGACGGAGGCTTCGCTGGCGATTCATGTGATTGCAGGCAGACGGAGCTATTCTGCCAAAATGCTCAAGCCCACAAAAAGGGTCGAGGTGCTTCTCCCTCCCCTTTAGGGGATAAAAACAAAACAAAAAGAAAAACCAACAAATCTTCCACTCATCTCTTTCTTCTTTCATCCCAGAATCATATACAGTCAAATATGCTGGAAATAAGTGAGGTTGAAGTTTCCAATGGATTAATCTGGAGATATATCAGGGTGTTTTTTTTTTTATCACATAGCAATGTAACCAATACTCCAATTTTCTTTTTCACTCTAGTTTGCTAACACATATTTTGTCACCTATTTTAATTCTTTGTTGTTATGAAAACCCAAAATATATTCCAAAAACAGATGGGATAACCAAATAAAATATATAATCATGTAAACTATATTAAACATTATATCAGAACACACACACACACACACACAAATGTAAATCCTCCCTTCCACTGTTTTTTCTACCCTTTATCTAGCAACACAATCCTCCCTTTTTTTTTTATCTTTCTTCCATCATGTCTGCATGCACAACCTGCACGTTTCAAGTTTCACAAAGCATGATAAAGCAATCTATAAATCATGAATACAATACCAACATTACCAACCACACAAATAATGGGAATGTGCACAGAAAGAGAGAGAGAGAGAGAGAGAGAGAGAGAGAGAGAGAGAGAGAGAGAGTGGTGGTGTGCACATAATGTGCTGACACTGGCAGGCAATCACATCAATACTCACCATTTCTTGCAGCCCGGGAAGCAGCCTTCTCAGACGCCTTTGCACAGAGACACTCGCAAACTCAGGTAAAGGAGATTTTAATTCTACTGCTGCTGCTGCTGCTCACTGCAACAACAAAAAAACCCAACCACTTGGATCAATAAATCAATAAATGTGTGGCCGTGGATGTACACACACACAAGCACGCACACACGCACAAACATGCACACACACGTGCAACCATACACACACAAGCACTAACACAGGTGAAAGGTACAGACGAGAATGAAAAACTGAACAAGAAAGGAAGAATATAATATTAATGAACATGTTATGTCCTTCAATAATCACTTCCTGAATAATGTAAATAATCCTGAATTTCTGCAAATGAACCCATTTGTCTATATATGTAGTATGTACATACATTATACTCTTAATTTTTTTTTTGTTCAGGGTAAGCCCGATTGTGGAACAAAAATTGAAATATAAATCATTTCATGAATGTCAACAGAAAATAATAAATAATACATGCACTGAAACTATGTGACAGTAATTACAGGATCTAAATGCAAATTCTAGATTGGACTTGCATTATAAAGCACCTGAGTGTGTTGAGCGGGGAGTGAGTGAGTGAGTGAGTGTGTGTGTGAGTATGTGTGTGTGTGTGAGAGAGAGAGTGTGTGTGTGTGTGCATGTGTGTGTGTGTGTGTGTGCGTGTGTGTGTTGAGGGGTATGGGGTAGGACAGGGGAATTGAACCGTGGAACAGCATATCAAATGATCTAAAATCTGCAAACTCTAAATTGGACTTTCATCACCTATCCACTTAAGAATATTGACTGTGGTGGGGTGTTTATGTTGGGGGTGGGGTGTGGGGGGGAGGGGATGGATGGAAGGGGGGTGGAGACAAACAGAATCTGACAAGAAAGTAGAGCTGTTTGCAAAGCAAGTGCACCAAGGGCAGTATACACTACAGTTTGATTTTTATTTCAACATTTTGTTGAACCTCTCTTCTGTGTTTCATTTGAATGCAGCATCTATAATTCATAAACTCACTCTCTTTGTTTTCTTTCAATCTATCTATTTTCTGGGTAAACATATTTGATTCATTAGACATTATCATTCATCAGACATTATTATCATTCAATGATTCATAATACATATTTTTTTGCTATAGATGCTGATCATAAATACAGTAGCACACATGCAAAATGCCCATTTCATATCCATATTAACTAAGCATTTTTAGCCAGCCACTGATGTCCCCCTTGCCCAATGCCAAGGCCTTTGCTTTTTGGAAGATGAAAGTAAAGAAAATGGGTGAAAGGAGAATTGTCTTGAATAACTGAAGTAAATGAACCTGGTCAGCCAAAAAGAAAAAAAAAAAAGAAGGCACAAGGAAGACCACAAAGAAGAATGTGGTTCGGGTGTAAAAAAAAAAATAAAAAAAATAATAATAATAATAAAAAGAGAGAGAGAGAGAGAGAGAGAGAGGAAGACAACACTGGAAGAAAGAAAAACCAGACAGACTCAGCTTACAGATTGTAAGAAATAAACTGATGCAGCTAAACAATGTAATAAAAAAAAAAGAAAAAGAAAAAGAGAATTGATGGAGAGACAGACAGACAGACAGACAGAGAGAGACAGACAGACACAAAGACACAGAGAGAGAGAGACAGAGACAGACTGACAAACAGACAGACTGACAAACAGACAGAAGACAAACAGGCATACAGACAGACAGTACAGATTCAAGTGGAAAGAATATTGAAAGAAGGAAAGAAAAAAAAAAAAGGAGGAACTTCAGTAAAAACTAATTCTTAAACCAATGTATTACATGAGTAAAATCCACCATTAACACAGGTTATAAATCTGAATTTGAACCCAACCAACCAAACTCAAAGCTCAAACTGGAAACCAACTTGACCATACAAATAAATATTGCTCATTAAAAAAAAACATTCTTTTAAAAATAATGACCAACAGGAGTCATTTACCATTTTAATGTACTAACTCCCAATGCACGTACAAGAGCCAGAGAAGTTTCTGACATGTCAAAGTCATGCCACAAAAAAAAAAACAAAAAAAAACCCCAAAAACAACAAAGACATGTGCTCCGTAAGAAAACATAACTTGCAGGAATTAATTGCCATTCCACTCTGACTGTCCCCAATGCACGTACAAGAGCCAACACATCTCAAACGGGGGTGAGCCCCTCCCTCCCTCCCTGCAGCAGGCAATCAGGAGCCCAGGCAAGCGCACAGCAATCAACCCAAAGACTCACTCACTCCACCACCCGAGGGAGAAAGCCATGGCAGCTCCTGTCTCTGAAGCATCCACACCCAACTCTCATTTATTCTTCTTCTGAATGCCCATGCTTTCCCTTGCAAAAGAAAAATGCATAGACAAATAAACAAACGAAAAAAAGAAACACACAAAAAAGGGGGTGGGTGGGTGGGTGTGGAGTGCATGGGTGTGATAAATTCTGAGAGAAAACTTAGCTAACAGTTTGCTTTGTGACTGGTGGAAAGGGTGGTGGTGCAGGACATAGGGGAGGGGATGGAGACTCTGGCAAGACATGGAGACACTCACGGAAATACACCTGTCATTAACAGCTATCTTATTCTTAGTTCTGATGAGCAAACATGGGTAGACAGACCACTTTCACTGCACACCAGGTGATGTACACCTGCTGCTATGCCTATGATTTGTTTACCAAAACTGCCTTCTATTTCTAAATATTCAAAAGAAAGTTTGAGGTTTGACTTTGCTATAGTATAACCTTTTCTTTTCCCCTGGTTTTTACTAATACTTCAACTTGAATCAGTAAATTCAGCCCAAATCTTCATGTCACAATTCCAATTACCCGGTAGGTCCCAGCGATTCTAGACTCATCATGGCACAAAATGTTTGGAGCCAAATAGCACTAATTATTATGGACCAGTGCTTTTATTGTGTTAATAGACCTTAATGATCTAAAGATCTGTGGGAATAGAAAGGAAGAAGAAGAAAAAAAAAAAGAAAGAATGAAGAAAAAATAGTAAATGTACAAAGCAACGAAAATATCTTACATGGGGTAAAAAATCTGCAGGAATAATATACGTCATTTCACACCAACAACCCAAAATGCACAAGAGCCAGTGCATCTCAAATGGAGTGAGTCCCTCAATCCCTCCCTCGGCCTCCCTCTAGCAGACACTCAGGACCCCAGGCATGCACACAACAATCAACCCAAAGACTCACTCACTCCACCAACACCCCAGGGGGAAAACCCTGGTAGCTCCTTTCTTTAAAGCACCCACACCCAACTCTCATTTATTCTCCTCTCTGCTGCCTGGGTTGTCCCTTGGGAAAGAATGATGCGCACACACACACGCACACACACACACACACACAAAGAGGGTGGTATGTGAGGAGGGTGTGGGTGTGATAAAATCTGAAAGAATACTTTGCAAATGGTCTCCTACTTCAGTGACATAGTACAGTGGAAAGGGTAGAGGTGGGGACAGCAGGGGTGTGGGGTGGTGATGAAGAGACATGAGGAGGGGGAGACGCAGCGACTGCAGACAGGGAATCGAAACAATGATGGAGACGAAGACAAGATGTGGAGACATGTAGCGGATATACACCTGTCACAGACAGCAATCTTGGTTCTGATGAGCAAACAGGGGGAAACAGACAACTTTCACTGCACACCGAGTGATGTACATCCATTGAACTGTCCATGCTCTGTGTTTACCAGGACTGTCTCCCCTCTCTCTATATATATTCAAAAGTGAAATTGAAGTTTGCCTTTCCTATGATGTTTTCTCCCCAGTTTTAATGGAATTGATCAATTCATCCCAAATCTTCCACCACAATCCAGTTTGTCTCCCTGCCATTTTTGATTCATCATGGCAGTACAGGTCTGGAGACAAATGGCTCTAATTATAGTAGACTAATGATTACAATAAACTTTAATAATCTAGAGCTATTTCAAAGTGAAGTGATGTTGACAACACACAATCTGTGTTCAGTGGAGAAGTGGTGTTTCAAGTCAATGCGCGTCTGAAAAAAGAGCGGTTGGGTGCAGTGGGTGGAGTGTTAAAAGTCTGCGAAATGAAGACATGCTATACTTAAGAATGAGACATACTGACCTCAAAGAAAGACAGGAAAGGAGAAATAAAAACCTGAGGAAATGGAAACAGGGGGAAAGCAAGGATAAAGACAAAAAACAACAACAACAACAAAAAACTCAATGTAAATATACCCTTGGATTAAAAAAAAAAAAAAATGCAGGAATAATTTGCTACTCCACAATAATTGCCCCCAAAACACATATAAGAGCCAGCACATCTCAAACCGGGTGAGTCCCTCCCTCCTTCTAGCAGGCACTCAGGACCCCTGGCATGCACACCACAATCAACCCAGAGACTCACTCACTCCACCAACACCCGAGGGAGAAAGCCCTGGCACCTCCTTTCTCTGAAGCACCCACACCCAACTCTCATTTATTCTTCTCTCTGCTGCCTGGGCCATCCCCTGGGAAAGAAAGAGGCACACACACACAAAAAAAGAGGGTGGCGTGTGAGGAGGGTGTGGATGTGATAAATTCTGAAAGAAAACTTAGCTAATGGTCTCCTGCTTCTTTCTGTGACTGGGTGAGAAGGGAAGAGGTGGAGGGCTGTGGGGTGAGGGAGGGGTGAAGAAACAGGGGAAGGGGGAGGTGTGGTGACTGGAGACAAGAAACTGAAGCAGTGACGGAGACGCAGGCAAGATGCGGCGACTGTCACGGAAATGAGCCTGTCACAGACAGCGATCTTGGTTCTGATGAGCAAACACTGGCAGACAGACCACTTTCACTGCACGTTGACTGCGTGTGATGTACACATATAGATCGGTCTATGCTCTGTTTACCACAACTGTCCCTCCTCTGTGCTCTGAATGCTAGGCTGGGGTCTGCCTTTGCTATATAATATATATTGTAGAAACTTAAAACTTTAAATTATTTCTATACATATATATATATATATATATATATATATATAGTTTTCTTTTAAAGTAGGTATCAATAATTCTTATAATGTTTAAGATTTTCTTTTTTCAAGAATGCAAATGGGGATGTGGTGAGAAGGGGGTGAGGCAGATGCATTTACCTAACATATGCGAAAACCTAGCGCATTGGTCAAAGCACTGATAAATATCATATAATTGAATTGTAACCCATTTCTGTGTTGTCCTAAGCACATTTTATCTTTAAATCTAACTCAAATTTCAAATTAATTCTAAACCAGGTTAAATCTTTAAATTCAACTAATTCAAAGTTTCTGTCACCAACCCTCAGAAGATATAATATATACATTCTCCTAAGATATCAATCTATCCATATAGGAAATTATGTGGAACAGACCAATATTCATAAATAGGATTTTCATGTGGTAAGACACATCTCTCTCTCTCTCTCTCTCTCCCCCCTGAGAAAAAGCAGACCCACCCATAGCAATTTACACCACTGAAAAAGAAATGAAGACAGACATAAACAACACAAAAGACAACAACAACAACAACAAAAAACAAAAAAAACACCCAAACAACAACAACAACCAAAAAAACCTGCACAAGAATGAAGAGACAGCTAAGAAAAAAAAATGTCTGAGAAAGAAGCCAATCTCTCAAAGACACTTCCACACCCCCTGCGCCCAGACGTTTCCCCACCTTTGCACACCTCATAAACCTTGACTCTATCGAATTCCACTCCCACCCCCTCCCTCACCCTTGCTCATCCTCAGCCACTGTAACAGGGAATTCAGTCTCCTTGAATGATAATGTCTTTCCCTACCTCCCACCAGCACCCTCAAAGCCAAACTTATGGTTTGTGAGACAGCAGGAAAGTTGCAAGACATCGCTGAGGAATCAATAGCCTATTTTCTGCTTGGTCTCTTTCCCTCTCTCTCTCCAGAGGGGATTGGAGGGTCGGGGGTCGGGGGGGGGGGGGGGAGGGAAGGGGGGGGGGAGAGGAAGGACATTACTGATACATCTGCATTCGACAACCAACTCCGACCTCCAGCAGCCTGGCATCAAATTAAAGAAGGAGCAGAGGGTCCCACAGTTGGCTAGAGTTCCTATCCGATCACGGCCTGACCTTGTTTCCAGGCAATCAAAAATTTGTCACCGGACCTGTAATGACGTGTCGGCCATGACAATGACTCCACGACAATGACATTACATCCTGTAATCGAGTCTGGAGGCATAAAAGTACAACGCCCTGAGATGGTGTTTCAAACAAGGAGGCCCTCAACATAGGAGACACTGAAGTTTTTCTCGTGAAAATTATCTGGGGAATGGGGACAGGGGACAGGGGGAGGGGATTTGGGGGGCTGCTGCTGAGTTTTTGTTTTGTCTGCTTGTTATTGTTTGTTTTTACTTTTTTTTTAAAAATCAGTTTAAATACCAGGCAGCATGGTGCACAACGTTTGAAAAAGAACTGAAGGAGAACAGCCAAACCTTGGGGAAAGCCAGCTAAAACACCACAAGATAGCAGTGGAAATTTCTAGCGGTGGCCTGATGTGCCACATGACACAAAGAGGATTAAGTAAACTGTCTCAGCAACAACCAGGCCAGAACAAAGGCTGAAAACGTGTGACAACACGCACACACGCACAGAATAAAAGGAAAGGATGAGAGAAAGAAGAAGAGCCCCATTCTTCTCTAATCTGTAATCAATAACATCATATGTTGTTGCTTTTTCTTCTTCTTTTTTTTAAATCCGACCAAAGATCATTGAGTGTGTCAAACAACTTCTTAATGGCCAACAACATGGAGACATTAAAAGATGAAAAATGGATGAAAGGAAAGACATGCCGAGTATCCAGGCTGGGCATACACACATCTGTGTCATAAAACCCCTCACTGAACTGGCAGCTTGGGGGATAATCATCGAACCAGGTCAACTCCCTCAGCTGCAGTCAGCAGCTTTGGTCTATAAAAAGAAATCACACACACACACACACATACACACAAACTCATTTCCTCCAAAAGAAGGAAATTTGTAGTGACTGAAAAATCACTCATTTTTTATACTCTGAATTGATGAACCGAATCTTAGAATTCAGCAATGAAAGCTGAAACAAGTTACAATGCAAAAAGGGTAGATCTGTGAAACTCGTCTACCCTGACAGAATTCGTAATTTGCTTCCAAACCCCCAAACCCCAATCTCATCGTCAAAATCACAATTTATGAACAATGTAAACACACATATACTCCATTGCAAACGGATATGTACCCAGACTTTTGTAGGCATACACAACAGCTACACCTACACTCATCCACCTTGTCTTTTGCCACCGCCCCTTCCCCCCCTCCCACCTTGTCTTTTGCCACCGCCCCTCCCCCCTTAACCCCACCCCCAACCCAGCACCCCCCACACCCCATCCCGTTTCTCTCTTCTACCAGCTGTATCGCTTGTAACTACACACACTTCCTCCACCTAACACTCTGGAGACACCCACCCACCCCAACCTTCCCCCGCCCCCACCCCACCTCTCGGTACTGGCAGTAGATTGACATTAAGCGGTGTCCACTTTGAAGCTGCCTCCAAGTCAATGCCGGGGAAATCAGCGGCATGCTGCTGCTGACACCAAAGAACCCTTTGATGACCATCAGTTCCTCCCCACCCCCTTCCCCTTACCACCACCACCCCACCCACCCCCTTTTGATTTTCATCCTCTGAACAACAGGGGCACTGTCCGATCCAATCAATGCCTGGCTCGCCGGAGAACCAAGAGAGCGATTATCCGCGCCGTCAATCCATACACACATCACCCTTCCCGTGTAGTGTGAGTGGTGGTTCTGGGGGAGAGACTGTCGCCAAGTCCTGTGCTGGGTGAGTGCTCTCTGTGGCTCAGAGTGGGGACCATGTTTGCTGTGTCTCCTTTCTCTCTCTCTCTCTCTTTTTTTCTTTTTTTTTTTTTTTAAATTTAGAAACAACTCCCAACACCCCCACTTTCCATACCAGTCTTTCCAGAAAGCCTGGACATAGGATACATCATTTTACATGAAAGACAAACATGGGAGCATGATCAAGCTTTGTTGTTATGTGGAGGTATTGAATAATGCTCTTTTTTATGTCGCTTTTTTTCTTTTTTAACCAGCAAACGTGCAAACAATTTTGTCTATTACTAGTATTAGCGATAAAGTATCATTAGATATTGTAATTGTATCCAGCAAAGTACTTTTAATCACCAGCAGAGACAAACAACAGCAGCAAATGTTACCACAGAACCACAATCAAGTCCAAACTACTGATCTGATTGATAACTTATCACAGAGTCACACTTTCTACTCTTTTAAGTTCAATACTCAAAAGATTTTATTTTCTTTCCTCATTTCTTTTTTTTTTTTTTTTGTTCATTCCTTTTATTTATTACTCCACAATGCTGCGTAAAGTCCACTTCTTAGACTGTTCGCAAGTCTGTACTCTCTGCAAAACAGATATCGCAAGGGGTAAAGCACGCCTAGTGAATCAAACGTTAACTATGACCATCATTTTGATTAAATTGGTGATGGCCTTGTGTGTGGGAGCTGGGAAGAAGCCACACAGACACAGACACAATCTGTATATATATATATATATATATATATATATATGTGTGTGTGTGTGTGTGTGTGTGTGTGTGTGTGTGTGTATGTATGCATGTATGTGTGTGTGTGTGTGTGTGTGTGTGTGTGAGAGAGAGAGAGAGAGAGAGAGAGAGAGAGAGAGAGAGAGAGAGATACTGGTAGATCTATATATATTGCTATTTATAACCAGTGGGTTTTCTCCTGATTCATTTCCTTTACATTAACTTTTCGCTTTCACTCTTTCATTTGAACTGGCCGCCAACAAGACTGAGATGGATGGATCTGAGAGCTAGTGAGAATTACTAAAGCGTGCACTGCAGGAGATTGGGTTTTGTTGTTTTTCCCCTTTTCTTTCTTTCTTGAGTTTGGGAGTGAAGACAAAGCGGTTTTTTTTCCTATTTTCCTTTTTGTTGCTGTTTTTTTTCCTTTCTTTCTTTCTTTTTTTTTTTTTTATTGACTGAATATTTATTCTCCCCTCTAGCTCTCTCTCTCTCTCTCTTGCCTTTTTTCCTTCTTTTCTTTCTTCTCTGGAACTATAATCGGAACTGTGAAGAACTCAGAGATTTATATTTCATGAATGCAGAATCACAGCAAGATGCACTTGTGATCGCAACAATGCAAAAAGGGCACTGCTGCTGCATCACAAAACAAATTCCAGAATCGTTTCAATCCTGAATAGAGTTGGCATAGATTTAGTGTGACAGCCAACCTCCTCCTTGAATGGCAAACACACACACACACACACAAAGACGCCTTTGATGATTTCTGCAACCTTTAAGTCTGACATGTAAGAGAGCCCTGAGACGTCTTCCATCTGCCTGTTACTTTCCCTCACTGAAATAAATCGAGAAAGTGGTACAGTATGCGCACTGTTCTATAACAACCTCCTTGAATGCAACTTGTCCCTGAGGCCTTTGATTGGTCACTTTGGTGCAGCTCTTCAGTTCTGACTCAAAAGAATCCAGACGTCTAAAAATCACACCACATGAATAGACGTTAAATTGAAGAACACGCTCAAAGAGCTCAGACGGTGTGGGCTCAGACGAGTGAATGACATTCAGAGACTTCCTTCTCTTGTTCTTCTGTCTTCATGGGTCCAGGCAACTCCCACTGAAGTTCATCTCTATCAATAAGCCAGGTCTTTTTGTCCGCTGACCATTTTATCTCGCAGTTTGTAGAGCCATTAACTCCACTTTCAGAGGATTGCATTCTGGGTATGTTCATACTCCATCAAAAGCCGACATTAAAATCTGAAGTGACTGATGTGCATGTTTGATCCTCTGCATATATACATGGCTGGAAGCAACTGTCCAAAGGATCATTTTGGAAGTTAGGATGATGGCTAACAAAATTTCTGTTTTCCCATCATGAAAATTCAATAAACTGCAGTTTGTTGTCGAGTGTCCTCTAAGATTTTAAGCCATGAAAACCCTTTTGCATATCCACAATTACTTGGTGGATTTCAGTAATGATACCTGGCTTGTAAATCTGTGTCATACCAACAAAACTTTCATTAGACTATCACTATCAGGCACTGATTTGAGAAACTTGTGATGTGTACATGATAAAGAAGACAGATCACAACACAGAACCATGTGTCTTTCTAAGAATGTAGCAGGTAAACAAAGGCCACTTACGAAGACTTGGATACCATACGAGTGTTGCAATTGCGATTTGGACTAAAAAATTTCAGGGTCTGATGAATCAAAAGTGGCTGACAAATGCACAACTAATTTCTTTTAAGAACAAAAATCAGATAAAATCTTATCAAGATCAGGTGGTTTGAGAAGACTGTCTGCAACGTGAGAAAGCAGTTTCAGTGCCATGATATGTTCTGCAAGAAGACTGATGTGTGTTAGGGAGGTTTTGGGCTTTTAGATCATTAGGAAGCTGGGACAACACTGCACTCTCTCAATCAGTTTTGGCAAAAAAAAATTCATGTTGGAAATAGGTCTTGGTTCTTTTAAAAGATAATTGAGAACTAAAGAAACCCCTTAACCAAAGACCAAACAAAGGCAGATTTTCTTGGAAAGTACAAGAGCTATTTGCAATGGATTATGTATGGTAAATTATATTTACAACAGTCTGGAAAGTATACAGCTATCTACAATATGGATTATGTATGGTAAATTATATTTACAACAGTCTGGAAAATAGAGAGCTATATACAATATGGATTATGTATGGTAAATTATCAAGAGAGTCAAACAAAAGGTGGAATGGGATGAATCCAGTTCACAAAATTTGGGAGTAGAATCAAGAATAATTTTCACTTCTCTCTCTCCAGTTACACAATGAAAACTGTCAAAAGGTTAACCGGCAACAACAAAAAAAAAACTGCTGCAGTTTTTTCAATGTATGGAGTCGGTGCCTATGAAAATAGTTGGGTTATTTTTTAATACCAACATTCTTATGAATATCAATATGTCTCTGAGTTACACAATGAACCATATCAAAAGGTTCACCAGGGTGAAATTTTTTTTAATTTTTTCAATGAATGAATGAGGGAAGTCTCAGTGGCTACAAAAATGCCTTTTTTTTCCTTCTTTTTTTTCTTTTTTCTTTGTGTGTGTGTGTGTGTGTGTGTGTGTGTGTGTGTGTTTGTTTTGTTTTTTAATAATAGTTCCTATTTTAACACAAATCAGGGAAATTGGACCAACAGTTCGGAGTGACATAATTTTTTAATACTGAAACGTTTGTTTCTGGGGTTAATCAAAGTATGTGTATTAACATCTAAACAAATCAAAATGAAGGGGAAAATAATCACTGAAATTTTTTTTAAGAAAAAAAAGAAAAAAAAAAGAAGCCAATATGGAAATCTGTATCATATGGAAAAACACCCACCCAAAAAGAGTGGTCTGCATCTTTGTTTCTGTCTTTGTAGTCATTTCTGTACTTGGACTTGGAGAGCTTTATACTTCTTTTTTCCACCCTCGAATTATATCCTGTGGTCTTTTCGTAGCATGTAAATTCAAATTGTAATAAACTAATAATAAGTGCACCCTACTTCAGCATTTCATTTCACAATGTTTTTATGCAATCATTTCAAAATGTTCTGAAAATGGATTCGGCATTAAAATCTAGCAAAACATAACTCCACAGTTACGCAGACAGTTCCAACAATGACTGACATCAGTTTCATGCCACACAGGACATTCTAACTGTACGTAAAATTTGTTGTTGGTTGTTTGTTTTTTGCAAATATTACAACTCTTGAGTTTTCAAAAACTTTAAAAAGAAAGATGCATAGATCTGTCAGGTTTCACTAATGTCTGTCAAATAGTAGTTTTGCTTGTTTGTCAGGGAAGTGTTATTTAGTGAGGACTACAGAATCAGTGAATGGTTCTCTTGACCATGTGATGTTGAATCAAATCAAAACCAATATTATGAATATAACATGATTCTTTAAAATTAGATATAAATGATCATATGACAAATTATTGTTCTTCAGTTTGGTTAAAGTTTCTCTCTCTCTCTCTCTCTCTCTCACACACACATATGCGCATGCACACACACTCACCCACATATTCATTTTAATGCATGACATGGCACAATGATGTTTCCCAGTTCCTGAACACCTTTCTTGACAAATGCTCACCAAAACAAAAAACCTAATCATAAAAACAATAATACAAAACCTTGGCATACATTCACCAGATCATGAGGAGCTATTAATGTTGAGCACTTAGGCCTACAAGCCACCTTATTGATTTCTTAGCCAACTGAACTGACAGTAATACTGTGACTGACAGCTGACATTAACCACAACAATTGTGATCAATACTCATATGACAACACTAAATCTAACTCAGCTGTGGTTCTCATAGACTGCAGGTTAGAAAAAATCCAATACACTGCTCTAAAGTAAAAATATCACAGGTTTTATTCATGAATAATATTAATTTATTTATTTCTCAAAAGTACTTACTTCCTTTCAATGACTTGTTTGCTTTATTAATCACTTGTATTCTTTCAGATATTGACAATTATTTC
Source organism: Babylonia areolata (assembly GCF_041734735.1). Classification (NCBI taxonomy): domain Eukaryota; kingdom Metazoa; phylum Mollusca; class Gastropoda; order Neogastropoda; family Buccinidae; genus Babylonia; species Babylonia areolata. The sequence continues at coordinate 25,618,756 of NC_134894.1, read as the reverse complement.
TTATTACTTTATCTAGTCAGTGCATTACTCCTGTTTGTACCCTAAAAAGCAACATACTCATCTGATACTGAGATGAATATGAAAATAAACAAATAAATGAATGAAGTTACAGTTGGGGATGAAGAAGGAAAATGAAACTATAGCATTCAAAGACCACATACTATCACAGTTCCATTTTTCACAGACCAAATATTAGTTGGAGAGAGAGGGCGGGGGGAGAGGAGGGTGGTATGCATGTCTCTGTGTGTGTGTGTGTGTGTGTTGTGTGTGTTGTGTGTGTATCTATATGTCTGTCTGTCTGTGTCTATGTGTGTGTGTGTGTGTGTGTGTGTGTGTGTGTGTGTGTGTGTATGTCTCTGTGTTTATGTGTGTGACTGGACATGTGTGAGTGTGTGTGTGAAACAGTAGGCCAGTGACGATCATGATGGTGGTCCTGTTGCCATTGTGTTTGTTGAGTTCAGACCAACTTGAAAGAGGACTGAAAGTGAAAGTGAAAAAAAAAACCCAACAATTTCAGTATGGAAGGTTCAGAATTTCAATGACTTCAAACGACGACACACTTTTACTCTGACTGCATCCTTGATTTTCTAACCTTTGTGAGAAACTTCTTAATTTTCACCTCTTTGTTTCCTCTGCTTCCAAACAAAATGATTACAATTTCATTACAATGTACTTATAGTTAAAAGTGAAAATGGTCCAACATTAAACTTCAAAGAAAGGGACTGCCCTTTTGTTTCCATCAGTTTGCTGGGAAAAGAAAGGGCACTGGGAAGGACGGTGGGGGTAGTGAAAGAAAGTCAGAGACACGCAGAGTGGGAATGTATCTTTCTGAAAAGAACAATGCTATTTGAAACCAACTGCAATAAATATGGTAAAGCTTGTGTAAGTCTTAAAAAAAAAAAAAAAAAAAAAAAAAAAAAAAAAAAAAAGGATGATACTGTGACATTTGAAGTCAAAACTGGGATTCCCTGTTTCGTAAAAAAAAAAAAGAAAAAAAGTTCATTGCTAACAAAAAGTCGATTCCACAGTCGCGCAGGAAATGCAAGATTTGAAGAAAAAACAAAAACAAAACAAAACAGGAGTCTACACAAATAAGAGAGGGTGAGTTGGTTGGGTTGAGTTGGCTTTGGTTGATTTGTGGTGCAGTGTGCATTGCATTATGATTATAAATAATGTATGCAGCACTGCATCATTTTGTACTGCATTGTGTTGCTAAATCAGTAAATGCTGAAATGTACTGCAGACTGACACACACACACACACACACACACACACACACACACACACACACAGAGTGTCCTGTGCACTCTTTCATGAAAATTATTTTCACTTACTGACTTAGTCATTCTTATAAGTTGTAATTAATATTATAAAGTGCAGCCTAAACGCAACTGCATCCATAGTATGTGAGATATATACCTCAGTGCTTTCTACAAGGAGTGGAGCCCAGAACACAAAGAGAGTGTGAACTGTCTATGTCTATTATTTATATATATATATATATATATATATATATATTCATTCTCTTCCTTAATTCAGCCTGCCATACCCTCTCCTTTCATCCATCTACCCTTCTCTTTCTCTGTTTCTGCCTGTCTGTCTTTCTAGTCTCTTGATCTCAGTTGTTGGCTCAATAACAACAAAAAAGAAAAGAGAGATAACATTGTAACAGTAAGAAACTAAGATAAGATTCTTGGTTCATCTTGCACGCCATGTGTTGCTCATTTTATTTCAGTCTGCACACACCGACGCAGCTATGCCAAGTACAGTAACTAACTGAAAGTGAAATACTCTTTTGATGATGAACTGTGTGCAGTCAACCCGACCGAGATGACACAAGCTGTGTGCTGGGTTAAATAATGCAGTCAGCTCTGCTTTCACTGCTCCCTACATGTGCCATCAGTTTTGTTGTTGTTTGGGGATTCTTAAAAACAATCATATCACTTTAACTGCACTCGCCTAAGCAAACAGGATACAAATTATTCATCTTTAATAGAACAGTATACAGGTCTATTGTGTAACAATCGAATTCCTAAGATTATTTTATAAGAAAATTTCATCACTTTGTTCCTTAAAAATTAACTGAATAAAAAAATGAATAATACCATATGAGTTGAAATGAATAAATATTCAAATTTTACAAACGATTAAGTAAAACGACACACACACACACACACACACACACACACATATATATATATATATATATATATATATATATACAGAGATCAGGTTGGGTTCAATAGACAATAGGTCATATGACCGGAAGAACATAAAATAATTAGGTCATTTTGAAAATCAATAGGTCAAATATCACCCGGTTAATGCAAAAGTGGGAACGCCAATTCTTCTCGCCGAAGCTCGCGAAAGGCAGCGATAAAGATTTGTTTCGGATTTGTTTCGTCACGGATCCGTATTTTAATAAACCAGTTTATAGTCATTTCCTGTAGAAGCAGACGACAAAGCGATCGCGATCGTTAAAGAGAGAGAGAGAGAGAGAGATGGTTACTTTGGTTGACCGACTGGTCATAAAAACAATAAGTCATGTGACCTGGCAACTTGAAAAACAATAGGTCATTTCAAAATTAAATGCGTCAATGACCGATGACCAATGTCGAACCTGATCCCTGTATATATATATATATATTTTTTTTTTTTTTTTTTAATAAATAGAACTAGTTGACATTCTGAAAGCTGTGTACCAGCATGTTCCTCAGTATAATTACTATAAATAAATAGAACTGGGCTTCCTTAAGTTCAAAACTCTCAACAGCAACAAATGTTAGTGTTGTATTTTGTCAGCAAAATTATTTAAAAAATAAAACACAAAAATGTATGTTCACACTTTACAGACTTAGTGAGGTGGAAGATAGTAGAACGGTTAAGATGCTTTTCTGCCAATACAGTATTCATGAGGTTCTTGGTAAGTTGGTTCAATTCCCACTCTTGCCCTTTCTCCAAAGTTTGATTGGAAAATCAAACTGAGCCTCTAGTCATTCGGATAAGAGGATAAACTGAGGTCCTGAATGCAGCACACAGGTGGCGCACTGAAAACAAAACAAAACATGGCAACAGAAGTGTTGTCCTCTGGCACAATTTTGTAGAAGAGATTCACTCTGATAGATCTTAGCAAATGTGGTGTGGGATAGATCTATCCGAATGGAGTGATCTGTGATGCCTCCTTGAGAAAACTGAAACTGAAACTAAAACAGACTTAGCCATTGGAGAGGTCTGAGCTTATAAAAATATTTACTATTCCACAGGTGACATGATATAGCAAGACTGTTGTGACTTGTATTTCTAATTCAATATAACCACACATGGAATGTATGCAATTCATTTGCCGTCTTTTTTTCTTTCTTTTCCCCCCCCACATATTATGCACATTTTCATTAACAGTATCAGTCAGTTTCATTTTGTTGATCACTTAATCAGTCTGCTCTGGTTTGGAAGGAACTGGAAGAAGGTTGTGGAGGGGGTTGGGAGGGGGGGGGGAGAGAAGGGAAGCTTATGTAAACCATTACATTGTTTGGATCTGGAAATACACCCACACACCCTGACACAGTCATGTATGGTAAACTGCATGAAAAAGTGTACATGTATCCATAAACATGTAGTTATTCAATGAAGAGTCATATATTCTCAAAATGTTCTTTTCTAAAATGAGGTATGGACTGATAGTATAAATTTTACTAAATCAGTTGATCAACTTTGAGTTTGAGTAAAATCACTAAATGAAATCAGTAATTGTATTCAAATCTACTGTATGAGTGTATCTGTCATTTCTCCAATGTCAACCAATGATTTGCTGAAATAAATAAGTATGCATGCTTGACAGCATTATATTCCCATGCTTGTAGTTGTACCTTTGACTGTTGAGAAAAAATATTAAACACATTCTAGATACAGTCTATGCACACAAAGGGAGTTCTGCAGAACAATCCAGCAGTCTATTTTTTTTACCGACCAGGCATTTTCTTTTTAGATAAAACACCAGTGATTTGTAATTTAGCCTCAAGGGCTAGACATAAATTTATTTCTTCAGGCCAATAGGAATAATCAGTCAAGAGTCATAAACATATCCTAGGCTATTTTTGACACAAACAAAACGGATCTGTCTTTCAACATTTTGTAGAAAAACAACTTGAAAAAAAAAAAAAAAAAAAAATCAAGTTGTACTGAGCAAACAGGAGGTCTCTCTCTCTCTCTCTCTCTCTCTCTCTCAGGGAGTGACACACACACAGAGTGATACACAGTTTATAGATTATGCATCTTAGCTCCGGTAAAACTTGGTAAAGGTACAACATGGTGGTTGGTTTTTGTCACTGTGTCAGTGTGTGTACCACATGTGCATGCTTGTATCACATTGTCAAAGACTGAAAGAGATAATGTCACTGCGTGAGTGTGTGTGTGTGTGTGTGTGAAACTAAAGCTATCAAATCAATTACGTAATGACCTCCGCGACCTCCGGAAACGATAAATCATTTTATTTTGACAGTGTTTAAAAATATTTTCGTTTTCAGTTTGTTTGTTTTTTCCTCTGTCCTTTATATCTCAATATGTGAATGAAAATAAAAATAAAAATTGAAATACATGGACGAAAGTTGAAAAAAACAGAAAAGATTTCTTAGTGACTCGGTACTCATGAAGAATCTGCTGCGCTACAAGTTCAAATTCTTGTGCAACTCATGAACTTCACTCAGTCAGTGTAATCAATAACACCAACACACGCCGCGGTTGCAGTGAATCGCTTGTAGCGTTTCACCTGCACAATCATGTCATATGACGTCCATTTTCAGACATGTTGAAATGTTCTACTCACCCACAGTGAGCGCAGAGTCATTCTGCAGAATCAAAACAAGACTCAACGGTCGTCCAAATCCTTCAGCCCTACAAACAATGGCGGCGAGGAAGTTGATTGCCAAAGGTTATCGACAGTTGTCGCCCTTGCTCGGAGACGAAGCAACGACAAGCCGCAGAACACTATCCCACGCCGTAAATAGAATAAATGAAACAAAGAAAGAAAGAAAAAAATATTTGCCCTGAGAGTGCATCCGCTAATTAAACAAAATAAACGTATAGCTGAACCAGATCAAGAGACAGAAAATTGTACAAACTGAGAAGTGATACATATATTTGAAAATAAAAGTACTCAATCGAGATTGCCGGAAATTCGCAACCACACGACACACACACACACACACACACACACACACACACACACACTGAGAGAGAGAGACAATGACACATTTTTTTTTTGACAAAAAAAATGCTGATTTTATTAATTATGTAAATTCATTTGACATTGTGTGTTTTACAGAAACATTCATGAACAATATGTTTGATTATAGTGGTATTTTCCCTGAGTTTGTAAAATTTTGTGCTCCAGCAAAAAAATTGTCATCCCAAGGAAGAAACTCAGGTGGAGTTCTGTTGCTGATTAATAGAAGATATAAACATTTAGTAAAAGAAATAATAAACATTCAAGTTGATAATGTTATTGTTGCGAAGTTTGATAAAAGTTTATTTCATGTAAACAAAGACGTATTGTTCATTGCGTGCTATGTACCCCCCGAGGGTAGTCCAGTATACAGCAACAATGACATGAAAGATGGAGTGGTGATATTGGAAGAAAATCTGTTGGAAACTATACAGAAACAAGATACTTATGTTATTATGTGTGGTGATTTGAACGCCAGGACAGGCGATAAACAGTCAGCATCACCAGGACTGGCCTTTTATACTCCTTATTTAGATAGTGATGAAGAAAATGAGTTTGAGTTTCGTTCTTCTAAAGATAAGATTATTAATAAGTTTGGATTATCTCTCCTTGACTTTTGTTTTATGTTTGATTTAATCATTGTTAATGGTAATTGTAAAGGAGATGATGATGGTGAATTTACTTATGTGTCGTCACACGGGTGTAGTGTGATTGATTATTTCATTGTTTCAGAAGAATTGTTTAACAGATGTGACTTACGTGTTGCAGATAGGCTACATTCATGGCACTTTCCCGTTGAGTTGACTTGGATGAGTGAGAGGAGTGAAAGGGGAGAGAATGAAGTTACGACTGAAGGCGTGAGAGAAACAATTGTATGGTCTGAAGAAAGTGCGCAAATTTTCAAGGATGAGATTAATTCGTGTGAATTTAAAGAGTGTGTAGAGAAAGCGAAAGGAGTTATGATGGATGATATTGATGAATGTGTTGATATTTTTGTTAATGCATTGTACGGAGCGGCGGCATGTATGGTTAGGATGACTGGGAAAAAGAAAAGATTGACGAACGATTGGTTTGATGAAGAATGTGCGCAGAAGAAAAAAACTGTAAAAGGTCCTTTGAGGAATTTAAGAAGGGCGAAAACGGGTTTAGAAGAACGCAAAGAGTTGTATACCAAAGAGAGAAAGTCGTACAATAAGCTAAAAAAGGATAAGAAAGAGAGATATGATGAAATTAGGTTAAGCAAGTTGAAAGAATCTATTAATGATCCTAAATTATTTTGGAGAACAATTAGATCAGTAAACAGAAAAGCAACAGTATATAACAACATTAGTTTACAGCAGTGGTATGATCACTTCTTTAGCGTGTTTAATGAGGTAGTGGATTCAGAACAACAGGAAAACGTGATAATGGAGGAAGAGGATGATATACATGAACCTGTGTTTAACGATCCTATAACAAAATCTGAAATCAGCGAAGGAATAAAACATCTAAAAAATGGTAAAAGTGCAGGCATTGACATCATTGTTAGCGAAATGTTAAAACAGGCGAACGCGGTAGTTATCGACTTTTTACAAGATTTTTTCAATTTACTTTTTGATACAGGGAAATTTCCAACAACCTGGTCTAAATCTATCATTGTGCCAATATACAAGAAGGGAGACAATAACAATCCCGATAATTATAGAGGGATAGCTTTGACAAGTGTAATAGGAAAAGTTTATACCCATATCTTAAATAAAAGGCTTACAAAGTGGGCACAAAGGGAGACAAAAATTGTTGAGGAGCAAGCCGGATTTAGGACAGGCTATAGTACGGTTGACCATATTTTTACTCTTTATGCCATAGTACAAAAATACCTAAGTAGAAACTCTAAACTTTATGTTGCTTTTGTAGATTTCCAGAAAGCGTTCGATTCGGTAAATAGAAATATGTTGTGGAATGTCTTGAGAAATAGTGGTGTTAATGGAAAGTTATATAGAGCGGTTCGAGGAATATATGATACAGTTTTGGCCTGTGTAAGGGATAAAAATTTCTATACTGATTTTTTCACTTGTCCAAGAGGCGTTAAACAGGGTTGTTTGCTTAGCCCACAATTATTCTCATTTTTTATTAATGAATTAGCTGTTGAATTGTCTAGAAAAGGAAAGCATGGAGTACAAATGATTTCAGGAGCTGTTGAATTATTTTTATTGCTTTTTGCTGATGATATAATACTTCTATCTGATACAGTTGTGGGACTGCAAAATCAATTAAACATTCTAAAACAAGAAGCAGACAGGTTGTGTCTAACTGTTAACTTGGACAAAACAAATATAATTGTA
>NC_134894.1:25596214-25606214 GCF_041734735.1 Babylonia areolata | reverse complement strand
CGTGGAATGGACACTGTTTATCAAGCCTCACCTGTAAATAGCGAGTTCATGTTCTCACCCTTCACATCGCAAAACAACAATTTAAAGAAAGGCTTTTCATAAAGGCCACACATTTCCTGAAATGAAGTAATGAATGAATCTTTATTTTCTAACGATGGAGACATTAGCACATTGCCCGACTTACATGTATGCCGTTGTTTTAAGACACAGACACACAACAGACAGTCACACATACAGACACATAGACACAGACATATAGACACACACGTACACACACACACACACACACACACACATACATACATACACACACGCACGCACGCACACACACACATTCAAATGCGTCCCTTAACAAAAGTATAAATACTTTTTAATGCATTTAAAACTGATTTGTCCATTAATGCCATTGACACTCAGAATTCTTCAGAGCTTTTCTCTTCTAACAGTATCGAAAATCAAACAAATACAACATATGATTTTTAATGTCAAAGTATCCGTCTCAATAATGATATAAGCAATGGAAAATGTGATAAGTTGCACCAGAGAACTCTGCGGCCAATTCCAGGAAAAGGAAATTATAATTATTCGCACTTAAAGTCAATTTGCAGCGGGAATGCAGATTTGATTTTTTAAGGCATTTGACCCGAAACCTTGACGATTAGACTAGAAGCAGACGGACATAATTTTATGATATTCCGTGACAACAGAACAAAAGAATGATAAGTAAAAACAAACACGCAAGCACGCACGCACACACACACACACAGAGCACAGAACATAGCAAGAGGACGGTTGGAGGTGGGGAAGAGTGGAATGGATAAAGTTACAAATGGACAGAAGGACGGACGGACAGACAGACAGACAGACAGACAGACAGACAATATTTTCAAATAGTGGAAGTTTTACTGTTTGACGGCCGTTCCTTGATTTTGCTGTTGATTTTCTACAAATGTATTGACACGAATTCTGATTTGCTAGAAGACTGTTCCTAACTCCACGGTAAATTCCATGTACTTTAGAACATTCTTAACTCTAAGAAAATTTAGTGATGCAAAGGTGGCCTCCTGCAAGCCGGCCCAGTGTGACAAAACTTGGGTCTCTACCGATGTTCTGCTGGATTGAACTGCAGAGAGCACTTTACCACCGTCTGTCCTTTGAATAGAACCATGTAACATACAACAAAGATGCAATTTATTTTTAATCACCAATCATCAGTTTATATGGCTATGATATGCATTCACAATATGTTCAGTGAGCTGTTGCTAAAGTTATTGTAGAAAGAGAGAGAGAGAGAGAGAGAGAGAGAGAGAGAGAGAGAGAGAGAGAGAACGAACGAACGAACGAACGAACGATTTTATTTTATGAGGGTAAAAGAGTAAGCACAAAGTACTTGTTTACATCCGGCCCTCTGGGCAAGAATAACAATTAAGAGAGAGAGAGAGAGAGAGAGAGAGAGAGAGAGAGAGAGAGAGAGAGAGAGAAATCACAATGCCGACGTCAGTCAAAACTACATAAGCATGTGCAAACACAGACATAGAACTTACGTACAATACAATATCGCGATAGATGAATAACAACGAGGACAACAGGGACGCGGCGTGGTGGAGAGCAGAAGAAGAATGGACAAGGGGAAGAGAAAAAACTGAAATGAAGGGGAGACTGACAGAACAGAGAGATATTGTGTGAGTGACAGTGGAGACAGACATAGAGAGAGACTGACAGGGGAGGAGAGAGGCGTGTATATATTGACAATCTGCAGAGAGAGAGAGAGAGACAGACAGACAGACAGACAGAAAAAGACAGACAGAGAAACAGTTAGATCGTTAACCATTCTTTTCTTAAATCAACCTGAAACAAACAACTTGAAGGTGTTTCTTAATCATCAAATATAGAACATGCAATTACATTGAGCCAAGAATCCATTTCGCAGACTGGCTTGGAGCCACCTTGCCCTGCAATTGTTTATTTTTATTTTTATTTTTAATTTAATTTTTATTTATTTAATTTTTTATTCGCTGCAAATGACTAAAGTTTCCAAAATAAGAATAAATAAATGTATGGGTTTTTTTTTTAATCATTCGCTGCAAATGACTAAAGTTTCCAAAATAAGAATAAATAAATGTATGAATAATAAAGGATGATTAAAATAAAAGTTCGCGCTTGGAATGCGTCTGCCAATTGAAATTGTACTTCCTGATTCCAACACCCGAATAGAGTCTACGTATCAAAGATATGAAATCCAGTATTTCTTTCCCCCATGATTTTGGCTCAGCAGAGGGAGAGACTGAAAGACAAAGAGACAAAAGTAGATAGACATAAAAAGGACGGGGGCAAGGGGGAGGGAAAGAGAGTGAGAGAAAGTTAGAGAGATAGATAGATAGGGAGACAGAAAGAGATACACAGAGAGGTGCAGACAGACAGAGACTGAGATACAGAGACTGGCACACACACACACATGTATAAGTGTATACATACATGTATATATATATATATATATATATATATATATATATATATATATATATATATATATATACAGAGAGAGAGAGAGACAGACAGACAGACAGACAGACAGACAGACAGACACACAGAATATTCTGAGAGAGAGAGAGAGAGAGAGAGAGTTGGCAGAGGGGGGCCAGAGGGGGAGGGGGGGGGGCGGGGGGGGGCGTTTCGAAATTTTAACACTTTTAAAAGGAGAGAGAGAGAGAGAGAGAGAGAGAGAGAGAGAGAGAGAGAGAGAGAGATTACTTTCTGAACCCAAGTTAAAACGAATATGTTATTTCGATAATTATGCTTTCTTTAATACGAAACACAGTTGATTACAATAATTTTGTGGAACAGCATCAAGCCATCTTAATTTCCATTCATAGATTGGATTCAGTTTCAGTTTCAGTTTCAAGTAGGAGTCAATGCAATCGAGCTGATTCATATACGCTACACCAGATCTCCTTTACAATTATTAAAACAACAACAACAACAACAACAACAACAACAACAACAACACACACACACACACACACACACACACACACACACACACACACACACACACACACACACACACACACACACACACACACACACACACACACACACACACACACAAAGAAAGAAAGAAAGAAAGAAAGAAAGAAAGAACGGATTTCAGACGCTTTGACAACGCACTTGTCAGGCCTGGAGAGTCTTCACATTGAAACAAAATAATAAAGAAAATAAATAAAGAAAATAAAACGAAACTGAATTCAATAAATATCCAATTAATAGAAAATTGTTGTTGTTATAGTTTACAAAACAATCATGAAGACCTTCAGATAAACATAAGAATAAATAAACAAGCAGGGCGCGTCTCATTGCTAATGAATACATTGTATTGTGAGGCCCGCTGAACACAGCCCACGTGAATCAGAAGGATGGAATCCGAGATGGGTTTTTTCCCATGTTGTTTTCAGTTTCGCAAACAAGGCATAGATTTCGCTCTCTTTTGTCTAGAATATCAGATGATACATCCACAGACATATGAGGCCGAGAAGAGGAAGTCTGTCTGTGTGTGTGTGTGTGTGTGTGTGTGTGTGTGTGTGTGCGTGCGTGCGTGCGTGTGTGTGTGTGTGTGTGTGTGTGTGCGCGTGTGTGTGTGTGTGTGTGTGTGTGTGTGTGTGTGTGTGTGTGTGGAGGTGGGACAAATGGAATTGGGGAGGCACTATCAGGTGTATGTCTCTCATTTCTGTCTCCTTTTACACAGTCGCTCTATCACGAGACTGCAATTTCTCCGAGACTTCGTTCAAATGTCAACGAACAGCTAATGTTTCCGTGCGACAGAGTCAGTCCTGATACATAAAGTGATGGAAAGAAAGGTATAGATTTCTCTCTTCTTTTTGTGTGTGTGTGTTGTCGTGGAGAACAGTTTTGTTTGTCTGCTTGTTTTCCTGCCTCTTCCTGATATTCAACACTTTTCACCATCCCTCCCCACCCCCGGATCTGGATATCAACACGTCTACATGATCTACAGAGCCACAATAGCAGCAGCAGCAGCAACAACAACAACAACAACAATAACGACGACGACGACGACAAAAAATGTAGCAGGAAGAGCAGCAGCAGCGAAACTCCACCACCAAAAACGACTACAACAGCAGCGTTCACAGCAACAACAGTGACAACCACCACCACCACCACCACCACCACAACAACAACAGCAACAACAACAATCCCAACGTGACCAACCTACATGACAGCTCATCATGCCCCCCCTTGTGGACAACACAAACCCAAGCAAGGGGCACCGCCATGATACTGCTTTGGGCGGGTTCAGCCCGGTTCAACGCAGGAGCCCTCCTGACCACACACACACACACACACACACACACACACACACACACACACACACACACACACATATATATATATATATATATATAGAGAGAGAGAGAGAGAGAGAGAGAGGGATTGTACTGTATTGTATTGCACTGTGTAACGTTTTGCCAGAACAGAAATATTTGTGCGAAATTCGGGTTGCTCTTCGTGGGCAGAGCGCTTCCCACAGACAGTTCAGCATCGCCTTTTAAAACCTTTCTACAGTCAATCAATCAATCAATCAATTAATCAACAAATCAATTAACTTATTAATCAATTAAGTAAGTAGGTAAGTAATACACCTAGGTGTATGTTTTGTTATGGGACGGGCTCATCCACAGGAGTCACCGCCATTTCCCGGCCTGGTCCAATCAGTGTCATTCTCTGAGCGGACTGACCAGCTGTCAAGTGACGATGGGAGGCGTGTCGTCATCTCTGTGACGTCCCCTGGAGGACACCTCTGAATGCAGGAACCGGAGAAATCAAGTCCAGGTTGCCAGTGTTGCTGCTAATCTCATGATCGAGTAATTCTAAGCCAATTTCCGGCCCAGGACGCTCACCAGACGCTATCGGATTGCTTTCCCTTGTGAGTGACTCTCCATGTGTGAAGGCTTGGCGTCAAATACCACTTCCGCCTTTCATTCTGGCAATTATCTTGTCACAGGCGGTTGTTAAAACGTTCACAAACTGTCTGGTTATTATTGTAGTGGGTTTGTAGTGTGGGGGATAAATATTGGCTCTGTAGAATACACCTTGATTCCATGTTCTGAGGAGGCGACATGGCACAGTAGGGGCTTCATAACGGGTGTGCGTCTTTTTATTATTATTATTTTTTTTTATAGTACCATCCTCATTTTTTTTCAATTTCATGATGAGATAATGGAAAATGCAGGTTGTTAGCGCACACACACACACATACGTTCAGTAGCACACTGCTGTCACAATCGACGAAGCTGATGTCTTCCCAACTGAAATATTTTGCCTTTCGAATTTCGGCAAAAACTGAAAATGCGACTGAACCGAATCTTGTTTGCTGCTGCTGCTGCTGCTGCTACCTTCACAATTGTTGTTACTACTCCTTCTCCAACGGCTACTGCTATCACCACACGATGTGCTAAACAACCACCATGACCACTATTACTAATATACATTGGTACTGAGTGGTAACATTACCTGAGCTATAACTCTTTCCCTCTCTATAGGTTGTTTCGATTCTTGTCGATATATCAATAATTTTCTTGTTTTCTGAGGGAGACTGGTAATAATATATCGACAAAAAATATCAAGAGACAAGAAATCGTTTCATCTGGAATTTGTTGCCCTTCTTTTCACACCGAATGAGTGATGGTTTGCAATGAAAGAATACAACAACAGAGAGGAAATTGCTTCGAATCTATAATTTATTGCATCTCATATCGAATAAGTGATTATTCCTACATTAAATGAAATGCTGGTGATCTTGTTTTATGGATGAACGCCCCTTCAAAGTGAATGTCCAGCATCTCTATGGCCAAAATCCCTGGGAGACCATCGATAACTGGCGAGACTATCGGGCTTTCTGCACGCTGCAGTCTGGGTATGGGAGGATCGGGCAGAAAATCGATATTGATTTGCTACCCTATCATCTGCTCCTCTGGCCAGTGCTCTACTATATCACTTCGGATAGAAGGAAGGAAACACCACTGGTGAGTTGTTCTATGACTTTTCTTGATAGTATCCACTCCTGTCTGGTTGTAAACATGGACGATGAACATTTTTGGCCATAATCTGATGACATGTATAATGGACTGGATGAAGATGTGTGATAAATATAACTGCGACAAATTCCATTTCTACCAAACACACTGACTTATCAAAAAGTCACTAGTTTCTCGCGCGCCAGTTATAAGCGGGATTCGTAAGTTTCATTTGTTTATCTGTTTATCTGACTATCATCTAACGCTATGCAAACCCACAATATTCAAAAATTGAAATTAAGGATAAATCTGACACACTGATCACTTGTAGTATTTGTTTTTAGGTTTCAAGCAATTTTTTCACATTGTACCTCTTTCTTTGCGTCCGTTATTGTCTTGATTCTTGTCAAAGTATCAACTAAAAATGAACTGTTTCTTGACAGAGACGGCCATATTTTACGCACATAAAAATGCCGACAGAAACGAAACTGCTTTTTTTGTAATTAACTGCCTTGCTTCTCACTCTAAATGAATGATGGTTTGAAATAAATGGACACGACAACAGAGAGGAAATTGCTTCGAATCTGTGATTTATTGTATTTCATATCAATGAGTGATTACATAAACCATTCAACCATGTGGAATTTACAGCCTTGGCAGGCCTCTCTGTCATACTGATGCAGAAAAATGCAGAAAATGTACTGAAATCCACTGGATTTTTCCTCTAAATTGACACGTGTGGTCAAAGCAGGACATACTGTAGAAGTTAGTTCCCTTTGCTTGCGGTTTATGCCTGTGGAGAAACGTGGAAAATCGTTTTACTGACACGAATTTCGACATCAGAGCAATGTTCTGGCCCCGGGTTCAGTGAGTGAAATGAAATACTGGTGATCCTGTTTATCGGATGACCACCCCTTCAAAGTGAATGTCCAGTATCTCTGTAACCAAAGTCCCTGAGCTGACATCGATAACTGGCGAGACTATCGGGCTTCCCTCAACCAGCAGTCTGTTTATCAGAGGATCAGACAGAACATCGATATCGATTTGCTATCCTGTCAACTGTTATTCTGGCCAGTACTCTTCCCTATCACTTCAGATTGAAGGAAACAACACTGTGGCGTTGCTCTGTAACGGAACGTGATAATATCCACTCCTGTGTGGTTGTAAACATGGACGATAGAATCCGTGGCCATAATCTGATGACATGTATAATCGACTGGATAAAGATACGTGATAAATATAATTGTGGCAATTTCCATTTCTACCTAACATCACTGACATAATTATCAAAAAGTCAGAACTGTCTCGCACCCCAGTTATAAGCGGGATTCGCAAGTTTCATTTGTTTATCTGTTTATCTGACTATCATCGAAAGCTGTACAAACCCACAATTTTCAAACAATTGAAATTAAGGATAAATCTGACACACTGACCACTTGTAGTATTTGTTTTTAGGTTTCAAGCAATTTTTTTCACATTGTACCTCTTTCCTTGTGTCCGTTATTGTCTTGATTCTTGTCAAAGTATCAACTAAAATGAACTGTTTCTTGACAGAGACGGCCATATTTTACGCGCATAAAAATGCCGAAAGAAACGAAACTGCTTTTTTTGTAATTAACTGCCTTGCTTCTCACTCTAAATGAATGATGTTTTGAAATAAATGGACACGACAACAGAGAGGAAATTGCTTCGAATCTGTGATTTATTGTATTTCATATCGAACGAGTGATTACATAAACCATTCAACCATGTGGAATTTACAGCCTTGGCAGGCCTCTCTGTCATACTGATGCAGAAAAATGCAGAAAATGTACTGAAATCCACTGGATTTTTCCTCTAAATTGACACGTGTGGTCAAAGCAGGACATACTGTAGAAGTTAGTTCCCTTTGTTTGCGGTTTATGCCTGTGGAGTAACGTGGAAAATCGTTTTACTGACACGAATTTCAACGTCAGAGCAATGTTCTGGCCCCGGGTTCAGTGAGTGAAATGAAATACTGGTGATCCTGTTTATCGGATGACCACCCCTTCAAAGTGAATGTCCAGTATCTCTGTGGCCAAAGTCCCTGAGCTGACATCGATAACTGGCGAGACTATCGGGCTTCCCTCAACCAGCAGTCTGTTTATCAGAGGATCAGACAGAACATCGATATCGATTTGCTATCCTGTCAACTGTTATTCTGGCCAGTACTCTTCCCTATCACTTCAGATTGAAGGAAACAACACTGTGGAGTTGCTCTGTAACGGAACGTGATAATATCCACTCCTGTGTGGTTGTAAACATGGACGATAGAATCCGTGGCCATAATCTGATGACATGTATAAAGGACTGGATAAAGATGCGTGATAAATATAACTGTGGCAATTTCCATTTATACCTAACATCACTGACATAATTATCAAAACGTCAGAACTGTCTCGCACCCCAGTTATAAGCGGGATTCGCAAGTTTCATTTGTTTATCTGTTTATCTGACTATCATCGAAAGCTGTACAAACCCACAATTTTCAAACAATTGAAATTAAGGATAAATCTGACACACTGACCACTTGTAGTATTTGTTTTTAGGTTTCAAGCAATTTTTTCACATTGTACCTCTTTCCTTGTGTCCGTTATTGTCTTGATTCTTGTCAAAGTATCAACTAAAATGAACTGTTTCTTGACAGAGACGGCCATATTTTACGCGCATACCATAAAAATGCCGAAAGAAACGAAACTGCTTTTTTTTGTAATTAACTGCCTTGCTTCTCACTCTAAATGAATGATGGTTTGAAATAAATGGACACGACAACAGAGAGGAAATTGCTTCGAATCTGTGATTTATTGTATTTCATATCAATGAGTGATTACATAAACCATTCAACCATGTGGAATTTACAGCCTTGGCAGGCCTCTCTGTCATACTGATGCAGAAAAATGCAGAAAATGTACTGAAATCCACTGGATTTTTCCTCTAAATTGACACGTGTGGTCAAAGCAGGACATACTGTAGAAGTTAGTTCCCTTTGTTTGCGGTTTATGCCTGTGGAGTAACGTGGAAAATCGTTTTACTGACACGAATTTCGACGTCAGAGCAATGCTCTGGCCCCGGGTTCAGTGAGTGAAATGAAATACTGGTGATCCTGTTTATCGGATGACCACCCCTTCAAAGTGAATGTCCAGTATCTCTGTGGCCAAAGTCCCTGAGCTGACATCGATAACTGGCGAGACTATCGGGCTTCCCTCATCCAGCAGTCTGGTTATCAGAGGATCAGACAGAACATCGATATCGATTTGCTACCCTATCCTCTGCTCCTCCGGCCAGTGCCCTATCACTTCAGATGGAAGGAGGCAACACTGTGGATTTGTTCTGTAACGTTACACGACACACTACACACCCACTTCAGAAAAAAGAAAAATCATATAAACGTAAACGATAAACTGTTGTAGCCACCATCTGATGAGATAACTAATGAAGTGTAAGGAGATGCGTGACAATTAAAATTGTAGTTGTTTCTTTTTTTCCCTTCTATTTATCCACATGAACATGCGGAGAAGTGGCATGTCTCCTAATTTACCAATGTCTTGCTATCACACAGTTCACTTATAAGTGGGAGTTCCTAAGTTTCAATTGCGTCGGTCTGTTTTTCTGTCAATCATCGAACCTCTCACCTGTATTTTATCTAGTTCTCTGTCTGTCTGTTTGTTGGTTTGTCTGTCTGTCTGTCTGCCTCTCTTATTCACCCCTTTTTTTCTTTATCTGTGAAGTGGGTAGGGCTCATGACAACGAAAATACCAGCGCTTGTTTGGAGAGCAAATCTAGATATCCAACAGGGAGAGAAAGAGAAAGGAAAAAAGAAAGAAAGAGAGAGAGAGAGAGGGACAGACAGGCAGACAGAGAGGCAGACAGACAGACAGACAGACAGACAGACAGACAGACAGACAGACAGACATATGTTTAACAAAAAGAGGGTCTGCGGAAACGACGACAAT
>NC_134894.1:25563714-25591214 GCF_041734735.1 Babylonia areolata | reverse complement strand
TACAACAGGCTGTCATGGCAACAGTCCCTTGTCACCACTTCCACTGATCCATAAATACCAAGGCAATGTCTCTACCAAAGCGCGTCATGTGACATAGTCTTTGAACATCAAAGAGGGCTAGGTCGCCGCACTGTCAGTCTTGTATGGGAATCAATACGTCTTCAGATCCTTGAAAGGAGGACGGAGGATGGAAAAGTTGCAGGGAGGAGTGAGTATAGGTCATTCTTTTCTTCCATTGGACGGGGATGCTGGGCGGGGGGCTGAGTGTGTGTGTGTGGGGGGGGGGGGGGGGGGGGGGCGGAGGTGAAGGATGTAACCAGGGTTGAATTGACAAGGATCTGTGTGTCACCTGTCACGCTAATGTGTGTCTGTATTAACGTTGACAGGCTATCTCATCAGAAAACAAGAGAGGCAAGGCCTTCAAGACTCACTTGTGATACACTTAAAAAAAAAAATCTAATCGTTAAAATGTGTTCTGTATTTGTTATTATAAAGCTTCGCGTTTAAAAAAAGAAGAAGAAAAAAGTCCTAACCAGATTCGAACCCTGCGTGATCGGGTGAGAAGAAACTACCTTATCCATTACACTATTGTGGCTCCTTAACTGACGTTCTAAAATTTAACATTTGAACATACTTTTTTAAAGGGCGATAAATCAATTGCGGTATTCGCAGTGAGAACGCTGTTTAAATCATATTATTCTGGTGTATCTTGGGCATTCAAAAAATCTTTAAGGGCAATAAAAAATTCTTTTTAATGGCTATCGCCGCAATCACACTGCAACATTTAGCCGTTTTCACTAGATCTAGATAGATGTACAAGTTTAGTTACACCCGCCGGGAATGTAGTACGACACGGTCGGTTCAATTTCTCTTTTATGTTCATTCTAGTTTTATAGTTTTAAAGTTGATATGAAAATTTAGTATTTTGTTAAACTAATAACATGTAGAGCCAAGTACAAGTACTTCTAAACGTCGTAAGAAGTGAAAAGGACTTCATTTTGAGAAAAGTCAAGACTGGAAATTTTTTCGTTTCATTGTGATCAGTTCAAGGGTATTAACTCGCATGGTTTACAATTTTTAATTGTGAATTCTGACTGATTCTGTGGATATTTTTATGGCAGTTTGGTGCATAATCCAGTAAGTGATGAGGCGTTCACAAATCTTTCTCTGAATAAATATTTAACGGTCTCCTTCTCCAACTTTCCATCACATGTTATCGTGTATTGGCCATTGAATATAGGATTGAACGGGCAGGTCAACAACTTGAAACAAAATGGCGTCGTTCGCGTTCGCGAAGAATATGAGCACGCGCTTTGAATGTGTATAAATATGTGTACGCAATTGATTTTTGCCCATGACCTTCAGGGCTCAGCCAACAGATCTGTAAAGTCCACTCGTCATATTGATTTTAGTATTTTCCGAAAAAGACCACTTGGGCGAATGAACATAGTGAAAGCCCTGTACACTGAGAGTAAAACACACAAGCTTTTTATGTATTGAGTATAATTTCAAAATGTAATGTTTAAGATGAGAAAGATCAGTTTAAAGCAAATTAAGTCCCCTAGCATTAATCACAGAGTAATTTCCCTTTTTTACTATCTGCACCAAAACGTTTGCAAAATACTTCCATGCTTAGCAAAAGAAGTTCCTGTTTGAACAAAAAATGATAAGAATGACTGCTCTTGTTGTTGTGTCAGAATATCAGATCAAAGTGCCAGGTTTAGAGATACAAAAAATTATAAATATAACAGTAAATGCAGTTTGCATATAATTAGGCTTCATTTTTTATTTTTTTGTGCCCTCCCAGAGGCGCAATATTGTTTTAAACAAAATGACTGGAAAGAACTGAATGTTTCATATTTTTATGCCTAATTTGGTGTCAACTGACAAAGTATTTGCAGAGGAAATGTCAATGTTAAAGTTTACCACAGACACACAGACACAGACACAGACACACAGACACACAGACACACACACACACACACACACACACACACACACACACACACACAGACAACCGAACACCGGGTTAAAACATAGACTCACTTTGTTTACACAAGTGAGTCAAAAAAGGGTGGTCTGTCAATCAAGAAGGAATTAAGGAACGACAGGTAAAGTAGAGACGCACATTACACAGACACACACACACAAAAGCAAAGGCTCCCATACATGTGCACGCAGACACACACTCACACACACACACACAAACGCACACACACACACAAACGCACACACACACACACACACACACACACCCAAGAATGCACACAGACCCCCCCACACTCCCCCCCAAAAAAAAACAAAGAAAGAAAAAAAAGCACCTATGCATGCGCGCGCCACACACACACACACACACACACACACACACACACACACACACACACACACATCTGTTTCGAGGAACATTCGAATACATTATCAAATTACAGGTACGGAACACTGGAATGATAAAATATCAAATTCAATTGACAGACTTGGCGTACTTACTGCATGAAGAAGAAAACCAAGGTACTCAAAAAGAGTTTTCAACCATTTCTGTCACATTCATGTGTTGAGGTGTTTTTAGGATATTTTCCTGACAGACTGTGCATTCGGATGTTTACAATTACATTTATGGACATAGATATAACCTGCATAATCATTACTGCGTGTGGAATTCCCAGAAAACAACAACAACAACAAAATAAACAAGTCGCTGTATATAATCTGGAATACATTTCATTTTGTGTGTTTACCACTAAAGACAAAATATAGAATAAATTACAGTGTTATCCAGGAGTGAAAGAGTACCATTTGCCACCTCGTTCTAGCGCCCAATCCACACGACATATCCGCTAGTAGTTGACTGAAAAAATCGTATTCTTTCCAGAAATAGTGACATGTTCTTTTCATACTTCCCAATGCATACATATGCGCACATACACGTGCACAAAACGCACGCGCGCACGCACACACACACAGACTCACACGTATGCACATATGTACACACACGCGCGCGTATTTGATATTGTTATAACTGTGTCAAAGCGATCCACCAAGACTGCTTTCAAAATGTACACACACGGAAAGAAATTGAGAGAATTCAAATTTTCACCTCTGACTAAAATAGTTTGTAATATGTCTAATTTCACGGTCATTGGAATCATTAACGGGCGCGACAGAACACAATGAATTTATATGTGATAATGTTATGGTCATTGGAAACATTCATATATACCACAGAGCATTTAATGAATAAGCAGTCATTGTGTGAATTTGTAAGAACTTTATGGTCATAGGAAATCTTCATGTGCATGACAGAGCAATCAGTATCGGAATCTGTAACAGCGTTACAGTCATTGGAAACGTTCATATACATGGCAGACTATTCAGTGAGATAATCTGTAATAATTTCACGATCATTCGAAATGTTCACATATACGGGAAAAGCATTTAATGCAACAGAAAACTATTTCTGAATTTTATAATTTTTTCTGACTTTTTCATGTCGGCATTTTTCCCAGTTGAACGCGAGTGTCTTCCAGTTGAACTCACACTCACAGGCACATACATCGTCATATATGATGCTGACGTTTCTTGTCTAACTGGTGTGATTCTGGTGCCACCCAGACATCTGGCAATCAGAAAATCGATATTGATTTACTGCTTCAGCGACAATGGGCAACCCCCCTCCCCCTCCCCAACCATCACGCGTTCCTCGTGGCCAGTCCGACAGATAAAAGAGGACTGGTAGAGTTGTATATCTGGCATTGTCATGAATCGTAATGTTTGATGATAAACGACTTCCATACGGACCTGTCATGACTGGAGAGTGTCTGAAGATGGTTTGGCCACCTGTACAATCTGTTCCAAGCATTTCTCTAGTTTTTGTTTTATTACCCTTTTTCCCTGTCTATATTTCTATTCTCTCTGTCCTTATTCCTTTGTCTTTGACTTTTCTTTATGAATTTCCGAATTTTACTAAGTGTTAAAGATACGTGATAATGTTACGGAAACATTCCTATACACGACAGAGTGCTGAATGAAATGATCTGTAATAAATTGGCGGTCATTGGAAACGTTCACTTATGCGTCAGAGCATTCAATGAACTAATCTGTAATACATTAGTGGTCATTGGAAACGTTCACTTATACGTCAGAGCATTCAATGAAATAATCTGTAATAAATTGGTGGTCATTGGAAACGTTCACTTATACGTCAGAGCATTCAATGAAATAATCTGTAATAAATTGGTGGTCTTTGGAAACGTTCACTTATACGTCAGAAAATTCAATGAAATAATCTGTAATAAATTGGTGGTCTTTGGAAACGTTCACTTATACGTCAGAAAATTCAATGAAATAATCTGTAATACTTTTGCGGTCAATGGAAAACTTCAAATACACTACAGAAAATTCAATGAAAGAATCTGTAATAATTTCACGGACATTGGATGCCTTCACATACACGAACAGAGCATTCAAAGTGACAGAAAAGTATTTCACCTGAACTTTGTGACTCTTTCATTTCTGCGATTTTTTCCCAGTTGAACGCGATTTTTTTCTAGCTGAACTCACTCGCATCGCTACAGATATGATGCTGACGTTTCCTGTCTAACTGGTGTGATTCTGGTGCCACCCAGACATCTGGCAATCAGAAGTTCGGACAGAAAATCGATATTGATTTGCTGCTTCAGCGACACTGGTCTACCCTCCCCCACCCTCCCCCTCCCCAACCATCACTCTTCCCTCGTGGCCAGTCCGACAGATAAAAGAGGACTGGTAGAGTTGTATATCTGGCATTGTCATGAATCGTAATGTTTGATGATAAACGACTTCCATACGGACCTGTCATGACTGGAGAGTGTCTGAAGATGGTTTGGCCGCCTGTACAATTTGTCCCAATTTGTCCAAAGTATTTCTCGCGGGTTTTCGTTCTTTTTAAATTTTTTTTATTCTTTCTTCCGATGTTTTCCGATTTCCTTTCCTTTTCCAAATTGTCTTTTTCAGATTTTTTGTGTGCATTGTTTTCTTTCTCTGAACGATCTGAATGGCCATACTACTGTGCCTCCAGACTTGCCTGCCACATACAAAATCACATCTAGCATTATTCAGTAACAGCCACACACAAACTATGTCAGCTTCGGTTAACCCTCCAGAAGAGACACTGCACTGCAGTTACCTAAAATTTCTTGAATAAATGTTTCCCACTTCTTTGGTTTTTTTTTTTTAATTCATTTTATTATTTTTTTCATATAGTTTTTAATTCGGGACAAGTTCACCGCAATGATTTATGTCCTTAGGAATCTCAAGTGGAGTAGAAGAGATACTGAAGGAGGTTGCTCAGCTCCAAGCTGAAAGATCAGTATCGGTTTTACTCATGCTCAGTATGTCAGAAACTGACACGTCTCACCCTTATCCACGGCAGACGGTGTAAAGACCCTCAAACAAGACATCCAGTGGTACAGCCCCTTGCGGTTTCACGAAGGACGGACCCAAAGAGACATTTAGATCAACTCTGGATCTGCGAAACTGAATGCATCTAACTTTTTTTTCAGCAATAACAATGGTTCCATTGAAGGAATAGACAATGACTGCTCACCATTTGACTACGCGAGGTCTTCAGACTCTTTGTTCACACCTCTTACTGTCCTTGATTGCTGTCTGCTCTGTGACAAAAAAAAAACGAAGAAGAAACACGTCTAATCAACAGAGTGCCAAGCAGTTCTTTGGAAAGTCATTGCATAAGAATTGGGAAGACCTTTTATGGCACAAAAGACACACTTTTTATAGCAAAAATGTTAAACGACACTGAGCCGATTATCTGTCTGGAAAGCCAAAGCTTAAGAAATGGGAAGTCTTTTTCTGGCACAAAAAGCAAACTTTCTGAAGGAGCGAGAAGCAAGGCAGGAGAGCTCTTTACAGAGGGACACAGCTGTCGTTTGCCGTGTCGTTTGCCTCTTTTTTGGGGGATGACAGGAGCTGCAGAGGACTCGCTGGAGAAAGAAAATCTCATTGCTCGAATATGATAACTTTATGTATTGTGGTACTCTCTATCTCTCTCTCTTGCTCTCTGTCTTTTTGTCAGTCAGTCCGCCTTTCTCCCTCTCTGCGTGTCTCTTCATCTCTGTCTCTTTCTGTCTGTGTCTGTCTGTCTGTCCGTCTGTCTGTCTCTCTTGTCATGACCAGATTGACACACAAATCAAATTCACAGTGACATGCATGCAGACACCCACGAACACTTTTGTTCATGCGCGGCCCTGTTTCCTTTTTTCTTTCCTCCTGGTTTGTGGGTCCTAACTTGCTTTACAAAGTTTGGACACTGCAGCAGAACACACATTTTCACTTTTCTTTGCCCTTCAACGAATTCTACAGTCCAGCTGAATAGGTCTGCTGGCGACCTTGGCCTCCAACCGAAAGCACAGTAGTTGTGGAGCAGAGTGCTGCAATGGAAAATGTAGTAGACTTCTCCTCGAGGATTGTTGTTGCTGCCAACGTTCTGTAGGCACAATCAGCTTATTGACAGGTCAGACAGAAAATCAATAGAGATTTCTACCCAAACTGCCATACCTTCCTTCGACCCCCATACCGTTCCGAATCATCAGATGAAAGAGCATTGTTCGAGTTATTTGGCATATTTTGTTTTGTATGGGTTTACATTAGATAATGAAATTCGACAGTGTAATTGAAGGGCTTAGTACACGAAGTGACACACGATTGTACATTAAATTTTGTATATCTGTGTAGTTGTTTTTTGTTGTTTTTTTTTGGGGTGGGGTGGGTGGGTGGGGGAGGGCTTGGGGGGGGGGGGGGGGGGGTCATCTGAATGGTCTCTATTGGTATGCATTTATGGCTTCTCGTATGCTCACATCCGTATCCGGGATTTCTGTAGTTTTCAGCACCAGTGGTCTGCATGATGCATTCAGCATGAAGTTGCCGTAATACCACTCAGCAGGACAGACACACGCTCAGAAACCGTGTCGCAGTGTTGAGTTCTATTCTCAATTAATCATATCCAGCCAATTCGTATTGCCACCTTTGTCCAACCTGTCTGTATGTGTGTCTGTTTTTCTATCGTTTTCTCTATCTGTTTGACTCTCCTCTCCCTCCCTCCCTCCCTCCCCCCTCTCTCTCTTCTCCCCCACTCCCCCCACTCTCTCCCCCCCCACTCTCTCTCCCTCTTTTTACCCCTGCTCACTTTCATCTAACCTCACCAAATCTTACATGATTCACAATCGCACCTCCCTCGTTTCACACCCACCCCCCTTCCCGTCACTCCCACCCCGCCCCTCCAACGACCAGACATGCCGTGCTGGTGTCAGGATCGATCTCAAGCGGAAGAATTATTCCCTTCGCCACTTGTGAGGTATGGAGATTCAAGCTGCGATTACATTTGCGCAAGAATGCCAATGCAAATGGAATCCAGGAGGGAGGGTGAGGGGGGGGGGGGGGGGGGGGGGGTAAAAAGAAAAAAAAAAAAAAAAAACGAAAACGAGAAAGGCGAAAAGAACAAGCGCAGCGGAAATGTACAGAAGCGATTACAATAAAGCGATGAAGCAAGTGTAAACAGGGGCCGGGGAAGGAATCTGCATATCGGGTTAAATAGCGCGTGGGAGGTTTTTTGATTTTTTTCTTTCTATTGGTTTTTTGTTGTTGTTGAAGACACGCCTGCGTGTGAACAAAAGAGAGTGTAATTGTAATCACTTGGTATCCCGGTGTGTGTGTGTGTGTGTGTGTGTGTGTGTGTGTGTGTGTGTGTGTGTGTGTGTGTGTGTGTGTGTGTGCAGTTATGTGTGTGTGTGTGTGTGTGTGTGTGTGTGTGTGTGTGTGTGTGTGCAGTTATGTGTGTGTGAGTGTGAGGGAGATAGAGATAGATAGATAGATAGAGAGAGAGAGAGAGAGAGAGAGAGAGAATGTATGATTTTGTGTATGTATGCATGTATGTATGTACACACACACACACACACACACACACACACACACAACACAACACACACACACACACACACACACAATATACATATATATATATATATATATATATATATATAGATAGATAGATAGATAGATAGATAGATAGATAGATCTGTGTGTCTGTGTCTGTGTGTAAAATTATGTGTGTGTCTGTGTCTGTGTATGTGAGCGTGTGGAATTTTAGCATTGGCAATTACTCAGAAGTAGTACAAGAAGGAGCGCAGTAGTTATCATCAAATTAACCTTCCCAGTCATCCCAATTACGATGCCGATAGATGCAGGCAAAGACGACAAAGATCAAGATGCTCATTTGGAAAATGAAAACATCCACAGTGTCCATGTCTTTCCTCCACATTTCATGAAACTAGAGAACTGATTGGCCATCGTAACAAACAGCATGGTCCTTATTGAAAGTCAAGGTCAGAGTTTCAGGGTCAGTCAAGGTGAGAACAAGACTTACTATGAATACGACGAGCGTGTGGGAAAAAAAAAAACGAAAGAAAGAAGTTCTGACAGACAATCTTCATCAAGACTGATAGAGTTGCTGGCCATGGTGAGAATGAAAACCAAACAAAATCATGTTCAGGGCGTGTCTCTCGGGAGTCTTGAAGGCTTTGCCTTTCCTGTTTATTTGCGTTTGCAGATAATTCTGGATGTGTATATAGTTTGTAGCTTCACAGCCACGATGCCTGGTGATTCATCTTTTACTTTTGTGTGTGTGTTTGTTTCGTTTCTTAAGTGGATATGAGAGAGCGACCATCCCTTTCGATGACTGTGTTCACCTATGTCAGATGCAAGGCGTAGAAGAGAAACAGAAAAACCTCCGCAGTTTACATATAAAGCAACCATTAAAGTAAAAGGGGAATAATAAGAATATCCTTCAAAGCCTACAATGTTATGATACAAACATGAACATAAAACAGCCATTTACACATGTAATTACTATTTTAAAAGATCGTGGGTTGTGTGCACTCCACAGGAAAGTTCCAGGGCACCAGAGCAAGAAAAAGCAACAACAACAAAACAACAACCATATGTATCGTGTGCGGCAGCACTTTTTATAATTCAGCATGTTATTCAAGACTCCACCTGCTAAACCTCCATCTGATTGTTATGACTGTTTAATCGGTGAGCCATAGCGAGCAAGCGATTCCTCGGAAATGGATACACCATCCCTTCGACCCTCCGATGACAGCTCCCATCAATCCGCTGTAATTCAAACCTTGCCATGGAGGTATGGCGGATCACTTGTTTCAAAAGGTGTAAGCTTACATTATCATTTTCATGGTGAATGAGTAAATTCATTGTTGAAAACAGAGATTGTCTATTGAAATCGTTATTCATTCCGTACCAAACAGCAATGTAATGTTGAGGTGATTGGACACAGTCAAAGAACATTCGACAGCAAGAGAAATAAAATTAGTTATCATGTCACTTCCTGCAACCATGACAGCATTAAGGCTCTGGGTTTTCTGGTATTTGATTGTAAATTCTTAGGCACGAGCCACTATCAATTCTTTTTATTGCCGATTTAGCGAGTACAATGGGCTCATAATCATTAATATTAGTCCGTTATTGAATTTGATGTGCGCTTACCATGAAACCGCAAATATGTGCTAAATGCAAGAAAACAAGTAATCATGAATCAAAAAACTTTTCGTTTCATACCACAATACTCTTGCTGTGTGTGTTCACTGTTTTCACGTCACAGTTACACTAGTTTTCATGAACATTATAATGCAGACTTTTTGAAACGAGCGATCTGCCGTATTGAAACAAATCTCCATTAGTGTGGAAGTGGAAGATAAATTGTGACGAAGCCCACCGCAGTGAGAGAGAGAGAAAGAGGAGTACAGATCAGGCTTTCCCTTCTGTTTGAAATTCTACACCACTGTCATCTTTCCTGCATATGTCAGAACTGCTCTTCTCCATGCCCTGACGTTTCTGCGATAGAGTGGTTCTGCGATAGAGTGGTTAATTTGTGTTCCATTGATCTCATTTTCTGACTGTCTGTCTGTCTGTCTCTGTGTCTCTCTCCATGTGTATGAATGCCACCGGCACACTACGTGAATGAGAGAGAGAGAGAGAGAGAGAGAGAGAGAGAGAGAGAGAGAGAGTGTGTGTGTGTGTGTGTGTGTGTGTGTGTGTGTGTGTGTGTGTGTGAACAAAGTAGCAAAGCACATTCACACGCACGCGAACAATAGCACTCACACGTGCATACGTTCACACACACACACCACACACACACACACACACACACACACACACACACACACACACACACACACACACACACACGCACACACACTAATTCCCTGACACGCCAAATGTACAACTGAAGTTTCAGGAACGTTGAACATCAATTGGAAATACACGCTTCATCTGTTGTAACGAATGTCCCATGATCATTTGAGTGAAATAACCCACCGCATGAACCAGTTTGTATGGTGGAATGCACACTGCAGTAATGATTTGCATCTCTGCATAAAACGTCGACACGGTATTCTCAGTCAGTGGCGTGACTCTATATCCGTCCAGCGCCACCATGTAACGTGGTCAAATCAGACAGGAAAATCGACAATGATTTATGCAACAGCCGTACAATGTCATTTGCTATTATTATTTGTCTATTCCTTTATTTTGTAAATGATGAACAGACAAAAAAAATATCACACAGGAATAAATTATGTACAGTTAATTTTGGTTCTGAAAAGACAGATATACAACATAATGGGATGTAGAAGAAAGTGACAACGGAGGATGAACGTATAAAAACATCATTGTGAGGACTGTGATCAAGAAACATGGTACACTGGTCTGGTTTCACAATTATAAACTGTTTATGATAGGATAGGACACAAGATACCATCTATATTGTAGTGCCGTGCAGTTGTTTTTACTTTTTTTTTTCATTTCAACTTCTTTCTTTTCTTGAATTGTTAATCCTTCAGACTTCTTCTTCTGCGTTCACTCGTATGCACACGAGTGGGCTTTTACGTGTATGACCGTTTTTACCCTGCCATGTAGGCAGCCATACTCCGTTTTCGGGGGTGTGCATGCTGGGTATGTTCTTGTTTCCATAACCCACCGAACGCTGACATGGATTACAGGATCTTTAACGTGCGTATTTGATCTTCTGCTTGCATATACACACGAAGGGGGTTCAGGCACTAGCAGGTCTGCACATATGTTCACCTGGGAGATCGTAAAAATCTCCACCCTTTACCCACCAGGCGCCGTCACCGTGATTCGAACCCGGGACCCTCAGATTGACAGTCCAACGCTTTAACCACTCGGCTATTGCGCCCGTCAATCCTTCAAACAATTTTCATAACTTGTGGGTAGGTCCGTGAAATCAACATTGTATCTAAGATTTTAATTCCAGGAATTCCTTTGGCTTGCATGGGTTAGAAAAACAACTACGTGTTAAATATGTCAGTCTCAAGCTGTGTACAAGTTTATAAACTTTGTGCATTCACAGTTTCTGGGCTTTTAAATAAATAGCTTGCTGTCATCATGGTGAAAGCGACCGAAGACTAGTTTTAGGAAAACATGCTTCTTCACAGCATCACGAACACTTCATGGACCCCTGTCCACATCTCTTATCTGATTCGTCAGATGAATGGGCAATATGGGAACCATCCCGCAATAGTAACACCCATGCCAGTGTCACTGCACTATGAATAATTCACACAGTGGCCAGCAACAACACCATAACGATTGGACAACGCTTAAGACGAGCGACCACCACGAAAAGTACCGGTCATAACACTTTGTATTTATTATTAATAATTGTTTTATGTGTCCGGAGAAGATTCCTTTATTGTTCCTGCACATGCCTTTCACCAGTGTCGTGAAACTAATGTCTCCATAGCACGTGGTCAAAGTAACGTCTGCACTGGGCGTAAGGCTAACTTCACAGAATCCTTGAGAAATGGGTACAACGATGGTTTATACCTTGTTTTGCATTATATCATATTGCCGTGAGTGAATAGTTGTTATTTATTTGAATTTTCTTGATTACTGTTGTTACTTGCTTGCTATGTGTAATTTGTAAAGCGCCGTGAACCTCTGTGACGGACCAACGCTATAGAAGGGCACTTCATTGTCAATATTATTATCATTACTACTACTACTGATGATGATGATGATAATAATAACATCGCTATTATTTCTCTTCTTCTTCTACTTCTTCTTGTTACTTTTTTGTTACAACAGATTTCTCTGTGTGATATTTGGACAGTTCTCCAAGAGAGCGCCTCGCCGCAGTGCAGCACCACAAAACAAAACAAAACAAAAAAACAAAACAAAAAAAAAACCGTCTGCGAGTGTTGTTTTTGCACCGTCAAGGTAGACTTTTCTATATTTTTCTTTCTACAGGTTAGAACCCGTGCTCTCTAAATCTCTCGTTTCCTATGCGGACGCGATACCACTAAGCCGACACTTCACATTACAACCCTTGCTGAACGTTACGGGTGGAGTGGTACACCTTGCGTAATGCCAGTTGCACAGCGAGGTTTGAGGAGTTGAATTGCCTGGGCAGAATAACGAAACTGATGCTGCTTAGAGTTTAGGAAATGGCAAAGCTTTGGCTGTGAAACATAGAACTGCTGCTGAGATTTGGTGTATAATACGTGAAAGCAGATGACAGTAACTTGTTTTTAACATCAGAGACAATAACAGACATCAAAGCTGGTCCGTAACATTGATCCTTTCAGCACTGCGAGGGTCCCCAGTCACTATATCTTGTCACTATCTCCTTGTTACTATCCACTGTCATTACACCCTGTCACTATCCCCTTGTCAGTATCCCCTCTCACTATCCCCTGTCATTACCCCCTCTCATTACCCCTTCTCGCTATCTCTTATCACTATCCCCCGTCATTACCCCTGTCACTGTCCCCTGTCACTATCCCCTGTCATTATCCCCTGTCACTATCGCCTTGTCAGTATCCCCTCTCACTATCCCCTGTCATTACCCCCTCTCATTACCCCTTCTCGCTATGTCTTATCACTATCCCCCGTCATTACCCCTGTCACTGTCCCCTGTCACTATCCCCTGTCATTATCCCCTGTCACTATCGCCTTGTCAGTATCCCCTCTCACTATCCCCTGTCATTACCCCCTCTCATTACCCCTTCTCGCTATCTCTTATCACTATCCCCTGTCATTATCCCCTGTCACTATCCCTTCTCACTATCCCCTGTCACTATCCCACTATCCCCTTCTCACTATCCCCTGTCATTTTCCCCTGTCATTATCCCCTGTCACTATCCCAATATCCCCTTGTCACTATCCCCTGTCACTATCCTCTGTCACTATATCCTGTCACAGTCCCCTGTCACTATATCCTGTCATTATCCCCTGTCACTATCCCTTTCTCACTATCCGCTGTCATTATCCACTGTCATTATCGCCTTCTCACTATCCCCTGTCACTATCCTTTCTCACAATCATTATCCTCACTGTTCACTCACTATCCCCTCTCACTGTTAACTCACCATCTCCTCTCATTGTTAACTCGCTATCCCCTCTCGCTGTTAACTCACCATCCCCTCTCATTGTTAACTCGCCATCCCCTCTCACTGTTAACTCGCTATCCCCTCTCGCTGTTAACTCACCATCCCCTCTCACTGTTAACTC
This sequence comes from Babylonia areolata, assembly GCF_041734735.1. NCBI lineage: Eukaryota > Metazoa > Mollusca > Gastropoda > Neogastropoda > Buccinidae > Babylonia > Babylonia areolata. Next base: position 25,577,618 of record NC_134894.1, on the reverse strand, counting down.
GCCATCCCCTCTCACTGTTAACTCTCTATCCCCTCTCACTGTTAACTCACCATCCCCTACCACTGTTAACTCACCATCCCCTATCACTGTTAACTCACCATCTCCTCTCATTGGTAACTAGCTATCCCCTCTCGCTGTTAACTCACCATCCCCTCTCACTGTTAACTCACTATCCCCTCTCACTGTTAACTCACCATCCCCTCTCACTGTTAACTCACCATCCCCTCTCACTGTTAACTCACTATCCCCTCTCATAATTAACTGACCATCCCCTCTCACTGTTAACTCACCATTCACTCTCACTGTTAACTCTCTATGCCCTCTCAACTATCCCCTCTCACTGTCAACTCTCTATCCCCTCTCACTGTCGACTCTCTATCCCCTCTCACTGTTAACTCACCATCCTCTCTCACTGTTAACTCTCTATCCACTCTCACTGTTAACTCTCTATTCCCTCTCAACCATCCCCTCTCACTGTTAACTCTCTATCCCCTCTCACTTTTAACCCACCATCCCCTCTCACTGTTAACTCACCATCTCCTCTCATTGCTAACTTACTATCCCCTCTCGCTGTTAACTCACTATCCCCTCTCACTGTTAACTCACCATCTCCTGTCATTGGTAACTCGCTGTCCCCTCTGACTGTTAACTCACTATCCCCTCTGACTTTTAACTCACCATCTCCTCTCGCTGTTGACTCACTATCCCCTCTCGCCGTTAACTCACCATCCCCTCTCACTGTTAACACACCATCCTCTCTCACTGTTAACTCACCATCCTCTCTCACTGTCAACTCACTATCCCCTCTCACTGTTAACTCACTATCCCCTCTCGCCGTTAACTCACCATCTCCTGCCATTGGTAACTCGCTGTCCCCTCTGACTGTTAACTCACTATCCCCTCTGACTTTTAACTCACCATCTCCTGTCACTGTTGACTCACTATCCCCTCTCGCCGTTAACTCACCATCCCCTCTCACTGTTAACACACCATCCTCTCTCACTGTTAACTCACCATCCTCTGTCACTGTCAACTCACTATCCCCTCTCACTGTTAACTCACTTTCCCCTCTCACTGTTAACTCACTATCCCCTCTCACTGTTAACTCACCATCCCCTCTCGCTGTTAACACACCATCCCCTCTCGCTGTTAACACACCATCCCCTCTCACTGTTAATTCACCATCCTCTCTCACTGTTAACTCACCATCCTCTCTCACTGTTAACTCACTTTCCCCTCTCACTGTTAACTCACCATCCCCTCTCACTGTTAACTCACCATCAACTCTCACTGTTAACTCACCATCAACTCTCACTGTTAACTCACTAACCCCTCTCCCCTCTCACTGTTAACTCACCATCCCCTCTCACTGTTAACTCACCATCCCCTCTCCCCTCTCACTGTTAACTCACCATCCCCTCTCCCCTCTCACTGTTAACTCACCATCCCCTCTCACTGTTAACTCACCATCCCCTCTCCCCTCTCACTGTTAACTCACCATCCCCTCTCACTGTTAACTCACCATCCACTCTCACTGTTAACTCACTATCCTCTCTCCCCTCTCACTGTTCACTCACTGTCCCCTCATTCAGTTTGTACCCCCACCCCTTACGTGTGCCTGGCCTCCATTTCAGATAAATAGAAATCAAGTTTATTTTTGAAAGTGAAACTTGATTCTAAAAGAACATGTATATTTATATGTCAAACTTCAGTCTTTTACTGTAGGCACCACACTGTGATCACAAGATTTACTGTGATGCTGATTTTGCGGCACCCTTCCTTACCTTCTAAACCACTCCGCCTCCCAGCCCCGCCACACACACACACACACACACACACACACACACTACGCCACTGACTGTGTGAGAGATATTTTCACGTTGGCTTCATATGCGGTTTACTTCAGTGATAAAATGACTGTTATTTTTCTTTGAATTTGTTATGTTTGAAATAAAATTTAACATTTTTTCCCCTTATGACAAAACCCAGAGGGCAATTCTATACACTGTACGTTTCCTACATTTAAAGTGACTGATTGGTTAATTATGAATACACGTACTTCCAGATTCCATTCCAGTAGATTTTTATCCATATTGAATTTTGAATCGCATCGTTGCCACCCGCTTCTTTCGATTTTGTTCTTGATGCATTTTTATTCTTTTTTTTTTCAATCAATTTGGTTCATTTTATTTTGGGAACGTGGGCAGCTGCTGTCCTAATCTAATTTCATTTACGTAGGGCCATTTTTTATTGTTGACGAAGTCACCTTGTTGCATTACACAGCTGCATCCAATCAGTGGGCTTCATTAACGTGATACTGTTTAGTTTTTTTGTTTTGCTTTTTTCGGAGAGCTTCGGTTTTTCCTATCCACACGATTTTGCCACCATGAGGTCAGATATCGTTTGTTACAATAAGGAATTAAATCCGTTGGTTCTTTTTGTTCCTACAATGCTAGAAATTCTGTCCTTTTTGGTTGTCTTATTCCATTAACAGATTTACTGCAGTGTCAGTTTCAAGGAGGTGTCAAAGTGTGCGGGCTCATTCATATACGCTACACCACTTGTGCTGTTGAAAATAAGAAAAAGAAGAAGAAAAAAAGAGGAAAATGTCTGACTTTCGTATAAACCCATCGCGCTGGTCAGGTCTAAGAGCTTGTCCTAGGTTTGTGAAAAACATTGACAAAAATAATTTAAAAAAACAACAACCAACAACAAAAAACAAAAAACAAAACAAAACACACACACACACACACACACACACACACACACACACACACACACACACACACACACACACACACACACACACACACACACACAAACCCCCAATTTTTTTTCCAAATACTTCGAAGACTTTTCACAAAATATACTTCGTTTTGGAAGAACCCTTGAAGTAGAAGATGGTCCTTGACTTTGCCGCTTTGTCTGTGAAGCTTCCTCACGTGGTTGAACTGGTTCCTCTGCTTTTCTTTTCAGGCTATTCAAAGTATGTTTCATAGTGAAGACAGTTCTGCAGTACCTACGGTATTTTATTTTTGGTACTTCCATACCAACTACCGTCTTGGCAGCATCCAGCACAGGTGCATGATTCCTTATTAAATTTTTAGCCGCTTCAAGCAAAGTTTCCCATGACTGGAATGAATTTGGAGAAATCAGACTCATTTTCATCACATTTGTAACTCTGTTGGTGGATGATACACCGGTCAGCTGAAGACTTTAATCAGGGTCTTCCTTCAGGCGGAGCTTCTGCCATGATGGTACTGGATCCTTATCAATCAGAAGTACTTCTGGTGGTCAGTACTGCCCTCTGACGCCGTCCGAAACAGACAGAAACACAGGAAAAATATAGATTTTACTTTCTTTATGTTAATCCCTATATCATAAGAATGCGCGATAATTTCACATATCAAATGATAAAAACAAAGGTTGCTGTTTGATTTACCCTTAATAGATTTAGCTCAAGTATTGTCTCTAAACCTTCATCTGTTTTGCCCCTCCCCTAGTTTGCATGTGTGCCCATAGTCAAAATGCAATATCTTTGACTTTCATCTATTTCTGCTCAAATTTTCTTAAACGTGCTATTCCACATCTGGTTGTTTAGCAGTTACCTTTATATTTACATCTACAACCATTTTGGCAGAGCATTATACCGACTTGAACAAACTGAGCATTTTGTCGTGTTGCGTAATTTTTGATGAAACTAACAAAAGCCATATTTTTTTCCCGAAACGATTAACATTTTTATAGTTTTATGAGAATAAAAATTGTTTACAATTCCCTTGCGCTTCGTTTTGCTTCTAAATATGTCTTCCTATATCCTACTAGGTAGCCTTTTCGAAAGACGAAGTGCCGCATTTTGTGTGAATTTTGTCATGAAATCCTAAAAACGGCACTACATTTCATGAACGAAATAATATTTTGATAAATGTATAAGAACAAAAGTTGTTCTGCATGCTATTCTACATCTTCTTCTTTAGTAAGTACTTTTTTCTTTGCAACCATTTAGGCAGAGCAGAACACAAACTGAGAATTTTGTCGTGTTGCGTAATCTTTGATGACACTCACAAAAGTGATTACTTTTCCAAAACGATCAACATTTTGATAGTTTTATGAGAATAAAAATTGTTCACAAGTCCAATGCGCTTCGTTTTGCTTCATAAAGTGTCTTCCTATATCTAACGATTTAGGTTTGACAAAAGGCGACATGCCGAATTTTGTGTGAATGTGTCACGAAATCCTCAAAACGCCACTACATTTCACGAACAAATAATAATTTGATATATTTATAAGAACAAAAGTTGTTTAGCATGCCATTATACATCTTTTTTGTTCACAATGGTTTTTCTATCTTTAACGGTTTAGGCTCTGGGAGAACAGAGCTTGATCACAGTGCGCGTTCTCGACGCGATAGGGTGGGGTTAGAAATCACGTGATAACAGGCAAAAAGCTGCCACGTTCACAACATTATCATGATTTTCTGACATCTAGGGACATAGACGATTCCAAAAATATATGATAACACTTGCCACTATGAGTGGTACCGATTAACCTGCTGGCTGATGGACTATTACAACAGTTCTCTGTGTGAACGTCGAGCTGATCTCCCTGGGGAGCACTTGTCGCCACAGTGCAGTGACACCCATATTTTTTTTTTTATCTGCAAATTTATTTGTTTTCTAATCAAAGTGGATTTTTTGTGTCTACATAATTTTGCCAGGATCAACCCTTTTGTTTCAGTAAGTTTCTTTTACGCGCGGAAATGCATGCTGCACACAGGACCTCGGTATATCGTCTGAACCGAATGACTGGTGTACAGGTCACCACTCAAGGTCTGGTGGAAGTCCTACTGTTTTGTTTTGTTTAAATGACTTGTGAATTTTATGCGGAATGATTCGAAATAACGTTTTCATTGTTGGAGTCAGGACAACATCTGGAAATTATTCGGTTTTCTATAAAACACAACACAGACCGTTATCTGTCTCAGATCATTTACCAAGCCAGTGAACGTTCTGTTACAGTAAGGGTGAGCATAACATTGTTTGCCACACAAACACAAAACCATAATGCTACATAAGCACTTTCGAATGTTAGTTTAACCGTATTTTAGTAACCTCTGGCATCCAGATCAAACAAAAAAATCTGTAATAGGCAAACTGCATTATACTGGAAATTTGCCAAGCTCAACGTTTATCAAATCATTTGACATTCTTTTTTTTCCATTTTTAATGAAATGTTCATGTAGTTTTTTTCCATCCCATGTCATTTTCCAAACTTCCAAATCGCAGCACGGCACTGTATACACAGGGTGTATTTGTTTTGTATTTCAAACATTAAAAAAAAAAACCACCAAAAAACAATTGCACACAATTATTGTCAAACGCAAATAAACATTGTGGTATATTCAGGACCATTCGGTTCCCTTTGCTTCCAAGATTTCGACATGCAAACTTAAAACTGAGTTTTGTGGAACTGTATTTATCCAAGGTATACTAATAAGCTCAATGCCCATCCTTTTGAAAGAAAACTGCTTTTGTCTGGTCCATATTTACTTTAAGCTCTGATATAATTCTAAACTAATTGCTCCTGTTATGAATTATCTTATATCAATTACAAATAACAATACAAACAACGGAGCACAGTTATAAAGACCTCTCTTTGTGTGCTGGTTTTTTTTTTTTTTTTGCTTTCGTCTAAAGAGAGATACATATTTGCTAAAATTTACTTGCCTGTGTTACCCATTAAGAAGCGCCATTACTGTCATTATTTTGCTTGTCTGAGTATTCTTCTCGGCCTTTTTCTTCTCGCCATCCTTCTTTTTTCCAGATTTTTCTTCTTCTTTTTCTTCTTCCTCCTCCTCCTTCTTCTTCTTCTCCTCCTCCTCCTTCAACTCCCCCACCTTCTTCTTCTCTTCGGGTTTCTTATTCAGACCTTTCTCCTCCACCATTCCTCAAATTATTTTTTTCTTCTCCTATTTCCTCTCCTCCCTTTCCACCACATCCCCACTCCGCCCCACAGACACCCGGCCCCCCAACCCCCTCTCCCTCACTTTGTACTTCTCGCTTCCCGGGGGTCATTATTGTGATCGCATGTTAAATTCAATTCTGAAGCGTGGTTGCAAGGTTGATCGAATCTACCTTAAATTAAGTGTGGTCTTCGGGAATAGCTTTTCCTCACCACGCACGAACCAGTTTTTTTTTTTTTTGTTTTTTATTTATTTATTTATTTATTTATTTTTACCTATCTTTTTTTTTTTCTCTCTCTCTCTTGAGTTTGTCTGTTTTTGTTTTTTTTTCTTTCCAGCGTGGTCACGTGCAGTACCGATTTGCCGTTTTTAGCCACCTTTCATTCTGATTTTGGTTCGTTCCAACTCCCCAACCACCCCCCCCCCCCCCCCCCACCAAACCGCCCCCCCCCCCCCCCCCCCCCCCAACACCTCCCTTTCTTTTTATATCTCTTGGTGTCCTTCCTTATTCTTTCGTTATTAAAAGAGAATCATTCTTTACTATCGTTTTTTTTTTTCTTTTTTTTTTTTTGTATTGTAACCATGACGGAAACGACGTGACAGTGACGTTGTGACATCAGTGGTGACAGTGTTTGCAAGAGCAACTGGGGCTTTAACATCAACACCATTATTTGTATTTCCGTCTTTCTTATTCTTATCATTTTCTTTGTTGTTCCTAGTAGTAGTAGTAGTAGTAGTAGTAGTAGAAGAAGAAGAAGAAGAAGCAGTAGTCGTTGTCTTCGTCAATCTCGTCGTCGCCGTAGTGGTAGTAGTAGTAGTTGTAGTTGTAGCTGTTGTATTTGCATTGTATTTGTATCTACTCTTTTTGTCACAACAGATTTCTCTGTGTGAAATTCGGGCTGCTCTCCCCAGGGAGAGCGCGTCGCTACACTTCAGCGCCACCCATTTTTTTGGTATTTGTTCCAGCGTGCAGTTGTTGTTTTTTCTTTCGAATTGGATTTTTCTACAGAATTTTGCCAGGAAAAACCCTTTTGTTGCCGTGGGTTCTTTTACGTGCGCTAAATGCATGCTGCACACGGGACCTCTGTTTATCGTCCCATCCCGTCAAGACTACTACTCAAGGCCTAGTGGAGTGGAAGAAAATATCGGCGGCTGAGCCGTGATTGGAACCAGCGCGCTCAGATTCTCTCGCTTCCTAGGCGGACGCGTTACCTCTAGGCCATCACTCTCTAACGTTCCTAACCGACAGCCCGCCAGCATGCTCTGTTTTGTTCTGTTTTTATTTGGTACAGCTCAGGATATCATGTTTGACTGTGAACTAATGAAGCCTTAGTTGCATGGAATTGTGTCATCTATCAGTTTCAACATTCATTATCAGTTTTTTCTACTTGTTGTATTAACGACGACGACTTGTTGCGAAGTCCGTTTATGTATTGTCATTATTTGTCCTTAAGTGTGTTTCAAGGTGTTTATCTTTGATGATATCCACCATCTATTTCCCCCTTAACTCGCTACACAACTCACCCCGTCCTCCCCTACCTGTTTATCTATTGATTTACTGACTTACTGTATTAAAAAAAAAATTCCAGTGATAACATTCTATGTGAAAATCAAAACTTTAACCAGATGTCTACAATCAGTGTGACGGGAGTTTATACAGAACACCATGCTTTACATGTCAGGTTGGCCGAGCGGTCCAAGGTGCTACGTTCAGGTCGCACTCTGATTCATCAGGTATAGGGTTCAAAACCCACTTCTGACAATTTGTTTCTCTCAAGGCCTGACCAGCGCGTTGGGTTTTTATGTGAAGGTCAGATATGTGGAGTGATGGCCTAGAGGTAACGCGTCCGCCTAGAAAGCGAGAGAATCTGAGCGCGCTGGTTCGAATCACGGCTCAGCCGCCGATATTTTTTCCCCCTCCACTAAACCTTGAGTGGTGGTTTGGACGCTAGTCAGTCGGATGAGACGATAATCCAAGTCGTGCGTAGGCTACTCAATAGAAATTACCTTCGCTTGCAATCAATAACTGATCGAGCATCGTTCAAACATCATCCTCAGCGTGCAGCCGCGCGGTGTGCACGTGCATGTGTGTGTTTAGCTTGCAATTAATTAAGATCAAACATAAAGATGCGCGCGCGCGTGTGTGTGTGCCTAGATGGGGGCGGGGTTGAGGGAAGGAAAGCACCATAAAACCAGCAGACCGATCAGGCCACTCTATCTGTTGCCTGTCAGCTGGTCGTCTTTGGGAACGTTGCTGCTAAACTGTACGAAAAAATCGGTCCATCTTCTATTGTCGTGTGCGCGCGCGCGCGCGCGTGTGTGTGTGTGTATCTGCCTGTGTTTCTGTCTGTCTGTATCTGTGTCTCTGAATGTCTGTGTGTCTGTGTATGTGTCTGTGTTTGTGTATTTGTGTTGGGAATCTGGTTATTCCTCCAGCAAATTTTTGAGAAAGCGATATTTTCAATGAAAGGTTCATTAAACCCTTACGCACACGCAAACTCTCCACGCCTGTTCGCTGAAGCAAGTGCGCGCGCGTACACACACACACACACACACACACACACACACACACACACACACTCAGAGGATAGGTACTGCCATTTTCACAATCGGCTTTATGTTAACTCTGCAGTACCAGAGATATCTATTGTGTTATTATCAAAAGAAATGAAGAAGTCTATCCCTGGAACATGATGGTTATGATAAGTCAGTCTACTTTTCAGCTTCAGTTTCAGTTTCTCAAGGAGGCGTCACTGCGTTCGGACGAATCCATATACGCTACACTGCATCTGCAAAGCAGATGCCCGACCAGCGGTCTGACCCAACGCGCTTAGTCAGGCCTTGCGTGGTTTTCTTGTACAAACTTTTGCCAGAGGGCAATTCTTTTGTTGCCGTGGGGTCTTTTTTCCCCGCACGCCAAGTGCGTGCAGCACACAGGAGCTTGGTTTATCGTCTCATTTGCATTACTATACGCTCAGTTTGATTTTTATGTCACACTTGGGAGAAAGGGTGAACGCGGGAATTGAACCCAAACCCTGAGGGATACTGCATTGGAAGATGAGTGTTCTTGAACATTCTACCACCTTCCTCCTTGACAGAGTCCCCACGTCAACAAAAGCGTTGTTCTGCAGTTGAAGTCCACTCTGACAGGTACACAAAATTATCATATATGCATGCACTCAAGGCCTGACAATGCATGTTGAGTTATGCTGCTGGTTGAGCATCAATGGCCAAGCAGTTGTGGTGTAGTATGTAAGGATTTGTCCGAACGCAATGACACCTCATTCATTGAGAAACTGAAACTGAAACTACTATCCAGCCCTCAGAGAGGTTTACATCGTTCAAACATCATCATCAGCTTGCAGGCATGGGGCGCGCACGTGCATGTGTGTGTGTTTAGCTTGCAATTAATTAAGATCAAACATAAAGATGCGCGTGTGCGTGCTGAGTTAGCTTGCGGAGTTGGGGGAGGTGAAAGGAAAGCACCATAAAACCAGCAGGTCGGTCAGGCCACTCTATCTCTCATCTGTCAGCTGGTCTTCCTCGGGAATGTTACTGATATGACAAACCAATTCGTATATAGTGTGGTGGTGGTGGTGGTGGTGGTGGTGGTGGTGTGTGTGTGTGTGTGTGTGTGTGTTGCGAATCTGCTTGATTCTCCAACAAGGTTGTAGAGAAAGCACTATCTTTGATCATTAAACGCTTGTGCACGTACACTCTTCACGCCTGTACGCTGAAGTAAAGGAGGTCACGCGTGCACACACACACACACACACACACAGACACACACACACACATCGTCTTTATGTTAACCGTGCAGTACCCGAGATATTTATCATATTCTTATCAACAGAATTGATCAAGTGTACCTCTGGAATATAATGATTATGGCAACAGTCAGCCCATTCTTCAGCATCAGTTTCAGTATCTCAAGGAGGCGTCATGGCAACAAAAGGGTAGTCCTCTGGCACAATTCTGCAGACGAAATCCACTCCGATAGGTACACAAATATATATGCATGCACTCAAGGCCTGACAAAGCGCGTTGGGTTATGCTGCTGGTCAGGCATCTTCCTAGCAGTTGTGGTGTAGCGTGTATGGATTTGCCTGAACGCAGTGACACCTCCTTGAGAAACTGAAACTGAAACTGAAACTACAATTCAGCCTGCAAAGAGGTTTACATTGTTCAAACATCATCCTCAGCGCGCAGCCGGCGTGCGGCGCGCACGTGCATGTGTGTGTGTTTAGCTTGCAGTTAATTCAGACCAAACATAAAGATGCGCGTGTGCGTGCTGAGTTAGCTGTCGGTGATGGGGGAGGTGAAAGGAAAGCACCATAAAACCAGCAGATCGGTCAGGCCACTCTATCTGTCGTCTGTCAGCTAGTCGTCTTTGGGAATGTTGCTGACAAACTGTATGACAAACCGACCCGTCTATTGTGTCGTGTTGGTGGTGGTGGTGGTGGTGGTGTGTGTGTGTGTGTGTGTGTGTTTAGAATCTGCTTGTTCTTCCAGCAAGTTGTAGAGATAGCGTTATCTTTGATGAAAGGGTCATTAAACACACATATTAGCATGACGCCCAATGCCCAAAAGCAGACACACACACACACACACACACACACACACACACACACACACACACACACACACACACACACACACATATATAGATAGATATAGATATGTATGTATATTTTTCCACAGAAAGTATTGAATATTTTAGTATTTTGTCCTGGTTTGATAACTGGACATTCCTCTTTTGTTGTATTCTTTTTTTCTGCACCTTGGGGGTGTGAGGTACCAGATGGTATTTGTTTGGTTTTATAAAATTGTATGATTCTCTCTAATGTAAACTATCATGTTTAATAATGGTTATGTTCAGGTTTTTTTTTCTTTTCCGGGGTGTGTGGACCTTTAAAACTTCTTCTTCTTCTCCTCCTCCTCCACCTCCTACTCCTCCTTCTTCTTCTTCTTATTCTCTATTTATTCATTTTATTATGGGATCAACATTTCCAGCCTTGATACAGCATAGCTCTGTCTGGATGGCTGTTCTTTAAGCAACAAACAAAGAAAACCAACAAAGAGTGAAAGTGGGTGAGGACATTGTGGTCTGTGCTTTTTCACCCCAGTCCTTTCTGTGCTGTCTTTGTTTGGGATTCTTTGTTTGTTTCCGGTTGTTGTTGGGTTTTTTTTTCTTCTTTTTTTCTACGCTTTCAGTTGCTTGTTTCTTCCTTCCTTTTGTTTTCCCTTCTTATTGTTGTAAAGTTATTTTTCTTAGTCTGTGTTCCTCTCGTTCATTTTATTCATTTTGTCTCTGTTTTTCATTGTTTCAAGGTATTCTGGTCTTTATTTTCGCCCTCACCCCCCCCCCCCCCCCCCGGCCCCCCGCACCCCACTCTCTCTTGTTTTCTCAGTATGTCTGTTTGTCTGTCTGTCTGTCTCTCTCAATCTTATTCTCTTTTTGGTTGTATGTTCTCTCTCTCCCTCTCTCTCTCTCTCTCTTTGTTAGTTTATGTTTCTTTCCTTCTTCCTCTCTCTATTTTACTCTCTCTCTTTCTCTTAGATTCTCTCTGTCTCTCATTCTTCCTTTCCCTCGCTCGTTCTCTCTCTCTCTCTTTCTCTCTTTCTTTCTCTCTCTCACACTATCTATCTATCTATCAATCTATCCCCCTCCCTCCCTCCCTCCCTTTCTTTCTTTCTTTCTCTCTCTAGTTTGTACTTTCTTCCTTTCTTTGCAGTGTGGCGTGTGATGCCAGACCACTATCCTGCAGGTGATGAAAGGTGATTGATCCAGTTGTCCTCACTGAGCTGCTCACACTCTCTGTCTTGGATTGCCTGGCCCCGTTTTTTTTTTTTTTCTCTGCGTCGGTATGTTAAGGAACACATAGATAAATCAACAATATGTATATATATATATATACATATATATATATATATATATATATATATATATATATAGAGAGAGAGAGAGAGAGAGAGAGAGAGAGATTGAGAGAGAGAGAGAGAGAATAAATAAGTAAATAAATAAATAACAAATAACTAACTAAATAAATAAACAGATAAACTGACAAGCAAGTAAGCACGTAAGCAAGTAAATAAACGAATAGGTATACATAAGTAACTACAAGAATAGATAGACAGACAGACAGATAGTTAGATATATAGATAGCTACATAGATAGATAGACAGACAGACAGATAGCTAGCTAGCTATGAAGATAGATAGATAGATAGATAGATAGATAGATAGATAGATAGATAGATAGAAAATAAGAAGAAAAATGATCAAACCAAACGATTAACAGATACATAGATGAATGGATAGACAGATAGATGGATGAATGGATAGACAGTTAGATAGATCGATAGGTAGATAGATAAATAGAGAGATAGGTAGATAGATAGAGATAAATAGATAAATAAATAAATAAATAAGGAAATAAATAAGTAAATATATATATCAAGAAAGGGATGGATAATCGTATAAATAAAGAGGATAAATAAATAAATAGATACAGAAATAAATAAATGAACAAACTTACAAACACACACACACAAACTAATAAGTAAATAAATAAATGAATAAATAAACATATACATAAATTAATTAATAAATAAACAAACTCACAAACTCATACACAAACAAACAAATAAATACATAAATAAAGGAATATACAAATAGATGAATTGATAAATAAACAAAGTAATAAACGAGTGAGATTAATTTAACAACCCACTAAAAATGTGCATGCTTGTCGTAAAGAACACACACGCAGGCACGTACGGACGTATGCACACACACACACACACACACACACACACACACACACACACACACACACACACACACACACACACACACACACACACACACACACACACACGCACATAAACACACACACACACACACACACACACACACACACACACACACCACAACACACACACACACACACACACACACACACACACACACACACACACACACACACACACACACACACACCACAACACAACACACACACACACACACTTTATCTTCTATACTACCATGACACTCTACAGACCTAGCAGACATCAGAGTGTCTGATGCTAACGTGACGGGCACCAAATTGGATTTCGCCCTTGCCACGTGGAATGAAAGTTCACGCAATGTGATTACACACCACGGGACCCCCACACGGCCGCCAGTTCAATCCAGTCAGGATGTAACAGTCTGCATGTTACAACAGTCTGCGAGTAACATTCTGTTGCCTGTACCCTCAATGATCCTGAGATCCGAGAGAACCTGCCATCATGACACAGAACGAGGAGATGTAGTTGGCTGCCTGCTTTTCTTCCTTGTTCTCTTCCTGATATTGATCGACTGATGCTTTGATTTAAAGTGTATCATTTGTTGTTGTTGTTGTTGTTGTTGTTGTTGTTGTTGTTGTTGCACGGGTTTTGTGGTTAGGGATCGTCGATTGATTAAGTCGATTTGTTGCTTTCTTTCTTGTATGTGTGTGTGTGTGTGTGTGTGTGTGTGTGTGTGTGTGTGTGTGTGTGTGTGTGTGTGTGTGTGTGTGTGTGTGTGTGTGTGTGTGTGTGTGTGTGTGTGTGTGTGTGTGTGTGTGTGTGTGTGTGTGTGTGTGTGTGTGTGTGTGTGTGTGTATGATGACAAGCGAAAGAAACATACATACGTGAATGCATGGATGCATGCACACAGACACACACACAGACATATGTATATAAATATTCAATGTACATATATGCATGCACACACACACACACACACACAGATATATGTACATATATATATATATATATATATATATATATATATATATATATATATATATGTGTGTGTGTGTGTGTGTGTGTGTGTGTGTGTGTGTATTCATACATACATACATGCATGTGCCCGCCTACGTACGTACGCACAAGAATATATGTATTCATACATACGC
>NC_134894.1:25556214-25558714 GCF_041734735.1 Babylonia areolata | reverse complement strand
AAAAAAGGGATGGCGCTGTAGTATAGCGACGCGCTCTCCCTGGGGAGAGCAGCCCGAATTTCACACAGAGAAATCTGTTGTGATAAAAAGAAATACAAATACAAATACGTTTCTGTATTATGCACAGTAGCGTTATCCAGTGGCAGATATTCGTGAATTTTCTCTCCCCTTTCTCTCGTCTCTCTGTCTCTCTCGCATTCACATACATACACACGCGCGCCCGCCCACCCATTATATCATTATCATCATACATATATACATACATGCAAGCTCACTGCTCAGATTACCCCCCCCCCCCCCCGCGCCCCCCGAACCCCCCCCCCTCCACACACACACACACACTCATACTCTCTTTCTCTCTCATTCGCTCTTTTACATCACAGTGTCCACTAATCATTGTCTAACAGCGCATAAATGGAGATATTCCACCTGTATCCACTGCTATTCCTCATCAACTGACGACAATCAGTCCTACCAAGAAAAATGAGCACGAACCACAATTAAAAAAAAAAAAAGTTTAAAGATCAAAGAGTTAGCTAAAGAGAAGCTGAGACAGAAACAGGTATACAGACAGACAGACAGACAGAAAGAGACAGAGACAGAAACAGAGAGATAAACAGAGAGGATCAGAGAGATCAGTTTCAGATTCAGTAGCTCAAGGAGGCGTCACTGCGTTCGGACAAATCCATATACGCTACACCACATCTGCCAAGCAGATGCCTGACCAGCAGCGTAACCCAACGCGTTTAGTCAGGCCTTGAGAGAGAGAGAGAAAAAAAGGTGAATAAATAATAGATAAGCTTACATAAATAAATAAATAAATAATAATCATGATATAAAAAAGGTAGTAGTAATGATAATAATGATAAAAAAAAGAAGTCAACAATTATGATAAATAAGCAAATAAATGTAAAACATGAAGACACACATTCACACATACACCCACACATGCATAACAGATATGCACCAAACATGCAGTTTCACAGATATGAAAGCACAGTCAAATACATATAAACGTACATGAGCTTCCAACACACACACACACGCACACGCACACACACACACACACACACACACCACACACATGATCAGAGAGAGACAGGAGAAAAGCCCCGACAGCCAGAGTGATGACATTGCACAGACAGGACACGGTGTCAGGATTACCACTGCTGACGTGCTGTGCAGGAAATGAATCTGGTTGGGGCAGTCCGTTCAGAGGGCATGTTCACATCGAACTTCACGCGCACAAGGCGACCTCGGTGGCAGACACTTTGCTTCAACACTGAAACACACACACATACCTCTCCCGTGATACAGGGGCGGTAGAACAGGAGAGATGGGGGTGGTTATTTCAGTTTCACTTCGTAGCTCACTCACATTTCAAGGAAGGGTAGGGCGGGGTTGAGTTGGGTAGGGAAGGGTAGGATAGGATAGGGTGGGTGGGGTAGGGTAGGGTGGGGTGGGGCAGGGTAGGATAGGATAGGGTGGGTGGGGTAGGGTAGGGTAGGGTAGGGTAGGGTAGGGTGAAGGTAGGGTGGGGTAGGGTAGGGTAGGGTGGGGTAGGGTGGGGCAGGGTAGGTTAGGGTGGGGTAGGGTAGGTAGGGTAAGGTAGGGTAGGGTAGGGTGGAGTAGGGTAGGGCAGGCAGGGTAGGGTGGGGTAGGGTGGGATAGGGTAGGGTAGGATAGGGTGGGGTGGGGTGGGGTGGGGTGGGGTAGGGTGGGATAGGGTAGGGTGGGGTGGGGTGGGGTGGGGTAGGGTAGGGTGGGGTAGGGTGGGGTGGGGTGGGGTAGGGTAGGGTAGGGTGGGTGGGGTGGGGAAGTGTAGGGAAGGGTGGGGTGGGGTAGAGTGGGGTGGGGTAGGGTGGGGTAGGGTAGGGTAGGGTAGGGTAGGGTGGGGTGGGGTAGGGTGGGGTAGGGTGGGGTGGGGTAGGGTGGGGTAGGGTAGGGTGGGGTAGGGTAGGGTAGGGTAGGATAGGGTGGGGTATGGTGGGTTAGGGTAGGGTAGGGTAAGGTGGGGTAGGGTAGACACTTCACTTCAACACTGAAACACACACATACCTCTCACGTGATACAGGGGCGGGAGAACAGGAGAGATGGAGTGGTTATTACTGCAATTTCACTTCGAAGCTCACTCACCTTTCAAGGTAGTGTAGGGCGGGGTAGGGTTGGGTAGGGTAGGGTATGGTGGGGTAGTGTGGGGTAGTGTAGGCAGGACATTCCCTTTACCCTCGCTCTTCTGTTGTTTTGAAAAAAAGAGATTATTTGATTGATAATGAGATAAATACTGTTCGTGTTAGATGATCAATTCTGCTTTTGACCCTCCTTTCCATTTGCCTCTAAAAGATTATCTCGTATGGGGACAGGGGGTAGTGTGTGTGTGTGTGTGTGTGTGTGTGTGTGTGTGTGTGTGTGTGTGTGTGTGTGTGTGTGTGAATGAGCGGTCAAGAGAAACAGAGAAAGAGACAGACACAGAGACGGAAAGACAGAGAAAAGAGAGAGA
>NC_134894.1:25523714-25528714 GCF_041734735.1 Babylonia areolata | reverse complement strand
TTTGCTCGCCTCTGTGTGTGTGCATATTTTTGCGCGCACGCGCGCGTAGTTGTGTGTGTGTGTGTGTGTGTGTGTGTGTGTGTGTGTGTGTGTGTGTGTGTAGTTGTGTGTGTGTGTGTGTGTGTGTGTGTGTGTGTGTGTGTGTGTGTGTGTGTGTGTGTGTAGTTGTGTGTGTGTGTGTGTGCCCGCGCAACAAACATTCGCCCGTGTTCAGTGCTTCCAGTCTTGAGCGTGGGCGAATTTTCGTTGGGTGAAAAGAATATTAACCTCACCGCATCCCCCCGCCCTCCCCCCCCCATACACCTCACCCCCAAACGCCCCGGACAAACAGAAAAACAAAGTTTCGGGCACTAGAATTCTAGTAGAGGCATATGAAGTAGATTACTTGAGACAATCCGGAAAATAGGAAGCTGAGAGAAAGCGTAGAGAAAAGTGTGGAGGAAGACCATTCCAATCGAAGAGACGAACCAGAATAGAAACAACCACAACCCAACAAAAGAAACACACACACACACACACACACACACACACACACACACACACACACACACACACACACACACACACACACACACACACACACACACACACACACACACAAGCAATGGATGAACGAGCAAACAAAGAAGGAATGAAGCAATCGGCATCCACAACAAAATGAGAAACGGTCTGTACATTTTCTACAGAAGGTCTAAAGGGCGTTTGGAAAAGTCACGTCGGTTTGACCATTGTAAATCATTTTGCAACCTAATGTCAAATGTGTTTTCATATTGTGTGTGGGTTACATGGAGTACGCCATATTTCCATGTAACACCCACGGGACTGTACCTGAGATAAACATACATGGGTCTTGTGTTGTCTTCTTTTACACTTCCCAATCTTGGTGGTGGTGGTAGGTGGGGGCGGGGGGTGGAAGTAGTGGGAGGTGGGTGGTGGTGGAGGTGGTGGCGGTGGTAGTGGTGGCGGGTGGTGGTGGAGGTGGTGGAGGTGGTGGTGGTGGTGGTGGTGGAGGTGGTGGTGGTGGTGGTGGTGGCGTTGGAGGTGGTGAAGGAAGTGGTGGTGGTGGAGGTGGAGGTGGTGGTGGAGGTGGTGGAGGAGGTGGTGGTGGTGGTGGTGGAGGTGGTGTTGGTGGTGGAGGTGGTGTTGGTGGTGGAGGTGGTGGTGGAGGTGGTGAAGGAAGTGGTGGTGGTGGTGGTAGAGGTGGTGGTGGAGGTGGTGGTAGAGGTGGTGGTTGATGTGGTGGTGGTGGTAGTGATGGAGGTGGTGGGGGAGGTGGTGGTGGAGGTGGTGGTGGTGGTGAAGGCGCTTAAGCTGCCGACGGTGTTTTAGACCTGTTGTAAAGTATCTTTTCCTGGAACTTCGGCGTCTGGTGGGACACAAAATAATACGTCGTTTCTGACCAACCAACCAACCAACAAACAAACCAACAAACCAACCAACTGACTGACTGACTATCTTGTTCACTGATAAAGACGACGACGACGGCGGCGGCGACAATGGTGATGATTAAGATGATAATGATGATGATGGCAGTGACGACGACGACGACCAAGATGATGATGACGATGAAGATGGACCAAGTATGTGGCACAGCAATATCCAAAATGTCCCACAATCACAGTCCCCCTGGAAAGAAAAAGAAGAAGAAGAAGAAGAAGAAGAAGAAGAAGAAAAAGAAGAAGAAGAAGAAGAAGAAGAAGAAGAAGAAGAAGAAGAAGAAGAAGAAGAAGAAGAAGAATACATCAACAACAAGAAAGATATGAGATCTATGTACCAACCGTCAGTTCCAATATCTAACCACGCTACCGCAGAAGACCTTTGGCATTAAAAAAAAAAAAAAAAAAAAAAAAAAAAAAAAAAGCTAGCAGTTCAGTTTACGCGTCAGTTTCTTTTCCTCCCCTTTCTCCTCCTCCGTGCTAACGTCAGCCGAGACTGAAGACCGAAAGGTATCGATTTCCCTAAAAAAAAAAAGAAAAAAAGAAAAAAAAAGAAGCAAGTGGCCTCGTTATCCCATAGCCTACTTCGTGAGGACGGACGCCAACACTTCTCTTTTGACTCAAAATCGCAGCGACTTTCTGACCAGTCATGTGACGAAAGACACGCTCTGAGCCCGAACATTGTTTTAACCCCTCGACTGCCGAATACTAGTGAAATGAGATTTGTGTGGCAATAGTTTCTTCTTTGTTTCTTTTTTTCTTTTTCTTTTTTTTTTGTTTACTGCATTTCCAACTTTTTGTGCACGTTCCAATGACCTAATTGTGCTGACAAAACAACCTTTTGTGATCTATATTTCAATATGGAGAAATATAACCTTGTGTACATAGAAAAACAAACAGAAAAATACAAACGAAAACAAAACCACATTAAAGCGACGAAGCAATGGTCCGACGTGGCAACAATCCGAATGTTCATTGTTTTATGGAAGACGTAAAAGTTTTGTTATACCAAACGTTTGTTCTCCCTCAGTAGTTTATAACTCCTGAATGTCATTTGTTTATATTCAAAATGTTGTTTCAATAATTATTTTCAAGTCACTGAACTTAAAGAAAAGAAAAGAAAAGAAAAGAAGTCATATAATCCCAAGACGAAGAAGAGTAAAATCAACAATGGATGATCATTGATTTCCTGCTCTGCTCTCTCATTCGTATCTCAGTGATGCAACAGCCCTTCTCTGACGATTATACTTGTCAGCAGCAGTCGAGGGGTTAATGATAGTCATGTCAGAGAGAATTAGTCATTCTCGGAATCTTGCAATTGGGTTGATACATTAATTCATACGACATTTGACACAGAGGTGTACGTGATCGTCAAGGCTTCTTTTCCTTTTGAGAAAATTTCCTATAACTATCCAGAATACAGCATCATCTTCTGAACGTTTTTTAAGTTGTGCTTTATATGCACTCAAGTGTTCTTGGTGAATCTAATCAGTGTAAAATAAAAGGATCACAATGATACATATTTCATAAAGTAATTGATAACGTTTGTCGGAGTTCCAACATTTCTATTTTTCTTTAGCGCATTTTGGTGATCAACAACCGGCATTTTCATTTCAGTTATGTTTCATATCGGAAAAAATAACAACAACAACAACAACAACAAAACAAAACAACAACAACAACAACAAAAGAACACGACGAAGTTTTTTATTTCATTTTTTTTATCGTTTTTTTCCCTTAGAAATGATTCGATAAATGTTGACAATATACAGATTATTTCTTTCTTTGCTAACATTAGCAAAGACCACCCCCTTCCTAGCTGACATCAGCACACACTATTCCCGACCTCGCTAACGTCAGCAAGGACCATCCACCTCCTTTCTGACATAAGTACAGACTAATTCCCATCCGTACTAACGTCAGCAGAGACTATCCCCCTGTTCTGACATAAGCACAGACAAATTTCCAGAAACTCTTCCTCTTCCTTGCTGATGTCACCAGAGACTATCACTCATCCTTGCTGATGTCACCAGAGACTATTCCTCTTCCTTGCTGATGTCACCTGAGACTATTCCTCTTCCTCGCTGATGTCACCAGAGACTATCACCCATCCTTGCTGATGTCACCAGAGACTATTCCTCTTCCTTGCTGATGTTACCTGAGACTATTCCTCTTTCTTGCTGATGTCACCAGATACTGTCACTCATCCTTGCTGATGTCACCAGAGACTATTCCTCTTCCTTGCTGATGTCACCTGAGACTATTCCTCTTCCTCGCTGATGTCACCAGAGACTATCACCCATCCTTGCTGATGTCACCAGAGACTATTCCTTTTCCTGGCTGATGTCACCAGAGACTATCACCCATCCTTGCTGATGTCACCAAAGACTATCACTCATCCTTGCTGATGTCACCAGAGACCATCACCCATCCTTGCTGATGTCACCAAAGACTATTCCTCTTCCTTGCTGATGTCACCAAAGACTATCACTCATCCTTGCTGATGTCACCAAAGACTATTCCTCTTCCTTGCTGACACCAGAAGAAACTCTCCACGTCCTTACTAACGCCAGCAGAAAACTATTCTCCTCTTTAGTAAAATGAACAGAAACTTCTCCACTCTTCTTAACAATCACCAAGTGATGCTGTCTCCTTCCTTGAAGCGTTAGTAACGTTTTATGAAATGCCAAGTATTGATTTCGAAGACCGTAAAGTTTCCATGTATGTAGATAAGGATACTTGCATTCAACCCCCCCCCAAGCCCCCCCACCACCCCTCCCCCCCACACACACACCACGACCACCCCACCCCTATTCTAAACCCGACCTATCTACAAACCCAATTTCCTTGACTAGTTTCAGACGAAGAGGGAAAAGACCGAAAGACTATGAAACGAACAACGAAAGGTCTTTTTTGCAATTCTATCCTTCGTGAAAAAAGGATCCTAGACCCAATCACCGGAAATTTTTAAAAAGCTAGAAATGTAAACTGTCATTTCCTTCTTCTGTCTGTTAAGTAGACAGTATCAGGAAATTTGAATAGAAAGACAGGAAATAATACTAACAGAAAGAGATACATCAGCCAAACTTTCGAATTAAAAATAAAAGCAACCTATCCACTGCGTGATAATAGAAGACATCGCGCTGTATTCATTGAAAACAGCCACATGTTTTGTTGCAAAGGTTAATACATCTGAATACGACCAATGTACAAAGAAAAATAAACACAAAAACATCCCTAACATACCAACACCAATTTAATTATGTCCTACGTGATTATAAGTTACTCAAGTGTCCAATAGAAGAAACATGACCAAAAACACTGAGGTAGTTAATTAATTTTCTCCTGCATTTGAAAATATGATTTATCGTAACTCACGCAACAAATCGAATGCATCCAACACCATCGTGTCTCAACCATATATAAAGACCCCTTCTTCTGAAAAACAAGAAAAGAAAAAGAAAAACACCCGACATTATTACCAGGAAGCTGCTTCGATTGGTGATGAAAGACAAGCGAAGACCTGACTTAATCAATATCCAATAATGAGGCTACTAACAAACT
>NC_134894.1:25481214-25506214 GCF_041734735.1 Babylonia areolata | reverse complement strand
CGTACCTAAGACACCACCTGTTAAGCCCCCCAACTGACGACATTAATCGATTAGTCGTGGAACCAAAGTCAGCATCTCCCAAGAGTGGAGACCGCCACCACGTCCCTCCAGCGACAGCTCTCCATGAAATACCGAAGACCTTGACATGACTCATCCCAAGCACGAAAATGGAAGAGGGTCGAAACTGAGGACACCGTGTGAGGAGGGTATGAAAGGCTACAAAATTTCGGGACCAGTATTTTTATTTTGATGAAGGTTAAGGAAAATAATGATGATCATGCTGCTACTGAGGTTCGTTTTAGGCTTGGGACTACGTGACAAGGCTGTACTCTAAGCCTCCTTTCATAATGATATCCCGGCGATAATCAGGTCAGGCCCAAGAGATAGAGACACTTGCAGTAGCTGGTCAGGAAATTTGAGCACCACACCAAAGACGCATCCGTGAGGTGGATGATAGTTGACTATATGGTCCCAGTCTTCCCATTTAAGACCACGGCACACTTAACTCTGGGTAGGAGCCGGCCGGAGTCCGAAAAAACCCACCTCCGCTGGGAATCGAACCCGTATCCACCCAGCCCTTTGTCCGTGACGCTTATCACTTCGCCACGGCGGCTGATTCCTGAACTTTTTTTTCTGCACCCAAGAACCAAAAAGAATCATGAATTAAAAAAAAAAAAATCTTTTGGCCCCAATTGAGGTTTCGAAGACATAAAGTAGCATCATTGGTATAATCACACAACGATCATGTATATGCAAACAGAAGTTAAAACAATAAAATGTATGATAAAAACTGATACACAACTATCATAAGTATCATCTTTCCCATTTTGAAGAACGTCTGCACTTTCAAACACACTTTCTTCCCTGCTATCACCCTGCTCTAAAATAAATGGAAGAAAACAAAAACCCACAAAACATTCGGATTCAAATATTTCTTCAGAATGAAATTACGAAATCTGTAAATGTCGGATATTCCATAATGAAATGGAAATTGTCTCCAATCACACCCACATAACAGTTATAACAAATGCGTAATTCACGTGGAATGTTCTCTCTCTCTCTCTCTCTCTCTCTCTCTCTCTCTCTCTCTCTCTCTCTCTCTCTCACACACACACACACACACACACACACAGTTTCGAACATATCTCTCTCTGTCTCTGTCTCTGTCTGTCTGTCTGTCTGTCTCTCTCTATATATGTGTGTATGTAGGTGTGTGTGTGTATGTGTGCGCGCGCGTGTGTGTGTGTTTGTGTGTGTGCGTGCGCGCGTGTGTATGTGCGTATACAAAACTACAGTGCTATGCTATGACCATTTACAAATGTAAACACACTGACACCCAGCAATGGCCTTTAGTGATTTATACATGGTCAATTTTCCATCGATTGGTTTTATTACTGGCTGTTGTCCACACTCATAGTAGAGGGCTCCGGAGACAGAACAACTTGCGAGGCGAGTGATGACTCACTGACGATAGCCAAGGGGGTTGCCAAAAAAGAAGAAAGAACAGCTCGCTTCGTTCTTCCCTGACTCGTTTTCGACAAGTGGTCAAGTGCAGACAGCCACCCCATTGCTCTCACACCAAGCCATAAAGCTTGGCAAATAGCCCAGGCGAAAGAAAGGGCCTGGTGCCCCTTTGCAGTCCGCCGGTCATTCCCAGCCGTAGAAATCAGGACAAAGGGAAGTTGAAATAAACAAACGCCGAGCAGAATTAGGTGTGGTGAATGATCAGCTTTGGTGTGGCTGACCACCATTCGCCCTTCAGTTTCAACAATGCCATATTTTATTTATCAGAGATTGTAATAGTCATTTGTGCAGTGCAAGAAATGTCTCGTCTACAGTTTGCAATCTTAGTAGTTTGATTGACGACAATTATTTATATTCCTCCTCTTCGTCATACTTTTCCCCAAGGAAAAAAAATGTGTTGGAAGAGGGAGAAACTGAAGATTAGGGTGCATTCCACCAGTAACAAACAAAACGACAGGCAGTGGAATTGTCATGCATTCCACCCCAAGGTGGGTTGTGTTGGCTAACGAGGCCATCAAATTAGGTGATATCAAGATCCACTGTAGAAGGGTTAAAGTAACGCCTGCACAAGTCTGGAAACATTTCCTTTGTCTTTTTTAAAATGTATAGGAGAATACTCCAAAATAGTTCAAACAGGTCTTGTCACTTAGAGAAAAAGGAAGAAATTGAAAAAAATAAAACAAATATTAATAAACAAGAAAAAGAAAGGACTGGATCAAAGAAATAAAGAAAGAACACGGAGTAATGTCCTCAGTGTTTCAGACATGTGCTAAATATATTTACAAACTGTTTAGATGCTAGCGCAGTGAGTGTATGTTTGTATGCCTCAGGCACATGTTCAAATTTCTCTCCCATCCTTCACAGGACAAAGAAAGGTGGAGGTGTAACATGAAGAGAATAAGGTTGAGGGTGATGTCCGTACAACCTCATGTATAATAGATATGTCATTTTCATCCAAGCCACACAGTCGCTAGAATATTGGCAAACTATTCTTAACAAATCCATTAAGCATGACTACAACACGATCGATTAAAGACTGTTGGAGAGTGAACACCATTGCCTTTCGATCAGAACAAAATTTCTCGTCTTGGGCCTCCCGGCTGTTTTTGATACAATCGATCACATAATTCTTCTTGTATGTCTAGAACACATTCTTTTATTCCGGGAACATGATTTTAGAATTTAAAAAATCTGCCCATGACTAGTTTTGCTCTTATCATTCAGACAACAAACAAACAATTCTTGTAAAAGGAAGTTTGAGTTTTTCAAGATGGTGTCACTGCGTTCGGACAAATCCATATACACTACACTATATCTGCTGGGCAGATGCCTGAATGCAGCAAAAGAATGTGCTAGTGAGGCTTTGATTGCATGCATATATATTTGTGTACCTATTAGAGTAGATGTCTTCCACATGACTTTGCCAGAGGACAACACTTGTAAATGAAAAGCGTTCATACTTGGGGGCATAGTGCACATTAGGGTTCATAGCTGGGCATTATATCTTTTATACATCCCCACTTACACATCTCACTGAGTTGAAACCCGTTTCATATGAAATGTATGCAGATGAGACTCAACTGAGCCATTCTGACTTTCCTTAAAACCACAACCAGTCAGCTCACTCTCCTGAGAACTGTGTCCTGAATTGAAGACGAAAAGACTGAAGCCCTCTGATTCTTATCAACCCCATCCCCATCTGCCTTCACCCTACTCCACTATATACATTTCCTTCTAACTCCTGCTATTATTGGAAACGCTGCCATCTCGTTCTCTGCTCATGCGTACGACATCGGCTTTTCTGCCATTCCTCCTTCTTCTCATTTCCTTTTCGTCACTTATTGTACGGCAGGCCCAAATAACATGCACTGACACACACACACACACACACACACACACACACACACACACACAAGATGAAACACACACACACACACACACACACGCACACGCACACACACACACACACACACACACACCGCAGTTTTATGCCATGGCCATTTTCACAAGTTAGAACACAGTCATTGTAACCACACCAGTCACCATTGCCTCTATACTGATTTATGCAGGGACAGTTCTTCCAGCGATTGCTTTCATTACTGGCTGTCATTCGCATTCACAATGGAGGATGCCAGATATAGAAAAGTAACCGCAAGGTGAATGGTGATTCACTGAAGATAGCCAAGGGGGTTGTCAAACAAGAAGATGGAAGAGCTCGCTTCGTTCTTCGCTGACTCGTTTTCGACAAGTGGTCAAGTGCAGACAGCCACCCCATTGCTCTCACACCAAGCCATAAAGCTTGGCAAATAGCCCAGGCGAAAGAAAGGGCCTGGTGCCCCTTTGCAGTCCGCCGGTCATTCCCAGCCGTAGAAATCAGGACAAAGGGAAGTTGAAATAAAGAAACGCCGAGCAGAATTAGGTGTGGTGAATGATCAGCTTTGGTGTGGCTGACCACCATTCACCCTTCAGTTTCAACAATGCCATATTTTATTTATCAGAGATTGTAATAGTCATTTGTGCAGTGCAAGAAATGTCTCCTCTACAGTTTGCAATCTTAGTAGTTTGATTGTTGACAATTATTTATATTCCTCCTCTTCGTCATACTTTTCCCCAAGGAAAAAAAAATGTGTTGGAAGAGGGAGAAACTGAAGATTAGGGTGCATTCCACCAGTAACAAACAAAACGACAGGCAGTGGAATTGTCATGCATTCCACCCCAAGGTGGGTTGTGTTGGCTAACGAGGCCATCAAATTAGGTGATATCAAGATCCACTGTAGAAGGGTTAAAGTAACACCTGCACAAGTCTGGAAACATTTCCTTTGTCTTTTTTAAAATGTATAGGAGAATACTCCAAAATAGTTCAAACAGGTCTTGTCACTTAGAGAAAAAGGAAGAAATTGAAAAAAAATAAAACAAATATTAATAAACAAGAAAAAGAAAGAAGGACTGGATCAAAGAAATAAAGAAAGAACACGGAGTAATGTCCTCAGTGTTTCAGACATGTGCTAAATATATTTACAAACTGTTTAGATGCTAGCGCAGTGAGTGTATGTTTGTATGCCTCAGGCACATGTTCAAATTTCTCTCCCATCCTTCACAGGACAAAGAAAGGTGGAGGTGTAACATGAAGAGAATAAGGTTGAGGGTGATGTCCGTACAACCTCATGTATAATAAATTAATATGTCATTTTCATCCAAGCCACACAGTCGCTAGAATACTGGCAAACTATTCTTAACAAATCCATTAAGCATGACTACAACACGATCGATTAAAGACTGTTGGAGAGTGAACACCATTGCCTTTCGATCAGAACAAAATTTCTCGTCTTGGGCCTCCCGGCTGTTTTTGATACAATCGATCACATAATTCTTCTTGTATGTCTAGAACACATTCTTTTATTCCGGGAACATGATTTTAGAATTTAAAAAATCTGCCCATGACTAGTTTTGCTCTTATCATTCAGACAACAAACAAACAATTCTTGTAAAAGGAAGTTTGAGTTTTTCAAGATGGTGTCACTGCGTTCGGACAAATCCATATACACTACACTATATCTGCTGGGCAGATGCCTGAATGCAGCAAAAGAATGTGCTAGTGAGGCTTTGAGTGCATGCATATATATATTTGTGTACCTATTAGAGTAGATGTCTTCCACATGACTTTGACAGAGGACAACACTTGTAAATGGAAAGCGTTCATACTTGGGGGCATAGTGCACATTAGGGTTCATAGCTGGGCATTATATCTTTTATACATCCCCACTTACACATCTCACTGAGTTGAAACCCGTTTCAAATGAAATGTATGCAGATGAGACTCAACTGAGCCATTCTGACTTTCCTTAACTCTCTCCATACGAACGGCGAAAGAGACGACGTTAACAGCGTTTCACCCCAATTACCATCATCAAAATATTGCAAGCGGAAGGCTCTTATACTGAAGACGTGAATGTTGACAAAGAATACCACAATTCTGACGACGGAAGCTAAAGGTTGGGTCATTGAGACACCCACTGGACATCCGAGGGGTCTGTGTAGAGGAGAAGAGAGGACTGGCCGTACTGAGTGAGTTAAAACCACAACCAGTCAGCTCACTCTCCTGAGAACTGTGTCCTGAATTGAAGTCGAAAAGACTGAAGCCCTCTGATTCTTATCAACCCCATCCCCATCTGCCTTCACCCTACTCCACTATATACATTTCCTTCTAACTCCTGCTATTATTGGAAACGCTGCCATCTCGTTCTCTGCTCATGCGTACGACATCGGCTTTTCTGCCATTCCTCCTCTTCTCATTTCCTTTTCGTCACTTATTGTACGGCAGGCCCAAATAACATGCACGGACACACACACACACACACGCACACGCACACACACACACACACACACACACACACACACACACACACACACACACACACACACACACACACACACACACACACACCGCAGTTTTATGCCATGGCCATTTTCACAAGTTAGAACACAGTCATTGTAACCACACCAGTCACCATTGCCTCTATACTGATTTATGCAGGGACAGTTCTTCCAGCGATTGCTTTCATTACTGGCTGTCATTCGCATTCACAATGGAGGATGCCAGATATAGAAAAGTAACCGCAAGGTGAATGGTGATTCACTGAAGATAGCCAAGGGGGTTGTCAAACAAGAAGATGGAAGAGCTCGCTTCGTTCTTCGCTGACTCGTTTTCGACAAGTGGTCAAGTGCAGACAGCCACCCCATTGCTCTCACACCAAGCCATAAAGCTTGGCAAATAGCCCAGGCGAAAGAAAGGGCCTGGTGCCCCCTTTACAAATCCGCTGGTCAGTCCCAGTTGTAGAAATCGGGACAAAGGGATGATGAAATAAATAAACGCGCAGTTGTATTAGGTGTGGCGAATGGTCTGCACTGGTACGACTGTCATTCATTTCTTTGTGTCAACCATGCCGCATTCTATTCATCAAGGAACGTAATAGCCATTTGTACAGTGCATGAAATGTCTCTTTAACAGTTTGTAACATCGTTGGGTTGAATTACAACAATTTATTTAGACGTTTCGTAACATTCTTCACAAGAACAAGACATGATGGTGGATGGGGGAAGCAGGTGGGGTGGGTGGTGCATTCGCCCTGCAGCAAACAAAACGACAGACAGTGGAATTGTCATGCATCCCGCCCCCAAGGTTTGTTGTGCGTTGGCTAATGAGGCCATCAAAACTGACGATAACAAGATCTATTGTAGAGGCTGGAACAAACGCCTGTGCAGGTCTGGAAACATTCCCTTTGTCTTTTTGAAATGTGGAATAGAAAATTGCGAAAGGATTAAAAAAAAACCCAACTTGTCAATAGAGAAAAAAAGAACGAAAATCTAAATGCAATAAAGGAAGAAAGAAAGACAAAGAAAAGAAGAAAAAAGAGAAAGAAAGAGCATGAAGAAATATCATTAAAGTGCTTGAGATAACTGCTCAAACACATTTGCAAACTATTTAGATGTTTGCACAATAAGCGTGTGTTTGTAAGCCTCAGGCACATGTGGGCCTTTCTTTCATAACCCTCACAAGACAGAGAACGGTGCAGGAGAGAAAGAGGAGAATGAGGTTGAGGTTGATGTCTTTGTAGCCCCATATATAATAAAAAACACGCTATTTCTATCCAAACCATTCAGTTGCTTGAGTTTTAACAAACTATTTCAAACAAATTCATCAGAACAGGATATGTCACAGACACTTGTAGTGTGTACATACTTGTTTTTCTCTTGGGTCTTTCAGCTGCTTTTGATACTGTCGGTCACTGCATTATACTCAGACGACTGGAACACACTCTTTATGGCCTTGGAACATACTTTTGGAATTCAACATAAAACTGCCTGTTTCTGGTTTTCCTCTTAAAGTTAAGAAAAATAGGCATTTTTGTAAGGGAAAGGGATCTTCGAAACACCCTTGGTTTTTAGTGTACCTTAGGAGCCAGACTGGGCGCTGTAATTTGTATGGTGCCTCTTATACACCCTGGATAACTTGCAGCCGTTTTTCTTTTTATTCAATGTAAGCTGATGATACTATCAAATGCATTAAATACAATTCTGACTTTCCTTCAAAATGCAACCATTCAGTTAGTCTCTCTAGAACTGTCTTACAAATGAAAGACAAAAAGACATGCACCCTCTTTATTTTGCCTTTCACTCCCTCCACCTCCTCTTTCCTTCCCCCCCCCTCTTCCTACCACTTCTGTTCTTTGCAATGCTGTCACCTCGTTCTCTGTTCACGCGTGTGACATTGCGGTTTCTTCGATCAAGCTGAATATCTGAATGCATCAACATTGGCCGTTTACCAAGTGGTCAGACGCATTCGCCAATACCTTACACGACATACAACCAGGACATTTGCTAACGGATGCAGTCTGTCTGGATCAGATTACGGTACTGAAGGATATCCACAGAAAAAAAGCTTTGACACTTACTGCTTTCGATCTTATCTTTCATACATTATTGTATATGGAAGCAGTTTTTTTTCTGAAACATCTTTAGATTTGGACACCTTTGAATGTATGCATACTTCAGGGTTACGTGCTGCACCCAGTATTTTTCACACTTGATGCAACTCCTCTTCCACATCTGATTGCATAGGAATAGTATGTAAATGATTCTTGAAACGACCTTTTTGACTCTTCTTTGAACATCAGCACTCTCCGTCTCTGCAGAACTGACATGAAAGTCCTCCAGTTTACAAATTTCAGTGGTTTTTTTGTTGTTGTTGTTGTTGGGTTTGTTTTTTTTTGTTTTTTTTTTGTATATCTTATTTTGTTTTTAACAATGTTGCTTTTAGATATCGCTACAATTCCTCTGAATACTAATATAAAGAACTGTGGCTAAAATTCTAACGCTACACGTTTCCCCACAGTCACTGGAATGTAACTTGTAGTGCCAGACACATTTACAGAATGCGCTGAATGCAAGGTCAGCCCACCCCTGCCCGCAAAACATAAAATGCAGATTTGCACTCTGCTAATGAAATGGAACAAATTGCTGAATCTCACTGGATCAAACGAGGAACAAGGTTGTGGAGAGATGGACGATGTGAGAAAAAAAAGGAACAAACAAGAAGAAAACAAACAAACAAAAACTAAAAACGTCGTGCTTGAGGACCCGGCAACAATTTAATCAGGTGCATGTCCTCATTGGAGAGATGGGAGGGAATTGAAAGGAAATTAACATAGCGGCAAGAAATGTCCCTTCCTCACTCTGCCGTCGATGATTCTGGTCTTGATGGGACGACCGATGAGGACCTCACTCCTCTCCATTCCTCTCCCCTCCTCTCCCCCCCCCCCCTTTTCTCTGTCATTATTATGATAACGACGACGATGATGATGATGATGACGATAATGATGATTATTAGTACTATTATTGTTATTGCTGCTGCTCCTGCGGTTCCTACAGGGGCAAATTGGAAATCCGGGCAATGCCTAAAATCTTTATCCTTGTGTAATTGTTTTTTTCCCGGTCCTCCTGTCTCTTTCTCTCTCCCCACACCTCTCCCCCCTCTCTCCCCTTCGCCTCTGTCTCTCTCTTCCCCCTCACTTCCCATCTCCTCTCTCTATCTATCCCTCCCTCTCCCCACCTCCTCTGTCTATCTATCCCTCCCTCTCCCCACCCCTCTCTCTATCTATCCCTCCCTCTCCCCATCTCCTCTCTCTATCTATCCCTCCCTCTCCCCACCTCCTCTGTCTATCTATCCCTCCCTCTCCCCACCCCTCTCTCTCTCTATCCCTCCCTCTCCCATCTCCTCTCTCTATCTATCCCTCCCTCTCCCCATCTCCTCTATCTATCCCTCCCTCCCCATCCCCTCTCTCTATCCATCCCTCTCCCCACCCCTCTCTCTATCTATCCCTCTTTAGCGTTCTCGAAATTATAAAGCCAAAAGATGCAAGTTGCAATAATAATCTGAAGTTTTCAATAATTCAGATCAGATAGCCCGTAACGATCGTGATCGTTGCTAGATGATAACAACCAACAAAGGGAAAGAACTCCAAACATGTAACTAAGGAAACTAAGAAAACGTAACTCTTAAAGTTAAAGTCTTGAGGTGAAGTTGTCCCTACATTACCCCCCTCCCAGCGCAGTACATAATGTATGGTACGAAGCGCAATTAAAACACAGAAAACATCAAAACTGAAACAATTGTCATTGAAATCTTGGAGGGAAGCGGGAGATGCGCCCAGAGCGGGTCGTGACACACGAGGGGTTTTTGACAGGAGACGGTGAACGCACAGTCTGAGTGGGTGCTTTCATGGCCTTTGCTTCGGAGTTCACTGGCTGTGTTGATGATGGTGGAACTCTAGCACCAGGTGAAAGCACAGTCTTGTTTCCTGTAGTTGTGAGTTGGGTGACGAATGCAGCTTTCAGACGGTCCACTTACACTTTCTCTGAACGGACCTTAATGTCAATGGTGTAATACTTGTCACTGGTGCTGATGATGCGATACGGGCCATCATAGGGTCGTTGCAGAGGATGTTTGTGAGCATCGTGTCTGACGTAGACATACCCAGTGGAGGCCAGATTTGAAGGAACGCAGGTTGGTTGGTTTCCATGAAACATTGGGGCTGGTGGCAGCACAGTGCGCATGGTGTGCTGGAGATGTTTGAGAAACATCGAGTCAGGTTCCATTGTGCTACTTTCCGGTGGCTGAAGGAATTCACCAGGTAGGCGAAGTGTTGAGCCGTAGACAAGCTCAGCAGGGGAACAATCAGGGTCCACCCGCCAAGAAGACCGTATCC
The DNA here is from genome assembly GCF_041734735.1 of Babylonia areolata. Classification (NCBI taxonomy): domain Eukaryota; kingdom Metazoa; phylum Mollusca; class Gastropoda; order Neogastropoda; family Buccinidae; genus Babylonia; species Babylonia areolata. The sequence goes on along the minus strand of NC_134894.1, from coordinate 25,495,925 downwards.
CCAACAGGACCATGGGCAGCTCTGCGTGCCAGTCAGAAGTGGTAGTGCGGGCCTTCAGTGCTGCCTTCAGCTGACGATGGAAGCGTTCCACCATGCCATTTGCTTGTGGATGGTAGGCTGAGGTTGTGTGAACTTCTATACCCAAAAGTTTGTTGCACTCAGCCCACAGCACTGACGTAAACTGTCTCCCACGGTCAGAGGTAATGTTTTCAGGAACTCCGAATCTGGCGATCCAGTGATGCACCAGAGCTTGAGCACAGGTGGAGGCATGGGCATCTGGGAGAGGAATGGCTTCTGGCCACCTGGTAAAGCGGTCAATGATTGTGAACAGGTAGGTCATACCTTGGCTAGCTGGTAGGGGTCCAACCAGATCTACATGTAGACTGCTGAATCTTGTCGTTGGAGGTGGCAGTTCCACAAGTGGTGCTCGAGTGTGCCGGTGGATCTTGGAAGATTGACAGCTGTGACATTCTTACACCATTTGCGAATGTCCCGTTTCATTCCATGCCACACAAATCGCTGGCTGATGGCCTTTTGTGTGGGGCGAACTCCTCCATGTGAGAGTCCATGGATTTGGTCAAACACCTGCCGATTCCAGGAGTTTGGAAGAACTGGACGAGGAACACCTGAAGAAGTATCACGGAGAAGAGTTAATGATCCACACGGGATGTCTTCAAGCTTCAAGCCTGTGGTGGCTGAACGATATGAATCCATCTCACCAGATTGAGCTTGATCTTGAGCAAGTTGGTTGAAACTGCCAACTGAGCAGATATTCTGTTCCACAGAGTTTGAGTTCATGTTGAAGCGTGAAAATGCATCAGCTACAACGTTGAACGTCCCAGTGATGTACTGGATGTTTGTAGTGAACTCAGCTATGTAGGAGAGTTGTCATGTTTGTCGAGGTGAGCGATCAGTTTGACTCGAGAGGGCTGACACCAATGGCTTATGATCCGTGAACAGAGTGAATGGTCTTCCTTCCAGAAAATGTCTGAAGTGTTTGACAGCGCTGTAGGCTGCAAGTAGCTCTCGGTCAAATGCACTGTATTTCTTCTCTGCTTCAGAACGTTTTCTGGAAAAGAAAGCTTGAGGAACCCAAGATTGACTTTGTTTCTGTTCGAGCTGAGCACCCAAAGCTGACTTTGAAGCGTCTACTGTGAGACTTGTAGGAGCATCTGGCTGAGGATGATGTAGGAGCACAGCCTCTTTGAGAGCTTCTTTAGCCTTTTCAAATGCTGTCTGACAGGCTTCAGACCACTCGATAGTGTGCCCTTTACCACTTGCTGGAGCATGAAGTGGGGCCAGGGTGTCAGTAATGTGTGGGATGAAACGGTGGTAGTAGTTCATCAATCCCAGGAACCGTTGAAGGCCAGAGCGATCTGTTGGAGGAGCACTGTCATGAAGAGAAGCTACTCTATCTGGAAGTGGACGTATCCCTTCAGAGGTCACACGATGTCCAAGAAAATCCAGTTCGCTGATGCCAAAGACACATTTTGCTTTGTTGATGACCAGTCCATTTGCAGAGAGGAGCTGGAGAAGTTGTTGAAGGTGCTCAAGGTGTTCTTCATGTGAATGACTGGCAACTAGGATGTCATCAACGTACACGAACGTGAAAGGTATGTCTCTTAGTATGCCATCCATGAGCCGTTGAAATGCTTGTGCAGCATTTTTCAAACCAAATGGCATGCGTAGAAACTCCCACAGTCCAAATGGCGTTATGATAGCCGTTTTGGGAATGGAAGACGATGCCATGGGAATTTGATGGTAACCTCTGACAAGATCAATCTTGGAAAAGACAGTGCACCAATTTAGCGTTCTCGAAATTATAAAGCCAAAAGATGCAAGTTGCAATAATAATCTGAAGTTTTTAATAACTCAGATCAGATAGCCCGTAACGATCGTGATCGTTGCTAGATGATAACAACCAACAAAGGGAAAGAACTCCAAACATGTAACTAAGGAAACTAAGAAAACGTAACTCTTAAAGTTAAAGTCTTGAGGTGAAGTTGTCCCTACACCTCCCTCTCCCCACCCCTCTCTCTATCTATCCCTCCCTCTCCCCATCTCCTCTCTCTATCTATCCCTTCCTCTCCCCACCCCTCTCTCTATCTATCCCTACCTCTCCCCATCTCCTCTATCTAACCCTCCCTCTTCCCACCCCCTCTCTCTATCTATCCCTCCCTCTCCCCATCTCCTATCTATCCCTCCCTCTCCCCATCTCCTCTCTCTATCTATTCCTCCCTCTCCCCACCCCCTCTGTCTATCTATCCCCATCTCCTCTCTCTATCTATCCCCCCTCTCCCTACCCCCTCTCTCTATCTATCCCTCCCTCTCCCCATATCCTCTATCTAACCCTCCCTCTCCCCACCCCCTCTCTCTGTCTATCCCTCCCTCTCCCCATCTCCTATATATCCCTCCCTCTCCCCATCTCCTCTCTCTATCTATCCCTCCCTCTCCCCACCCCCTCTATCTATCCCCCCTCTCCCCACCCCCTCTTTCTATCTATCCCTCCCTCTCCCCATCTCCTCTCTCTATCTATCCCTCCCCCTCCCCACACCCTCTGTCTATCTATCCCTCCCTCTCCCCATCTCCTCTCTCTATCTATCCCCCTGTCCCCACCCCCTCCCTCTATCCCTCCCTCTCCCTATCTCCTCTCTCTATCTATCCCTCCCTCTCCCTACCCCCTCTCTCTATCTATCCCCCCTCTCCCCACCCCCTCTATCCCTCCCTCTCCCTATCTCCTCTCTCTATCTATCCCTCCCTCTCCCCATCTCCTCTCTCTATCTATCCCTCCCTCTCCTCACCCCCTCTATCTATCCCTCCCTCTCCCCATCTCCTCTCTCTATCTATCCCTCCCTCTCCCCACCCCCTCTCTCTATCTATCCCTCCCTCTCCCAATCTCCTCTCTCTATCTATCCCTCCCTCTCCCCATCTCCTCTCTCTATCTATCCCTCTCTCTCCCCACCCCCTCTCTCTATCTATCCCTCCCTCTCCCTATCTCCTCTCTCTCTATCCTCCCTCTCCCTACCCCCTCTCTCTATCTATCCCCCCTCTCCCTACCCCCTCTCTCTATCTATCCCCCCTCCCCCCACCCCCTCTCTCTATCTATCCCCCCTCTCCCCACCCCCTCTCTCTATCTATCCCCCCTCTCCCTACCCCTCTCTCTATCTATCTTCCCCTTCTCCACACCCCCTCTCTTTCTCACAGTCCAGTCTTCTCTCCTCTTCCTCCTCTCTCTCTTTCCCTACCCCTCTGTCTTACCATCCCTCTCTGCCTCCCCTGCCTCTGTCAGTCTGTTATAAAACAAGAATGCTCAAAGAAACTGTGTAGTAGCAACCGCTATGAGATATACCGTTCCTTTAAGTAAGTGATGCAGCCAAAAAAAAAAAAAATCTGATCTTACCATTGATAATTTCCAGTTATATTTCATTAAATTCAGATTTGGAGTAAAAGAACTTAATCAGTTTTATAAAGATAGCCTGAAAACTGTGCATTTTGTGGAGGGAACGGAGACGAAATTCGTGTTCTGGCTATATATTCACAGAATGGTGTTTGAGAAGGAAATATGTATCCAAACATAACATAATTCAAGGATTAGCCTTTTACCCCCCTTGCTTCAAAATAAAAACAGCATTGTGATAAGAGATTTAGCCATGTTTATTTTTCTATGGTTTACAACAGAGAACAGAAGATCCCTCAGTCTTAATGAAAGATGTATTTCTGAATTACCATTAAATAGTCATTTTCTGTGAGTGATATCATCAGTGTGACCTAACTTATTATTGTTGTTCGTCCCTTTCAAGGTTTGGTTTATATGTGTGCGTCGGTGACTTAACATTAAGCTTTATGAGTTTTGTCTCTGTTTCCATCTTCGTCTGTCTGTCCGTCTGTATGTCTGTCTGTCCGTCTGTCTGTTTGTCTGTTTCTGTCTTTCTTTGGGAAGACTGGTAGTGAAGCTGAATAGGGTGGACAGAAATATAAGGTATTTATCGCTGGGGTTAAATTGAAAAGCTCTGGGGTTTTCATGCAAACCAGCCACATGGGTGGTCTCTTGGGTGTTGGAAAATGAATGATAAAGAGACTCGTCTTAAGAGCGTTGAAAAATGGATGTGTTCAGAATGAAGCCATGAAAACAAAACAAAATAATACATATCAGAGACTTTATCTCAGAATGTTTCTGTTTCCTCTTGTTTTAAACATGGAAGAATAACCTAGTGCTCTATGTTTTAACTGTCAATAAAAACAAAATAATGAGATTTACAACTGGTGAAAAGAAATAAGACACAGGAAGAAAGAAAACGAACAAAAAAAAAAAAAAAAAAAACAAGAGAGAGAGAGAGAGAGAGAGAGAGAGAGAGAGAGAGAGAGAGAGGAAACGAAAAAAAACCAACACAACACGACAAGTATATAGATAAAGACCAAAAGACCAAAGTACTCCCCGCAAAAAAACCCAAAAATACATTCGGGGAGTATGTATGTATGTATGTATGTATGTATGTATTTATTTATGTGTGTGTGTGGATATATATATATATATAAAACACATACACCCATACATATGGTATATATATATATATATATATATATATATATATATATATATATATATATACATACATACATACATACATACATACATACATACATACATACATACACAAGCCTCATGTATATATTACAGACTTTTGGGGCAAAGCAGCGTGTGTTTGTATGCCTAAGATATATGTGGGCCTTTCTGTTTTCACAAAACAAGGCGGGGATATGTGGCAGCGTAGTTCAGTTCTGGGCCTGCAGACAAGATGTGCGATCAGTATGCAAACCATCAGCAGTCTCCTGAGTGTTGTCGATTGGATCTGTTACGAAACAATGACATGAAGATCTTTCTGTTGAATAATCCTGAAAAGTGTGTGTTAGCTTGAAGGGTTGTCTTTCAGTTTGAAGAATACCAATATTTTCTTGTGTGTTAAATAAAACTGTTCATAAAAAATTGGTTGCGTGTCAGTGCATGATTGCATGCACACACACATTCACACATAAGCATGCACACACACACACACACACACACACACACACACACACACACGCATAAACCTGCACACACACACACACACACACACATAAGCATGCACACACACACACACATAAACATGCACACACACACACACACACACACACACACACACACACACACACACACACACACACACACACACACACACACACACACACACACACACATAAACATGCACACACACGCACACGCAAGGGGACGCAGGTCCTTCTCTCTCATGCTGATATTCATCTATCTATCTATACACACACACACACACACACACATCTACACACACATATATAGATAGATAGATAGATATTGATAGATATATATTAGAAGCATTAACACTCATGAAGTGAAAGACATACGGAAATATTGAAACCATTTGTCATTCACAAACTGTGCAGTTCTAAACCCTGTGACAACGCAGTGCAATAACTGATGATTACTCTCAAAGAAACACGGCACAGCGGAATATCTAGTGTGTGGAACAGACACCACGTTTGAGGAGAGGGGACCAGTGTGATCATGCGTACCTCCCGTCTCTGTGATGAAGGGGAAATAAACCCTGTGGCAATGGGAAGGGGCAGAGGAGAGGAGGGGAGTGGACACAGAAGACAAAGTACTGTGAACTCCGGGCAATGAGACAAGCTGTGCGGTTGCCATGAAAACCAACCAGTGGCTTCCGAAGAGTTGGTGAAGTGGGTTAATCAACGGTAGTAGCAGTCTCAAAAGAGAGGTGCTTGGTTTCGACTAAACTGATCACACTTGAAAGGAACAAGAGAAGACATCGACCTCATTAATTTGCGTTTCTTTTAAAAGCCATAGGAAGTCGCAAAAAATGCTTTAGCATTTTTCATTCACTTACGTACTTCTGTTTTCTGTTTCAGTAACAACTCCATATATTACAACTCGTTTGTGTATCTATACTTTCTTCTTTCTGTTTTAGAGACAACTCCACCAGTGATTTAGTATCATTATTAAATGTGTCATAAAACTCATCATGGCTATGAGGAAGTGAATGCTTTGCAAAAGGCACGTCGAATTTGAGGACCAGGATTAACAACATGAATTGAAGGCAGTGCTCTGACATTGTTCCCAAGAGCACCCAAACCAGAATCGATTTTTTATATCAGCATACCAACAACAAAGACTTGTTCTTAACTTGCCATATCCTGTTGAGGTAAAATGTGGACAATTCCTAACCCCCTTCCCGTTCACATGAACATGAATACACATACACACTCAGACATTATCTCTATCTCTCTCTCTCTGTCTCTCTCTCAATATCTTAAACTCCAGTCCTGATATAGCCCAGTGCGGTCGGCTGGACTATAAGCAACAAGAACAAGAACAATCTCAAACTCCTTTTGAAGCAATGCGCAGTCCTTACAGTGCAGCAATGCAATACAACTTATAGTTCAATCCTGCTGAAAGATACAAAGGGGGGCAAAGGAAATGGTGGCACCAATTTAATCAGGCGTCCCCCATTGCTGTGATAAAAGGGAGCGGCGTGGAAATAAAGAAAGCGGCAAAGAAATGCTTCTTCTTCGCTTTGCCATCAGCGATTCCGGTGTTGGTGGGGTGAAGTATGGGACAAGTACTCCCTCCTCTCTGTCCGTCCCCTTCACACAACACAGGAACAGGGGCAGAGGAGAAGGCGGGAGTGGAGATGGCGGACCAAGTACTCCTCTCTCTCTCTCTCTCTCTCTCTCTCTCTCTCTCCTGGCAGGGAAACAAGGTGTGTGATTGCCGTGCAAACGAACCAGAGGTCTACTGAGCCAGTCAATCAAGGGTAAAACCAGTGCCAAGAGGAAGTTCTTGTCATGGCCTGAAGGGGTATGGTGTTCTTTGGAAAACTACCCGAAAGACACGCCATTAACGTTTATTTCTGTCTAAAAATCTCATGAAAACGTAAACTAAAATATAAATAACACAGGCCAACAGTATTTGTCTCGGATCTACTAACTACATGCACAAGAGTAAAAGCTCCCTTTGAGCTGAGATTTAATCATAGAGTTAACTATGAAAGCAGATATTATTTGAGATTGGGGAATGGAGAAGGAAGAGGGGTGATGGGGGAGGGTTGAGCTGGTCGATTATTGACAAGGTTGAGTTTTTCTCGTACAGCTAGCTTTTTCACTTCAGTTCGGGACTGATGTCAGGCGAGTAATACAGTCATTGTGAATGTTTTCCATTTGCATTTGGAGCCGAAGAATTATGTATATCTGAGCCTTATATTGCCAGACACTCCAGCAAACACACAACCATTCCTAACCTGTTGGAGATTTTTTTTAAAGGTAAAACAAAAGAAACAAACAAAATGTAAAACAAACGCAGCAAACAAACAAAAATCAAAAGAAACCCCACAGAAAGCAAACAAACAAACACAAAATCAAAGCAAGAGAAAAAAAAGGAATAAAGGAAATGAAATATCATAAAATGAAGTCATCACTTACTTTATAAGACGTTTCACAATCAGTTCATTGCTATGAAGACATACGCTCGAATCTGGGTTCAGTCATGAACACACATATTTCCACAAATGGTTTTTGTGCTGCTGACTCATTTATGCACCAGGTTTTGTGGTAGTTACTCTTGAGGACGCAAAGCAGGGTGGTTTCCAAAGCTTGTTTTGTTGCCATCTGCTGTGCGGACGTTACTCCTTGCTCCAACCTGTCCCGTTTTTTCCACCACTATTTCCTGCACTGTGACAAACAGGACGGAAAGAGAGCAGTGGGGTTGCCCCTAATTCACCCTCACCAAGACCAGAATCGTGGAGGGCAAATTAGCGGAAGAGGCATCTCTGGCCACATTGTTCATTTCCATTCCTGCAGTCTCACGTCACGCCAGTGGAGGCACGCCTGATTACACTGGGTCCCTGGTCCTCAAGCTCGATGTACCTTTCACACGCCGTTCGTTTCTTTTCATCATGGTTTTATGACACGGTGTTGCATGTCATTGATACGATTATTTCTGTTTAGTACAACCTTCAACATGCAGAGTGAACGTACGTTTACATATCTCTGGGATGGAGGTGGGTTTCAGGTTGGTTTTTTGTTTGTTTGTTTTTTGGTTGGATTTTTTGCGTTGGTGATTGTTTCTAATCCATGCCATCAGCCTGTGGCAAGCCAAACTGATCTTCTGTTCCTAAAAATGACGCTATGATTTAACATGTGCGCAAGATGTTATGCGTGTGCTCGCACACGAAACTCGGTTTATGGCCTTATTTCAATGGAAAGACTTTGTCGGGAATGGAGTGAGAACAAAGGTTAACTCTGAGGGAATCCCCCCCCCCTTCACCTCCCCCTACCCCCCAGGCCCCCTCCTTAACCGATCGGCTTGGCGGAGATAAGGATCACGAAGATCACGAGTCCGTCCCTCTACCAACTGAGCCATTCCGGACCCCTGTCTCAATGGCTTCCTCCCTTGCCCAGCCTTCCCTGCCTTGTGCAGATTAAGACGAAAGGAAATGTGTGATTCGACGATTATTTACGCGGTAACACAAGACGGGTTGATGGCAGATTGAGGAAAGAAGCATTTCGTGAGGAAAACGGGCATTTCTTGACACAACGTTAATGTCCGCTCCATTTCCACTCACCACGTGAACACATTACGGTGGCATGCAAAGTGACACTAACCCCGGCTTCTCAAGATTGACATGCCTTTTGCATTCCTTTTCTTGCCTTTCTTCACATGACAAATATGCAGTCGTAGGAGAAAAAAAAAGAATGTTCAAAATCTTCCACAAACACTTCGCGTTCTTTTTTTTTACTGGGTTTGCTCATGCTCTTGTTTTAAACGGGTGAAAAATACAAAATAGTTTCACCATCCTTGACCTACAACTGTAAGTATTGTTACTGTTCAGCGCTATCGAGAGACTGTTGTAATACATGAACGGCTTATTGGAGAAAATTACTATTTGGCTTGCATGACACATGCACACTTGTATTCTGCCGGAGAGAAAGCACTGTCTCCCAACTCCACTTTCATTCTCTTCTCCACCCCTATTTCCCTTTCCTGTATTGCGAAACATGCGTGTTGCATGTACCTCGCTTCACGGATACCGAAACAGCTGAAAGCAATATAAAAACTGGAGCGAGAACGAATATGCGATGTTTTATATGTTCTCTCTGTTCCATTTCATCGCAGGAATGTGGCACGCCTGATTTAACCGGTCCCTGGTTCCAAACTTTGGTGTCCGTTTTACTCACCATCCAGTTCTGTTTCGTCCTTTTCGTTGTGAAGCATTATCCAACAGCTGTTGCACCACACGTGTAAAATCTGCACAGAGCATCCTAACTTTGTTACGCTTGTGTTTAGAGTTATAACGACCTCCTTTGTTGCGCGCGGCCAATGTGCAAGGAACAATCTATTTTTATGCTACATGGGTCTTTTTCCTTATATCACTACATATTCCCAGAAAGTGTTGTACTTCAATATTTTCTCTTCCATTTTACCTTGGTTAATGCGTTCTAGTGAAACAGTGTGGTAAAAGGATTTGTTTCTTCTGTGATTTAGTGAGATGCATGTAAACACATTCTTCGTTGTCGTATGTTCACGTATGCTTGACTATTTTGTTCGAGCTTATGTTTTGGAAAAAAAAAGTGTTTGTGTTCGTAAAAATCCAAACTTTCCAGCAGAACAGCCAGGTGATATTTCTTCATAGCACAAAATAAAGAACGACTTTGCTTTCATTTTATTTCTGACTTCTGACTTCTGACTTCCATGATTAAAATGAAGAATTTTCAGCAGCGCAGAACCGTCAGTCAATATTCCTTTCTAAAGGCATTCCAGACAACCACACTCAGAAATCAGTGTTTGACAGACATTGATGTTACTAGCGTTACCAGTGTTAATAGACCTCCTGACTCAAAGTCAGGACATCGCTGGTAGGATTGCATGACAATCACACAGCTTGTCTCTTTGTCTGGAATAAACCAGACATCATTTTCCTTACCCGTTTCCTCGCCCATCCATTGCCCTGTGCCGTGGAGAACTGGACGCCAAGAGAGCAGAAAATTTGTCCACAGTTTCTCGCAACAGGACTTACGTTTCTGATGGCAAGGTGGGGAAACACATTCGTTGTGATAACCGTTCCATTCCCTTTCATGTTCCAGAGACAGGTGTAAGAAATTATTGCCTAGTTCCAAGTCTGATGCAGTACTTGTGTATTAAGCACTTTTTTATATTGCAGCTTTATCATCACCGCTGTTTCAGTGGTGGCATCAACTAGAAACTGCTTATCCTGAGTCCCCCATACACAGCCAGATCCAGGTTCATCTGCCGCAAACCCAGTGTCAGCAGTCAACAGGGAATTATCAATGTCAGGTCGCCAGGACGCCATACACCAGAGTAAACCCTTTACTACTGCTGAGTCACTTCGATGGTGTTCAGCAATGATTCTGATCCTGCTGAGTCACTTCGATGGTGTTTAACAATGATTCTGATCCACAATAAACATGAAACCACCCACTTAATCTCCAGCCAGCAATAATAATCGCCTCGTCGCGTCACACATCTGGGTGAGCGAACTCACAGAATAGAGACCACTACCAACTCCGTCAATCGAGAGTCACCCATGAATCTGTCTACGCTGAAGCCCTTGACATGAACTCACAACGACCATAATTCATATGGAGGGAACTTGGAAGCTGAGGTCACCATGAGAGCAGGGCCTGATGTGCCACATAATTTGGGACACTTATTTCTATGTCTGATGGTGACTGATGATGAGGACAGTTCATTTCGTACTAAAGTTTGGCATCAACCAGGCCTGAGAGATACAGACATCTGCGATGTTGTTCGGGAAATATACACAGCACTCTCAAAGAGATCAGTGAAGAGGACAATATGTATTAGCCAAACAAATCAAATTCGTTGTTTCTAGACTTGTTACTCTTTATCACACACTGACCAAATCTATGGAAACTACTAGTTGGTTTGCATGACAATCACCGTTTGTCTCTTTGCTCTGGAGAGAGATATACCTCGTTTCTCCTCTCCTCTTCCTTGCGTTGTGAAGAATAGGAGAGTCCAGGACTAGTACGTCGCCCATACTTCATCCCACCGAGAACAGAAACGCCGAAAGCGAATGAAGAAGTACTTGCCACAAGGTTTACTTCCACTCCATTCCCCCCTTCATCACAAGCAAAGGGGACACGCTTGATTACCACTGCTGTCTGATCCTTTGCTTCCTGCTACACAGCCTCAGGCCAGGAGTGATAGATACAAGGAAAGATGAACTGTGTCAACGTTTTCATCAGGGTTTTTTTTTCTCTCTCCTTTTATCAGTGTTGTTATTTCTGGTCGTGTTCCTGTTCATTATCAGCTTAAAAAAGTAACTGACCAAAACGATCAGAAAAGACATATTTTGAGTGAGGCCATGCCTCTGTGTGCGTACTTCTGCCCATCCGTCTGCGCGCGCGCGCATGAATGTATGCCTCTGTGTGTGTGTGTGTGTGTGTGTGTGTGTGTGTGTGTGTGTGTGTGTGTGTGTGAATATAGCTGTCTGTGTGTCCGTGTGTCTTTGTTTATAGCTGCGTCAGTCTGTCTGTCTGTCTGACTCTCATTCTCTCTCTATCAATCTCTCTCTCTGTATCTCTCTGTCTCTGTCACTATCTCTCTCAATGGTCATTTCACGTACAAAATAAAAGTCCTGATGCCATGTTCTGAAGCATCTCCCGCTCTCGCTCTCTCTCTCCTCTTTCTCTGTCTCTGTCTGTCTGTCTCTCTCTCACTGTATCTCTCTCTCAGCCTCTCCGTCTCAGTCTCTCTCTCAGTTTCTCTCTGTGTGTCTCCCTCTGTGTCTCTCCGCCTTTCTGTCTCTGTCTCTGTCGGCCTCTCTCTCTCTCTCTTTCTCTTTGTCTGTCTGTATCTGCCTCTGTGTGTGTGTGTGTGTGTGTGTGTGTGTGTGTGTGTGTGTGTGTGTGTGTCTCATTCTACGTACAAAACAAACGTAAATAATGTCATGATGTCATGTTCTGAAGCATCTCTCTCTCTCTGTTTCTCTGTCTATCTGTATGTCTGTCTGTCTCTCTCTCTCAATGGTCACTGCACACACAAACGTTGGCCGTGCGTATTTGTGGCTGTGACTTTGTCTGTCTGTCTCCCTATCTCTCTCTCTCTCTCAATCTCACTTTCTCTGTTTCATTACGTAAATCACGCGCTCAACCCATGTTCTGAGGCTTGCTCACGCTCTTTGAGGGCGAGATGTAAAAAAAACAAACAAAAGCAGCTGTGCTTCCTCTACTGCACGTGAAATAAAGTTCCTTTCGTTTCGTTTCGTTTCTCCAATCCCGCCCTTCTCTCTTCTCTCCCAGTGGTCATTGCACACACAAACTAAACGTAAATCACGTGCTGAGCTAATGTTCTGAATCCCTCCCTCTCTCCCTCCCTCCCTCCCTCTCTCTCTTTGAATGATCCTTTGACGTGCTGAGCTCATGTACTGAAGCTCTCTCTCTCTCTCTCTCTGTTAACTTGTGTTTCATATTGTTTGTATAATTGTCCCTGCACTCCCTACCTCCCACTCCCTCTCTCTCCCCCTCTCTCTCCCTCTCCCTCCCTCTCTCTCTCTCTACCTCTCTCCCCTCTGTCTCTCTCCCTCTCTCTCCCCTCTGTCTCTCTCCCTCTCTCCCCCTCTCTCTGTCTCTCCCCTCTGTCTCTCCCTCTCTCTCTCTCTCCCTCTGTATCTCTCCCTCTCTCTATCTCCCTCTCTCTCCTCCCTCTCTCTGTCTATTTTTCTCTCTCCCCCTCTCTCTCCCTCTCTCTTTCTCTCTCTCACTCTCTCCCTCACTCTCTCCCCTTATCTCCCTCTCCCATCTCTCTCTCTCTCTCTATGGTCATTGCATGTACAAAACCAACAGAAGTCACGTCCTGAGTTTATGTTCTGAAGAACCTCTCTGTCTTTCTCTCTGTTTCCGTCTCTTTCTCTCTCTCTCTCTCTCTCTCTCTCTCTCTATCTATCTATCTATCTATCTCTATCTTTCTTTCTCTGTCTGTCTGTCTGTCTGTCTGTCTGTCTATTGTGTCTATTTATCTTTACAAAGCCTTCAAGACTAGAGAAATTGCTGTTTCTTAATCTGATGAAAGACTTGTATTAGTTGTAACATTTATTTCTGTATCTTATCCAGTCCTTATGTTCATGATTATTTGTAACTCGTTAGATATTGTTCACATTCCCCTTCACGAGGGGCTGAGGTCTAACGTGAATAAACCATCTTCAGTCTTCAGTCTCTCTGTGTGTCTCTCTGTGTCTCTCCCATTGTATTGATAAGACTTTGCTGCACACAACGACGTAAAAACTGTGTCAGTTTTAGCACCTTTTAATCTTCCTTTTTTCTTCTTCTTTTTTTTTCTCTCTGCTGTGAATGCAGTGTGATCGACCGCGACTGTGATGTGACACAGTTCTGGTGTTATTCAGTCAGAGATTGCTGTGGGCCGAGGACCGAACCCTGGGGAACACTTGAGTTGACTGGGATGTATTCTGAGATGACTCCCTCCACCACAACTATCTGTTACCTGACCTCGAGGAAGTTCTTAATCCAGGTGTTGATGTCTTTCTCTCAACGTCTCTGCATCTGTCTATCTCTGTCTCTGCAACTGTATGTTTCTGTCTCTGTGTCTTTGTGTCTGTCCCTGTCTCTCTTCTCTCTCTCTTTCTCAATGGTCATTGCACACACATAATGAACGTAAGTCACGTTTTCAAGCACATTCACTTCCTTTCTCCCATTCTCTCTGCTCTCTTCTCTTCTGTCTTCTGTCTGTTTGTCTCTCTGTCTCTCTTCTCTCTCTGTCTGTCTGTCTCTCTGTCTCTGCTCTCTGTCCGTCTGTCTGTTTCGATGTCATTGCACAAGTAAACATAAAACAGAATCGCTCTTCCATTCATTTTTCAGTCCTCTGTGGCGCTGCGCTGCGTGCTTGCTGCTCTTCTCTAATCACGTCCGCCCTGTTGTTTATTCATGGCTTTGTACATGAACATTAATTTTGTACTATGTTTTGTGAATCCATATGCAATTTTGTAACTGAGCTGAATGTAATTTTGATGATGTTCAGTGTTTTGGGTTTCATTTTTTCTCTTTCTCTGAGATAGTGATTTTAGTTTTCTGAATTTTATTTTGAGCTGAGATGTTTGATTTTACAATGGGGATGCGATTTTAGTGATAAATTTTTTTTTGAATTTTTTTGTTTTTTTTTTAATTTTATTTTTTTTAAAATTAGTGTGGTGTTGTGTTTGTGGTGTGTGTGTGTGTGTGTGTGTGTGTGTGTTTGTTTGTTTGTTTGTTTGTTTGTTTGTTTTGTTTGTTTGTTGTGTGTGTGTGTGTGTGTGTTCTTGTTTGTGGCTGTGCCGCTCACTTTTCCTTTCTCTCCCTGTCTCTCTCCTGGACAGGATGTAGAAAATACACCAGTCTCTGTGTCTGTCTGTCGGTCTTCTTCTTCTTGTTCTTCCACGTGACAACCAACGTCAGTATGTTGATCAAACTGCTGTTCAGTGAGAGGTTGCTTTGGGTGTGATTTAACTGCCGGGGATAGAACATCTCCAGGCGAGCTTTTTTTCCCGTCTGACTTAACTCACTCAGTACGGCCAGTCCTCTCTTCTCCTCTACACAGACCCCTCGGATGTCCAGTGGGTGTCTCAATGACCCAACATTTAGCTTCCGTC
>NC_134894.1:25451214-25476214 GCF_041734735.1 Babylonia areolata | reverse complement strand
ATAAGTCTTTTTTTGTTCGCTGCTGATATTGAACAGGGAACATGAACAGAAGCAAGAGCAATGACAACGGGGGAAAAAGGCCAAAACGAAAACGTCCAAAGGAATCATTGTCTTTCCTGTTCCTGGTAGAAGTGGATCCCCTGCCCCCTCCCCCTGCAGCAATGATGTACGGGGTAAACACCCAGGAGGATCATCAGAGACCACTTTAATCAGTCGCACCCCATTGCTGTGATGGAGGGGAATGGAGTGCAAGCAAATAAACATATTGGCGAGAACGTCTTCGTCATTCGCTCTCAGCGATTCTGGTCTTGGTGCGTTGAGTAATGGGCCACGCGTTTCTTTACTGTCCGTCCCCTTTCTTCACAACACTGGAGTGACAGAGGGGTGGGGAGTTGGGGGGTGGGGCTGGGGCGTGGAAAGGAGACTTGGAGGATGTAGCACTCTGTCCCAGGCAAAGAGGAAATGTGGGTGATTGTCCAAACGATGTTGTTGTTTTTTTTCCCCCTGAAAATTAGTAAATGAGTGATCAAGAATAAAAACAACTGCCTATCACTGCCAGGTACCGAGTGTGTGTGTGTGTGTGTGTGTGTGTGTGTGTGTGTGCATATGCATTTTTGTGTATATGTGTTGTGTTTGTGGGGGTGGGGGCGAGGGGCGGTGTGCACGCAGTCCATGAGTTTCTTTGGAATTAATTGCGTTTTATTCATGCCGTGTGTTATGATTATGATTTTTTTAAATTCATGATGGTGCTTCTTCTGCTTCTGCTGCTAGTGATGATAATGACGATGAGGTTTATTCATGCCATGTATTGTGATTATTATTTTTTTCCAAAATTCAGCAAGGTTCTGCTGCTGCTGTTGCTGCTGCTGCTGCTGCTGCTGATGATGGTGGTGGTAGAAGTGGTGATGATAATGATGATTTCTATTATTGGATAAAAACAAAATATCGATCTGTTGCGCCTTTCATGGAGTGATGAAGGGGGCTGGATTCTTCAATTTGCAATCAAATAATGATAATAACAATGATAATTATCATCATTACTGAGACAAACATTCACTCCTCTCGTGTTTTTTGTGTGTCCATTCTTCACAGCACAGGGTAATGGATGGGCGAGGAGATGGGGGAAGGAGAATGATGTCTGCTTTATTCAAGACAAAGAGAGAAGGTCTGTGGTTGTCATGCAAACCAACCAGCAATGTTTCATTCTGAGAGCCAAGAAGTCCATTAACGCTGATAATATCAATATCTGTTTAAATACTTCTGGGTGTAACTGCGTGTATGCACGTACTACATTGCTGAAGTTATATTTTCAGTGATAAAAGATGTAGAAATAGCATGAAGCAATCCATTTTGGGGTGATCACATGCATGAATACTAGAAGTTTATATCGAGCAGTCGTAAGTGGCATTCCAAAGCTGTCCGTGCAAATGCTAACATATAACAATACGATATTACCACGAATAACGTTAGCACATAACTATGTATGTTATATTGCACACACACAGACACTCAGACTGACACACAGACACACACAGACACACAGACAGACAGACACACACACACACACACACACACACACACACACACACACACAGACACACACACTCTCTCTCTCTCTCTCTCACCACAGGGCCTGAACTGTCTTCAGTGATACGTTCAGTTCTTGCACTGCAGCAGTGTCATACAACTGCCATTAATTCCAGCCGTAAAACGAACAGAAACGAAAAAAAAAGCGATGTTATGCAGCATCACACCAAAAGATTGGAACCCGGTTCCAGTCAAATCAGGCACGCTACCATTGCCCCCACGAAGAGAAAAAGAGTGGGAATAAAACAAGCAACAAGAAAAGCTTCTGCTTCACTCTGCCATCAGTGATTCTGTTTCTGACGCCTGTGATGCTGGCAGCGTACTCCTCCATTCTTTACAACACGTGGAAGAGGCAGAGGAGAGGCCACGAATGGAGATTTCAAATGGAAAATTCCCCTCTCTTCACACAAAGAGAGAAAGTTGTGTGATTGTGATGCAAAGCCAGCCTCTGGTTTCCAGAGAGTTGGTAAGGGGGCCAGTGATGAGAAAAGACAAAAGACAGCTGTCTGGCTTGGAGTGATTTAGTATCTTTGGAAACTAAGAAAACGAACCCAGATCGATTTGAATCATTTCATAATCAACAATTATGGAAGCTAAAGAAACAAAACAAACAAACAACAACGACAAAAAAACATAGAAGCTTTTATTCTTATTCGCCTTCATTCTTCTATGTTTGATTTTTACTAATAGTATCCTCAATTTTAACATTGTTAGTTCAAGAACCTAAGTGGCTGGTTTCTTTGTCATTGATTTTAAATAACAAATTTCACTATGAAGGACCAACTCTACGGACATGGGCGTGGATTGTGTATGGCAGGGTCAATTGTTATTCAGGAATCGTAGCTTATTCACTTTCCTTTGGGGTCAATTTTTAGCAAGCAATAGGTTGTTAGTGATTTCTATAGGCATCTAGCAAATAAAAGTTGTTTATTAAACTATATCTCTTATTCCATGTTAAAAAAAATGAATTCATACTAAAAGTTGTCCAAATTATGAAGGGGCGTATATATATACGTATATATATATATATGTGTGTGTGTGTGCGTGCGTGCGTGCGTGAGTGTGTGTGTGTGTGTGTGTGTGTGTGTGTGTGTGTGTGTGTGTGTGTGTGTGTGTGACAAACACCCACATCCGCACACACACATGCAGACACACATACACATTCGGCTTTGTTTTTTTTTTTGTGTGTGTGTGTGTGTTCATAATGAACAGGAACACAATCAGAAACAGCAACACCGACAAAGAGAACGAACAGCAGAAACATGGAAACGATTCGTCTTTTCTTTATTCCCGGTTCTTATACTGCGGCAATTGATTTCATTGTGTTTAACTTCTTCCCACCTTTCACTATCAGCGATTCTGCTCTTGATCTGTTGAGGTAAAGGCAACGTAGCCTTCAACTACACTCTTCGTAAGAAAAAGGGAGGAGGGGGTGAAAGTTAGGGGAGGAGGGTGGTAGGGGTGCTAAAGAGAAGATGGGTGTAGAAGTGGCGAACGAAGTACTGCTCATTCCTGGCAAAAGATACACGCTGTGTGATTGTCATGCAAACCAGCCAGCAGCTTCATCACAGCTGACAAATAGGTCACTCAAGAATAACGACCGTCACCAAGGGCGTTTTCCCCTTCCTTCTGTAATTCCTCTTAAAAGGATTGGTAGTAAAATTAAAACTGCAAGAAAACATATCAGTTGTGTGTACGTGAAGAACTATGAAAGCGTCATTCGAATGGTCTTTGCTCACTTCAAACTGAAGTGACAGTTGGGAAAGTACCTGACTGCAGACGTGACAAATGAAAATCAAAACAGAAGATCGAACTCACTTTTCTATCCTTCTGCTGTAAATCTGTCATTGCTGCAACACAAGGTTGCAAGCTGTTGAAAGACAGCAAGAAATGGAAAGCAATAAACACGTCAAGCTTAAGAAGTAGGAATTGTGGTGTGTCCATCGAGATCGATGATGACCATCGATGTCATCCAGATTGGGGATGGGGGGAGGGTGGTGGTGGGGTGGGGGGAAGGATGCTCATGAGTCTATCTGTGAGTGCGCAGATGGCTGAATAGTCCAATCTGCGCACGAAATGTTCGCTGACAGTTGGGGCAGACAAAGACAGGCATATCATTGTCAGGGAGCTTGTTTGCCCGTGACTTTCTGGCCTGCCTCTTCTGAACAGCTGCAGCAGTCCTGTTGGCCTCGCACAACTTGGCGCCTTTGTGCACAGCAGCGCGCCATTTGTTACGGTCCACTGCAGATTCCTCCCAGGAGTCAGGGTTGATATCAAACGCTTTCAGAGAGACTTTCAGAGTATCTCTGAAGCGCTTCTTCTGACCTCCGTGTGATCTCTTCCCTTGTTGCAGCTCGCCATAGAAGAGCCTTTTGGGCAGCCGATGGTCTGGCATGCGTGCCACGTGTCCAGCCCAGCGAAGCTGGGACTGCATCAGGATGGTGAAGATGCTGGGAAGGGTGGCTTTTGCGAGCACCTCTGTGTCTGGGGTCCTGTCTTGCCACTTGATGTTCAGTAGCTTCCTGAGGCATGTTGTGTGGAAGTGGTTCAGCTTCTTGGCATGTCGTTGGTACACTGTCCAAGTTTCGCAGCTGTACAGTAGTGTGGGGAGAACTACTGCTCTGTAGACCTTTAGCTTGGTCTCAAGACTAATGCCTCTTCTGTTCCAGACATTTGCACTGAGTCTACCAAAAGTTGCACTTGCTCTTGCAATCCTGACATTCACTTCATCGTCGATGGTCGCATTTCGTGACAGTGTGCTGCCAAGGTATGTGAACCGCTCCACCGCACTGAGTCTCTGACCGTTGACTGTGATGTTGGGCTCAACGTAGGGTTTCCCTGGGGCTGGCTGATGGAGAACTTCAGTTTTCCTCGTGCTGATGGTAAGGCCGAAGTTCCTGCTGGCAGTGGCAAACTTGTCGACGCTGAGTTGCATGTCAGCTTCAGATCCAGCGTTGAGGGCACAGTCATCAGCAAACAAAAAGTCTCTGATGATGTCTGTCATGACCTTCGTTTTTGCTTGAAGCCTTCTGAGGTTAAACAGCTTGCCATCTGTTCGGTACTTTAGGCCGATTCCAACATCGCCATCTCTGAAGGCATCAGTAAGCATTGCAGAGAACATGAGGCTGAACAGCGTTGGAGCCAGGACGCAGCCTTGCTTGACACCATTTGTGACAGCAAAAGGAGCAGATGTTTCGCCATTGTCCTGGACTCGAGCCTGCATGCCTTCATGGAATTGGCTGACCAAGGAAATAAATTTCCGAGGGCATCCGTACTTGGCCATGATCTTCCACAGTCCCTCTCTACTCACGGTGTCAAAGGCCTTAGTGAGGTCGACATAGGTGGAGAACAGATCAGCATTTTGCTCCTGACATTTCTCTTGCAACTGCCTTGCAGCAAACACCATGTCCGTGGTTCCGCGCTCTTTCCGGAATCCACATTGGCTCTCAGGCAAATGACCTTGGTCAAGGTGTGCTGTGAGGCGGTTTAGTAGGATCCTGGCAAGTATCTTGCCTGCGATGGAGAGCAAGGAAATGCCCCGATGGTTATCACAGGCTTGCCGGTTCCCCTTTCGCTTGTACAAGTGAATGATAGATGCATCTTTGAAATCCTGGGGGATCGTCTCTTCTTTCCACATGAGTGAGTACAGCTGATGAAGCTTCTCAGTCAGCACAGTGCCTCCATCCTTGTAGACCTCTGCTGGTATGGAGTCTGAGCCAGGTGCTTTGCCACTGGATAGCAGACGGATTGCTTTCTGGGTCTCAAGAAGTGTTGGCGGATCGTCCAGTGCTTCGTTGGTGGGGACTTGTGGGAGACGGTCTATGGCTTCATCATTTATGGAGGAAGGGCGATTTAAGACACTGTTGAAGTGCTCAGCCCATCGTTCGAGAATGTTCTCCTTCTCGGTGATCAAGGTATTCCCATCTGCACTGAGGAGGGGGGATGATCCTGAGGATGTGGGGCCGTAGACTTCTTTTAAGGCATCATAGAACCTCTTCATATCGTGCCTGTCAGCATATCCCTGGATCTCATCAGCTTTGTCACTCAGCCACTTATCCTGCATCTGGCGTAACTTTTGCTGAACAGTCCTGCGGATGGCATTGTACGCATCCTTTTTTGATGTGGATTTTGGGTTGCTCAGGTGGGCTTGATGCAGACGGCGTTTCTCATCCAGAAGCTGCTTGATTTCATCACAGTTTTCATCAAACCAGTCTTTGTGCTTTCTGATCATGGGTCCCAGGGTCTCTGAAGCTGTACTATAGATCAGCTCACGCAGGGTCCTCCAGTCAGACTCCACATTCTGGTTGTTCAGAGAGGCGGATTCCAGACGATCTTCCAGCAGCTCCACAAAGGACTGTTTGATGGTGATGTTTTTCAGCTTAGCGATGTTGAGCCGTTTTGGAGCCTTCTGGCCTTGGGGGCGTCTCTTGGGCTGGATTCGAATATTCAGCTTCGAGACTACAAGGCGATGGTCTGTCCAACACTCGGCGCCGCACATGGTCTTTGTTACACGTACATCTTGCCTATCCCTTTTCCTGACGATGACATAATCGATGAGATGCCAATGCTTTGAGCGAGGGTGCATCCATGACGTCCTGTTACGGGTAGGGAGGCAGAAAACTGTGTTGGTTATCAGCAGTTCGTGCTCTGCACATGTCTGAAGCAAAAGCAATCCATTTGGGTTGCAGTGGCCCACACCGTGCTTTCCAATCACTCCATCCCAGGAGATGTAGTCAGAGCCAACTCTAGCATTGAAGTCCCCAAGAATGATGAGCTTGTCTGCTTTAGGGATGGCAGCAATGACAGAGTGAAGGTCCTCGTAGAACTTCGCCTTCACTTCATCCGGGTTGGTCATGGTTGGGGCGTAGGCACTGACAATGGTGAGGTGCTTCTGGCCAGATGCCAGTGGGAGTTTCATGGTCATAAGCCTATCGTTGACTCCCTTTGGGATTCCAGCTAGCTTGCTGACAAGTGCTGTTTTTACTGCAAAACCAACACCAGCCTCACGTCGCTCTTCGCTTCCTCGTCCACTCCAGAAGAAGGTGTAACCAGATCCCCGTTCACAGAGCTCGCCTTCGCCTGCAAGCCGAGTCTCACTCAAGGCTGCGATGTCGATATTGTATCTGGCGAGTTCGGATGCAACTAGTGCTGTTCTCCTTTGGGGTCTGTCCGCGTTATCTCTGTCCAGGAGAGTCCTTATGTTCCAAGCACCAATGGTGAGAGGAACGATCCTTGCTTTTTTCTTTTCTTTCTCTTTGTTTCGACCGCTGATGTAGGGTCCCCGCCAGCCGCGGTATGCTGGCCAGGGTGATATGGAGCAGGCAATTTTTAGGGCACCTTTTCTAGCCCCTTCCTCATGCCAGGGAGGTGAGCAGTGCATTCCTAAAGAGGGCTGCTCAGACGCTCAGACGGCTGCCGAGCTCCATCGCTGCTCCTGTCGACGAAGAACGACCCTATGGCCTGAGCCGCCTGCGTGCAGGTCTGCGGCTGCGACTGCCAGTGTACCCACACCTGTCGTTTCGTCGCTCGCCTGTCGCCACAGGACTTGGGGGTGATGAAATGATGAAGGATGAAAGGTCATGTTGGATGACTGATGACTTGCGCGATGAGTTTGTTTAAAGTGAAGAGGAGTTGCGCAACGTCGACCTCACTCTCTCGTCCGGGTCCACCAATTTCCAGTGGCAAGACTAAGTCGAGACGACTGGAGGATGAGCACGGATGCAGTGGATGACCAAGATATCCTTTCGGTGTCTCATCTTGCTCTCTGCACTCCACAGTGCGTTGCTGTAACCGCCTTCCTCTCCGTTGAACCGATAGGTTTCTTCCGCAGATTCTGCCGGATCCAGACTTCGCATGCATGGGTAGACACACCCCGGGGGCCAACTGCGTGTGGCATGCACACAGCACGGTGGAGCTAGATGGCCGTCGGTGGCTCTCCTGAGCCGACGCCCTTTTATGGATCTCCATAAGGGTGTCTAGCCACCCGCCTCACCAGTCCCAGAAGGGAGTGGTGGGAGTGCCGGTTTAGTCGTCGGCAACCCGACCCTGAACAGGTTGTACTGGATTACAGGTTACCAGTAGCAGATCTAATGACCTGACCTGAAGTAGGAATTAATGACAAGCTGAATGCCTTCAGAAATGTGATGAACAAGGACGGTACAACCGGACATTAACTTAATGTCAAGAAATGCCTCTTCCTCGACCTGCCATTAACTAACGTGTCTCAGCTTACTGTATCACTGATAAATCAGGAATAACTGATGCTTTAATGTTCGCCCGGCCCCAACAACACAGGAGGAAATGATAAAACAGAAGAGATCTGTCAGATCGTGCAGAAAGGTGTTATGTGACTGTCCTGAAAGCTACCTTTTTTCAATGTAGATAATAGTTTCCAGGTCAATGGCTCGGGTAAAACAACCCATGCAAAATATACAGCTGTGAACACACACACACACACACACACACACACACACACACACACACACACACACACACACACACACACACACACACACACACTTTAATTTTACTTAAAAACAAACAATTACTAAGAATGGAACGGTAAACGACAAAAACCAGAGACACTCGCCCAGTCTAACTCCAAGAACAAGCAAGTGTTGTCATCAGTAAAGGGCATATTTGGTGATGTCTGGAATTTGTTACATCAGGACAGAAACTACATGACATTAAGGGAGCATGTCAGCAGGGCAAGGTCTTCTGTGATGTGTGGCTTCCAGGCGATATAACATTGATAAACCTGTGGACTGCCACTGCTTGGACTTCTCAAACAAATCTGGCAGTAGCAGGATCTAAAAACAGTACAACTTATACCATTGAACTGGCGTGAGTGTTGAGGCAGCTAAAAAACAACAAACAAACAAACAAACAAACGAAACGAAACGAAACAAAACAACAGCAACCAAAAAAGAAACATTCTGTGTGCAATGTAAAACGAAAATAGTCGTGAATAAACAAAGTGTATACGATGAATACGGGGAAGAAATACCACTTCAGTCACATTTGTCTGCTTCCGCATGGAAAAATTGACCAGAATGGAAATAAACATAGCTGTCTTCCTCTTTTTGCCATAACACGTCAGGTCTTTTGACGTAAATTTAGGACAAATCGCTGTTCTCTTTCTACCCCGTTCTCAAAAGCACAGGGAAGAGTGGATTGGGTAAAAAGGGACAAGGTTGAAGACAGAATCTATTTTGCTCCAGAAAGACACATTTGTCACTGCAGGCAAAGACACAAGCTGTGATTGTCATGAAATTAATAAACAATGAAACCAGGAGATCAATTTTGGTCCATTTTACCATGCGAAAGCAGACAAACGTGACTGAAGAGGTATTTCTTCCCCACATATCTCGTATACATTTTTGATAATTCATGGCTATTTCTTTTTTACATTGCACACATTTTTTGTTCTTTTTTTCTTTTCTTTTCTTCTGTCTTTGCTGTTGTTTGCACATGTAAAATGTAGCTTTTATTTACCTGTGTGCTAGCTGAATTGGTAGCGTAAGCAGCATTGACTTTGTAGTTGCATTTCTTGTGAAGAGAGAGACACAGAGAGAGGGGATGAGAGAGAGTGTATGTGTGCGTGTGTGTGCGCGTGGTGTGTGTGTGCGTGGTGTGTGTGTGTGTGTGTGTGTGTGTGTGTGTGTGTGTGGGGGGGGGGGGGGGTAGATGTGCAATGCGGTTTGGCTGACTGAAATGGAGAGGCACGTAAATTTCAGTAATCTGTATATTTGTATATAGCTATTTCCATTTGGTGCCATTTAATTTATCTTTTTATTTTCTATTCATTTTATTTGTTTGTTGTTTTCTTCTTATGTTGGACATGTGCTGCTGCCAAAAAAGAAAATCTCTGTACCAAAGTATAGACAATAAAATTTGTGTATTGTATTGTGTATTGTATTGTATTGACTTGAAGTTATGTACCTTGTGAATAGAGTGAGTTACCACTATTTACTATACGTCAATAATGTGATCTCCTGGCCTCATTGTTGATTAATTTCATGTTGAAAAACCACCGAGGCAACCATGTGTTTGTTCTGTCTTGTCCATGTGTCCTGTGTGGCTTATTCAGGATTAAAGAGGCTATGCCAGTCTAAAATAAAAGCTAATTTGTGTTTTCACATTTCTTCTGTCTTTGCTGCTGTGTGCGCATGTCAAGTGATCGGTATAAGGACAGGCCCGGTGCTTCCTTTTTCAAGGAAGTGTCTGGGTTTGTTCCAATGTACCTTTATCTCTCTCTCTCTCTCTCTCTCTCTCTATATATATATATATATATATATATACGTGTGTGCCAGCTGAATCGGAAGCATAAGCAGCACTGACTTCAAGTTGTGTACCTTGTGAAAGGAGAGAGTTACCACTCTTTACTATTTGTTAATAATGCGATTGTCATGCATACCCTTGTCTGTCTGTCTGTCTGTCTGTCTCTCTCTGTTGGTCTCTTTCATTCTCTATTTTTGTCTCACAAAGACACACACACACACACACACACACACACATACACACACACACACACACACAGGTATACACACACGCACCCCCCCCCACACACACACACATACAAACACACACCTAAACACCCCCCCCCCCACACACACACACACAAGCTTACTACACACGCCAAGGTTCATAATGCATTTTAAATGCAGCACAAATACAAAAAAAAAAAAAAAAAAGACAAACAAACAAAACAAACCGGTATGAATGGAATACAACACTCTACAAAACCTCGTCGTCTCCAAGAAAAGAACAAGCAGCAAACGAAACGGACAGCGTGAAAGAAACGCAACAAGCTTGAGGACCAGGGACCAGGGTAATCAGGCGTGCCTCCACTGGCGTGGGTGTGAGGGTGCGGGATGGAAATCAACAAAGTGGCCAGAAATGCCTCTCTCTCGATTTGCTCCCAAAGACTCTGGCCTTGGTGGAGGAGGTGAATTAAGGGGGAGCGCACTCCTCTCTTTCCGTCCCATTTGTCTCACTCAACACGAGGAACAGTGGTGAGGAAGAGAAAGAACATAGGAGTAGGAAGTGTAGTCCGCTTCATTGAAAACAAAGAGTTATAGCATCACAACCTTTTTGTTTTGTTTGCATAATTATAATTCAACAGCAGTTTGTTATTTATTGGGGTTCCTATATTTCTGGCTCATAAAAAAAATAATCATAATCATTTGAACTGTTTATAACATATATCATCAGCTGAATGGATATTGCATGACTTATTTTTCCTCATGATAGTTTCGTCTTCCAATTCAAAATGATTTCAAAATTGTTAAGACATTAGGAGTTTCAGTGTTCATGTTGGAGACTGAAGAGAACTTTACACATTTTATTGTGTCACTGCAACAACGAAAATAACAGCAGAAGCAAGAGCAACAACACCATTAAAACACACATAAACACGCAAGCACGCAAGCGCCCGCATGTGCATCAGCACATGCATATATGCACATTACATCACCCTGGACATGGAAATCTTTAACTGCCGTGCAATCTAATTATCTTGAGCAACGAAACAAGAAGTGACAATGATTGCAATGACTGGCAATCGAAAACGGCTCGTCTGTCCTTTCAGATCGAATTCTTCCATTCTTTTCGTGAAATAGGACTTTTTTTGTTTGTTTGTTTTTTTGGTTTTTTGTAAGTGCAAATGGAAACTGCCTGCATCACAAAAGGAAAAGAACTGAAAATAAATGGGAGGTATGCAAAGGATATAACGAGCGAGAGGACCAGTGCATGTCCCTCTTTGCTTGATGAACAGGAGTTGAATAGAAATCGACACACTGGCAAGAAATGCCTCTTCCTCGTCTTGCTATCAACGATTCTAATCTTGTAGAGGTTAATCATGCTGCTCCTCCCTCCCCCTTCCTTCCCTCCCCACCACCCTACTCTCTACATCCCCCCTTCGCCGTTTCCCTTTCGCCTTCTTCACAAAGCAGGGCAGGGTTGGGAAGGACATAAAGGAGTGGGAATACATATATAATATCAATGATAGTCATACCTACTCACATTCTGGAGATTTTGAGAATATATGAAGGGTCGAAAAGAAGAAACTAAGTCCATACTTCTGGTTAAGAAACTGGTAAGAAGCCCGAAGTTTACATGTGTGTGCCTTAGGCAATGACAATGTTGTCCTTATGCCCCGTCCTCCGGGAGGAGGCAAGGTGCAGTGAAGACAAACTGGAGGAGGAAGGTGAAATGAAGCAAAGGGACAGCGGGGTCAGGAGGATGCTCACTTTGCTCCTGGCAAAGAGACAAGCTGCGTGATCGGCATGCAAATCGTCCAGCAGTCTCCTTAATTCTGGGAAATGGACTCAACAAGAAAAAAACAACAACACGGTCTGTTTAGCAATCCTGAACGAGTTGGAGCAAGCCTGCAGGTTTTTTTTTTTTCATTGGTTTCAAACACGAGCAAGAGGAAAACTACAACTATGCTGAACAGATAACAAGGTTTCTCATTAAAGCTGAGGGGTGAAGACACTGTCCTTCAAAATTGCTTAACAAACTCTGGACTTTTATTTACAACTCAAGCAAAATGTTTTGGATTTTCTAAATGGGAATGACGTTAGTGACTGTTCACGTATGGTTCATGAAATACAAAAGCACAAAAAGAAATGTTTGATGAGTACAACAGATCACCGACGTT
This sequence comes from Babylonia areolata, assembly GCF_041734735.1. NCBI lineage: Eukaryota > Metazoa > Mollusca > Gastropoda > Neogastropoda > Buccinidae > Babylonia > Babylonia areolata. Next base: position 25,463,967 of record NC_134894.1, on the reverse strand, counting down.
TGAGAACAGGGACCAGTTTGATTAGACGTACTCTTATGATGAAGTGTAGATGGCATGGAAATAAACATTGCCACAGACTTCTTCATTCCTTCGCATAAGTGACTCTAGTCTCAGTGGAGAGAGTTTCGGGCAACATTTTCCCCCATTCTTTACTCTTTAGAGAAAGAACAGAAGAGATGACAGGACTGTACATGGCAGATGATCTCATTAATCCTTCACTGCTGGGCGAAATGCTGTACACACTGGCATGATATCTGGAAAGAATGTCAGCCATGAGTAACAACACAATCCTCAAAGGGTGCTGTTCGATGACGGATCGTTTGACGTATTTTTTTCTCTTTTATTTTATTTCCTTCTTTTTTTTTCAACACAAGAGAAAACGTCGATTCATTTGAATTTTTAAAAATGTCATCAATTTATATGCCAAATAAACCCCATTCACACTCATTTTTTTTCTATCAACCCCCCCCCCACACACACACACACACACACAAAAAAATTCTAGAATTCATTGCTTCTTCTATACAGAACCCACATGGACATTTACCTTGGCACATATATCAACCAAACAGACTGACAATTCCACTAATCTTCTGCGTTGTGTTCACTGGTTACCAATTTCAACTTATTTGAACAATAAGACTACCACTAATATAAATGCTTTTAGTTTCATTCTCACTCATTCATCAATATAGCTATATATTTCTAAGATTCATTGCTTCTGCTCTACAAGAGCCCACGTGGACATTTACATTGAAACATATATTAAATGTATGCGTTCCTTGTAAATTCTCAATGCTTTTACATTGTACTATTATGAATTCTGACTAATAATAAACAGTACGTGAACCAAATAAGAAACACAATAACAAAACTAACACAAGAAAAATAACAATGAATATTTTAAAATCATTTCAGTTTTCTTTTCTTTTTTCTTCTTTTTTAACCCTTCCTTTGTAATGTCTGTTTAAGTAAAAGAAAGAGAAATGAAAGAAATAGATGAGGTGTGAAACAGACATCAATATTTCAAACCGAGGAACTGGTATAAATCGGCGAGCCCGTTGCTGTGATGGAAGGAAATGGAGTGAAAATAAACATAGTCACAAGAAAGGTTCTTCCTCTCTTCGCTATCAGCGATTCTGTTCTTGATGGCTCAGACAGGGGCACAGTACATTTCTCCATCCCTCACATTCTTCACAATGCAGGGAAAGGAGAGGGCAAAGTGGGGAGGGGGGCAGGGCGGAGGGGGTGTGGGGGTAGTAGACAGGACTGGAGTGGAGGTGGCAGACGAAGTACTACTGTCTACTGGTAAAGGTACTAGCTGTGTTATTGCCATGCAAAACGAACCAACTATTTCCTCAGAGTTGGAAAGCAATTAAGTCGTTCAAGAGTGACAACAGACCCTAACAATTTCTTTTCTCTCTTTTTTTTTTAATTTAAAATTCCTGTTCAGGGTGTGGGGGTGGAGGTGGGTTCATTTAAATCTGTAAAGGAGCAAATCAGATGTGTTGAAACATAAGTTTCGTGAGGATCACTTTTATTTATTGATAGAAATATAACAGTGAAATACCAGAAAATGAACACAGTAAATGAATACAGTAGTTTCAGTAGCTCAAGGAGGCGTCACTGCGTTCGGACAAATCCATATACGCTACACCACATCTGCCAAGCAGATGCCTGACCAGCAGCGTAACCCAACGCGCTTAGTCAGGCCTTGAGAAAAAAAAGAAAAAAAAGGTGAATAAATAATAGATACGCTTACATAAATAAATAAATAATAATTATGATATAAAAAGATAGTAGTAATGGTAATAATAATAAAATAATAATAATAATAAATAAATAAATAAATAAGACAACAATGATGATAAATAAGCAGATAAATGTAAAACATGAAGACACACATTCACACATACACCCACACATGCATAACAGATATGCACCAAACATGCAGTTACAGTAACAAATGAGAAGTCCACAGTAGTTACAGCTGTTGTGTGTCTTCCTCAAACGTTTAATAAGCTCTCAAAGCTTTTATCACCGCCTTGTATGTATGTGTAGTTTAAGCACCTGCCCCTTCGCTTATCATTTCTTTTAGACATGTATGATGTAGAACACATGGATCAGGAATCATGCTTTGATGTCCCCTTGAAAATCAAACTTGTTCTTTCTTTCCACACCGAATCTGCCATCGCAAAAATGAAAGGCAACACAACTATTGAAGGATGAAAGGAAATGGAATGCAAACGATGCATCGATCTTGACAACCTAGGATTAATGCTACTATGCATGCCACTGTAATCTGGTTATGTTTTGAAGGGGAATGGAGATGACATTTGTGTCAAGAAATGACTCTTCCCTAATCTATCATCAGCACGTTTCGTTTTTGCGGGTTACAATCATCATTCACTGACACCTTTCATCCCACCCTGATCTCCACAAGACAGGGAATGCTGAAAACATGAGAAAAAGTGATTAGAATGAAGATAAAAACTACAGGCAAATGAAAGAGACTAGTAATTTAATTGAAGTAACAACTGCCTAGAGTACTGTAAAATGTACTTTATTTAAGATGTTTCTTGTCTTTAAATTTGTTTGGGATCGATCTGAGATGACTTGATCAACAGAGTAGATCTGAAGTCAACGAAGAAAGAAAAAAAAATGTTCAGCAACAGAATCTTCTCAAAGCATAGACGTATGCACTCCAGTACATCAGGTGACAACGACATCCAAATTTCTATGTGTGCAATGTTAATATGTGCATACAGTTATAGTAAATAGAAATGTACGCCCAATCAGAGTGAAATTCATACATACAAATGCCCATGTATGCACACATTCACGTGCTCACACACGCACGCACATGCACGTGCAACACACACACACACACACACACACACACACACACACACACACACACACACGACACACACACACACACAGACAATATATATATATATATATATATATATATATACATAAATGGAAACACAGACCCACACACACACACACACACTTTTCCTATATATCTCTCTCTGTCTCTCTCTCTGTGTGTCTCTCTCTCTTATGCACGAAACACACACACACACACACATACACACACGCGCGCGCGCAAGCACACGCATGCACATGCATACACACATGATTGCGTTTGATGCACATCTTAGAGCTTGTACTAATTAAACAGAAAGAACACCAGAAGATACGACAATACCGATATAATGCAAAAGACACTGATTCGTGTCGTGTGCTGAAAAGCAACACGGAAAAGAAAAAGAAATGGACAGTGTGTGAAAGGACCAGGGACCTGTGTAATCAGGCGTGCCTCCACCGTCATGATGTAAGGGTGTGGAACAGAAATAACTGAATGACCAGAAATGCCTCTTCCCCAGCACCATTCTGGTCTTGGTGGGCGTTGGTTATGGGGAACTGACTCCTCCCTTTCCGTCCCGTTTGTTACAATGCGGGGAACAGTGGCAGAGAAGAGGAAGAAGAGGAGAGAAAGGGAACGAAGTCCATCTTAAAAGTAAAAGGGTGTGAAGTCATGTAAACTGATTTGTTGTGTCTTTAGTTTTGTGGTGTGTTTAGTACAGACAAGATGACCAACATCAACAGAGCCTGTTGTACAAAGTCCAGAGTGCTGGCACGTGTCCTTTGTAGGCGTTTTCTGTATTATTGATTACTTGAGTTATATCTTCACTGTCATGACTTAGTTACAATGATTTTGCACTGATATAATTTCTTTCTCTTTTTTTAAAATTTAATTTTTATTTTTAATTTTTAAACAGGGTGATTTAAGCCCCTGAAAAGCAGCATCAGACTGTAATGAATCCTCACTTTAGAACTTGGCTCCTTTGTAGGCGTTTCTGCATTGAAATATATCTTCACTATTATGACTTATTTTTTTAAACAGTGGTTTAAGTCCTTGAAAGACTGCTAGCATCTAACTGTAATGAATACTCTCTTTAGAACTGTTATACATACCTGACACGACTCGAGTTATATGTCCCGAAAGATATTCATGAGACGTCTTGGCAATGACCCGTTCCTCAATGTTTCTGACTGAAGGAGAAATAAAATCACAACCCAAACGACCAACAGAGCAGCGCAGACGAAAAAAAAAAAGTGTGTTGTGTGTGTACGCCTCAGGCAATCACGACTTTGGCATTTCTGTCTTGTCCTTTAGGCAAACAATATAAGGTTGAAGGATAATGGCAAAGGCGGAACGGGGGGTGGGGGGTGGAAGTTGGGAGAGTTTCGAGTGGAGAGGAGAAGGCGTTGGGGGTTGAGAACGATGCCCACTTTGCCCCTGGCAAACAGACAAACTACGTGATCGTCATGCAAATCGCCTAGCAGTCTCCTCCATTCTAGGGAATGGATCCATCAATAGAAACGACAATACGGTCTGTTGAGCAATCCTGAACACGTGTAAGCTGACCAGCAAGAGCAAGACGAAAATGCAGCTGATAACAAGGTTTCCACGAACACTGAGGTGTAGAAAAAGTGTCCTTCAAAATGTTTTTTGAAAGATCGGCGGAATGTTGTTTCCATCCGTGTTGAACTGATAACCGAGTCTTATTTGTAAAATTCAGGTGTTGGCAAAATAATCTGGAAAAAAAAGGTGCATCAGAATTACTGGATAATTTTATTTCAAAATACGGAACAAACAGGGGAAGGGTTGTTTGAGCATTTGTTGAGTGATACAGCACCAGGAAAGTTAGGAAGATCACTGGGGGCGGTTGTAGACCACACACATGCAGAAAAAACATAAGGCCCATGGTTTTAGACCATTGAGCAGTTTGTTTTTTTTCCAGTCTGCCTCGCTCTTTGTAAATGCATTAGTCATTCGGGCAAGGAGTAACAGCTTGGTTATTAATCGATTGATTTATTGATATGGATACTTATATAGCACCTATCCTCGTTTGGAGACCAAGCTCTAAGCGCTTTACAAACACGGGGTCATTTGCACAGCAGGCTGTCTACCTGGGTAGAGCCAACTGACAGTTGCCACTGAGCACTCATCATTCGTTTCCTATGTCATTCAATCAGATTTCAGGCACGCAAACATACACACTCAGACAGACATAATGAGAAGGTTTATCATTAGCCGGCTATGTGTATCGTAACTTGTCAACGTTTTTCACGTTCAATTATCGCAGACAGTATCGCTGCGAAACATTGTCTTTGAATCTTTCTTTATAAGTATAAGCAGTGGTAGGAGACGGACTAGTTCTTTCGTTCTTTCATTTAACGTCTTTTCATTTGAAGCGATACTTGGTGTGTGTGTGTGTGTGTGTGTGTGTGTGTGTGTTGTGAGCGGGATGAGGGGCCGGGATGGGGTGGGAGGAGGGTGGGGGGGGAGATGGTGCTCTCGATTCAGCTACGAAGTGACATATATCAATCAAAAGAAACAAGGTATGAAGTGACAACGGTGAGGGATGATACTGATCCAAGTGAAATCCAAAATGTTAGTGAAATCCAAAATATTCTTCTGCCTCGTCATATGCATTTTTATGTTGAAATAAATACTTTCCAATGTACCAGTCTATCAAATTATCTTGTGGCTTTAAAGACATGGATGTTGTACATGACATGCACCATGTCTAAAGCACCAGGGAGTTGTTTGATCAGACGTTACCCCATAGGCATGACGAAGGAGGAGGGGGGGGGAGGGATGAAGTGGAACTAAGCACGGCAGTAAAACATGTACCCACTTCAATTTGCCTCCAACGAGTCTGGTCCTGTCGCCTGTCGGGGTGAGTTATGGGCAGCCTGTTCCTCTCCTTCAGTCCCGCTTTTCACACACAGGGCTGGTGGAGGGAGGGGGAAATGTGATCTGTCTCACATTGGAAAAAAAGGGACAAGCTGTGTGACTACCATACAAAACAAAACACCCAGGGGTCCTCACAACTTTTGGTCAAGCAGTTCATTAACAGTGATGACATCAAGGTCTGTTGAACACTTCTTCTGGAAGAATGTGCTTGCCTTCAAAGCATTTTCTTGTCTTTATTATTTTTTTTTTCATATATAAACAAAATATAAAGAGGGAGACAGAGAGGTTCGAAAAAGAGGGAGGGGGGAGGTAAGAAGGAAAATAGAAAAACCCAAAAAACAACACCTGACTGACAACCTATCGACTGAGCCAATTTCCTTTTAAGATCATTGGAAATGTGTTGGGAAACTACTTCATATGGATTTCTCATGTTACTGCATTTTTTTTTTAACAGCTGGTGTAATCAGGTCTCCATCCCACTCAGCTGAAATGAACACGGTGGTAAGAAATGTTTCTTCTTCAAGCTGACATCTACCAGTCTGGTCTTGTTGGGGTGAGTTACGGGCAGCTCACATGTCTGATTCATTCCAGTCCTTCAAATATAGAGATGAGTGTTAGTGGGAAGATGAAGGTGGAGGAAGCAGGAGCAACGCTTGGACTTTTCGTCCGCCTGACTTTACACACGGTTAGAGGGCGTGTGTCCATTGGCTACCAGGCCTATCAGCTTGTACGATATGAATTTGAAAAGGAATATTTTTCTTGAAGCTGACTGTCTTCTTTTACAATACAAGAGAAGAAATTGCCTCTACGCAAATATACTTATGTACACACACACACACACACACACACACACACACACACACACACACACACACACACACACACTGCTGAATAAGAAACTTCAACCTCAACCGCTGTGTCATGAAAAATGGCACTTTGGCTGATAAGAAACTGTTGTTGTTCAAAAGACGTATCAAACCGGTGGATCAGAGACCAGTTTAACCAGTCCTGTCTCCACTGGTGTGAGCAAGTTCCCATCCCACTCAGTTGAAATGAACACGGAGGAAAGAAATGCTCCTTTCTTCAAGCTGCCATCAAGCAGTCTGGTCCTGTTGGGGTGAGTAATGAGCATCTCGCTCAACCCTTTCATCCCCGTTCTTCAAAACACAGAGAGGGGTGGTGGGAGGTGGTGGTTGGGAGGTCAGGTGGAGGTGTGGGGGCGGGGCAGACACAAGGGAGGCAAACGAGGATGTGTGTGTGTGTGTATAGAGAGAAGGAAGGAGGAGTGGAGGGTCGATGGTATATATGTCTATTTCATACATGGAGATAAGCTGTGGACTGTATTTGTCTAAGACGGCGTATAAATTACATGTGCCTTGAATTAATAACGAGTCCTATAATGACCGGCAGTAGAAAATGTGTAATGCATACCTGGTTTCAATCGATTTGGTTGGTTTTTGTTTGTTTGTTTGGTGGGTTTTTTGGTGTGTGTTTTTTTTTTTTTTTTTGTATTTTGTTTTCTGGAATGCTTATCATCAAAAGAATAGATGTGTTTGTTCGCAAGTGGCCAAGGCAAAAGAAAACTCAACTTTCTCTTTTCAAACTGGTATAACTGAGGTGAACTGAAAAAAAACAAACAGTAATATACTTTGCCATCAAAGTGTAGGTGAACTGTGAGCAACCCTCACCTGTTTTTTGTTGTTGTTGTTGTTGCTGTTGTTGGTTTTAACGTCTTGTTCATCATGGTCAGAACAGACACTACTGAAAACCATCGAAAAGACTCAACAGCAGTGCAGAAACTCCTTGGATGCGTGGCCTTCTGGTGATATAGCATTGTGCATATTACTTAAATTTTGATTGTTATTTGTTTGTTTGTTTGTTTGTTTTGCTAGTTGGCTTATTGGATCATTACAACATTCAAACATACTTAATTCATAACTTCTCAATGGCGCGATATCCAGTAATAATGCTGCTCAAAGCGCCTTACATCATCGAGCTAGATATAAACAAAAAAGAAAACAACAACATTACAACAGCTCAATCCAATGTGCTCACAGAACAAATAAAAAAAGCATAATCCACCAAACAATAAAAACATATCAAGTATATATATACTTAGAATAAAATGAAATATATTCCATAAAACACACATTCCATAAACACACACACATATAGACATACAGACACACAGATACAAGAGAACACACTGGCATGTAATCAAACACAAGAAGCGAAGCATACCTGTCGAATTACATCACAAACACGCGCACGCGCACACGCACCGAGAGAGAGAGAGAGAGAGAGAGAGAGAGAGAGGTCTTTAAGTGCACTTCCAAATATGTAGATGAAAACAGACAACCCAGCAAGTGACAACAATGAAACGGAGCGAAAGAGGAGTGTGAGAGAATCAATCATAAAACAAAAGTTCTCACTCTAAAACGACTTGTTCTTCTGCCGATTAAATCCAATAAAAACTGTCGAATTCTTGTCTGGCCGATAAAACAGCAATGATTAATAACGAATTCCATTTTTTTTGTAAGTTGAAAAAAGAAGCCTGCAAAAATACGCATGAGCATAAGGTCGATTGCCCAATTTTTAATGAAATAAACTGCTGTAGAAATTAATAGAGCAGCAGGAACTCTTCAATTTTCTGTCAACGAATCTAATCTTTTTGCTCATTAGATTCTTCACAATACACAGAGAGTGACGAAGGAAGAAGCGAAAATGTCAGAATGTGGGACCATTATTTTTGTTGGTTTTTTTTTGTTTGTTTTCGTTCTAGATTTTTCAATGCCAATAATGTATGAATATGCAGATAAGGTCCATGTTTGCAGCAGTCTTAGAGTAGGTGCAAAGCAAACACAAGTCAGTTGAACTATGTATGCACACACACACACACACACACACACACACACACACACACACACACACACACACACACACACACACATTCGTACCAATGGATGTCATTGTTACATTGTATCACAATTTATCACTCTGTCTTTCCTTTTCTTCGCATCACAAGGATGGATGGGTTGAACTGTGTCGAAGTTGTGTGTGTGTGTGTGTGTGTGTGTGTGTGTGTGTGTGTGTGTGTGTGTGAGTGTGTGTATGTGCGTGCGTGCGTGCGTGTGTGTGTGAGTGTGTGTATGTGTTTGTGTGAGTGTGTGTATGTGCGTGCGTGCGTGCGTGCGTGCGTGTGTGTGTGTGTGTGTGTGTGAGTGAATGTGTGTATGTGTTTGTGTGAGTGTGTGTATGTGCGTGCGTGTGTGTGTGTGTGTGTGTGTGTGTGTGTGTGTGTGTGTGTGTGTGTGTGTGTGTGTGTGTGTGTGTGTGTGTGTGCAGGAATAGAGAGAGGGGATCAAGCATGCTCCAGGCTAAGAGACGAACTACGTGAGGTTCATACAAATCACACACGTCTCTTGGGTGTTGGAAGACAAATACACCAAGCGCGATGACAACATTAATTCTATGCCCGACTCTTTAAAGGTTTCTCTCTGCCGGAAGGCATCGCCTTTGTCTGTCTGTAAAGTTGATGGGGAAAACCCCCCAGGTAATCTGATAATCTGGATTATGTTGTCGCTTAAACAGCTATAAAAAGGTGAAAACTTTTTCATCCACACCCATTTTTTTTTTCTTGGTCCCATCGTTGTTTTCTGTCTTCCCAAACATTTCTGGCGATGATGACCCTACATATTTTGGAATTTCTAAGGTACCAAAGCTGAATTAGTTTATCCTAGCATGTATATCGGTTGCTACAGCTTCGTGGAGACTAGACAAAAATGGCATTTATCTTGCATGTAAAGAAACAATACTCAAGCCTGCCTTCCTTCCTACGTAGTTTTGATTAGGACACAAGTCTGCTTTTGTGCAGTCTCTAACATCTCTTGCCGCCTTCAACTTCATAGAAGCAGTTCTTTTCAGCATCTTCACATATTTCACCTCAGCACCCTAGGAAGGTGGCAGAATTGGTCAGACGCCCATCTGCCCAGTGAGGGTCTGGGTTCGATTCCCGCTCTTACCCTCTCTCCCAAGTGTGACGGCAAAATCTAATGGAGCATCTAGTCATTCGGATGAGGCGATAAACCGTGGTCCTGTGTGCAGTACGCAATTGGTGCACTGAAAAAGAACCCATGGCAACAAGAATGTTGTCCTCCTACAAACTCCTGTTGAAGAAATCCACTCTGATAGATACATAGGATATAATATGCATATACTCAAGGCCCAACTAGGCCTAACTTGATAAACTACAAGTGACTTGAAAGCCCTTTCGTCATCAGAGTTTTACACGATCTGTTTCCTGTTACAGCTTCTTTCATTGCTCATTCTACTGTTTGATTATCAGAAAGTTTTACAAATGCATTACATTTTTTATTCCTGACTTTCTCAAGCCATATGGTTTATCTGCTCTAACAGCATGTATGCAACTTTCCAGTGATTTGTCTTAATTTTGTCGGATCCTTTCACAAGTCGCAGCTGAAGAAAATTATAAAACCTTATTTTTTGTTTTCCTTCTCTTGGCAGATTTATCTATTTGTGTGGTTTTTTTAAGTCTGAGTTCAGATTAACTTTTCTTCCTAAATTGTTGCATTTCCAGTGTCCTGTTACATCTGTGTGTGTGTGTGTGTGTGTGTGTGTGTGTGTGTGTGTGTGTGTGTGTGTGTGTGTTGATTGGAACACGTACGCGTTCTCTTGTTCTTTTTTTTTCTTTCTTTCTAACTCCCCCCTCTCTTTTCCCTCACAGTGTAAAAATGTATCTGTGAAGAAATCGAAAGCAAAAGACTTGTCAAATTCGCGGCTGAATTGTAAAGCTATTCATAGCTGTGAACAAAAATAACGTCATTGACAGGCAACTCACAAGGCTGCCAAGTAAAATCTTTCTCTCTGGTTTCCTGCACCATTGCCATTCCCATTCCCTAAACAGCAAACTGTTACAAAATTCAGCATTGCATCTGCATTAATTGATTCTTCTGTTCTGTTCTGAGAAAGAGGGTTCAGAGGAGAGAAAGGGGAGAGAGAGAGAGAGCAAAAGTGAATGAGAGAAAGAGAGAAAGTGCAAGAGTGAGAGAGAGAAGAAGGGGGAGAGAGAGAGAGAGACCCACTGATAAACAGACACACAGACGGAGCCTGAGAATGGAGAAGACGAAGCTATCTGTGGTCTTTCAGGACTGCCACACAATATCAGTGGTCATCAATCTTGGTGGACTCAGTGACCAACACCAGAGGATTGCCTTTGTCTTTGACGTGGCTTGATCCCATCCTCCACTTCTATTCCCACTATTCTCACCATATTTACTATCGTCTCTTGTGAAGGATGTGATGGAAACACAAATTTAGTCATATGTCACATTACCAGCCGCAAAAGTGCACATTTCAGTTTTCCTTTTATAAGTTTTAAGTATTGGTCAAAGTTATGCTCCATAATCAATAAAAATTGTATTTTAGTTTGAAGTTGGGCTAAATTATTTCATTAATGGGGTGTGTTCAGGCGAGATGCGTTTATGTCAATAGAAAGCAGTATGGAAATCTTACATCCTTGACTATGATCAAATCATATTTCTGTCAGCAATGTTTTCATACTATGTCGTATCCTTTTTAGCCATAAGCGCTTTGCCACATTCACCAGTATATCACATTGTGGTATTACGGTGAACCTGGTCTTGCCACAACATGTACATACGTTTCTGTGAGGTAACGTATACAAATCTAGTGTTTGATAAACTCTCTGTTTGACTCAAATGATATTCATGTCTTTGACAATTAACATTTTCTAACTATTATTAGATTTGTAGGACTTATCTAACACATTCTCATCAGAATGAATAAATAAAACAGAATCAGTTCCATTTTGTGGTGAGAAGTCTGTCCCTAATCCACACACCAAGCAAGACAGGAAATGGCTGAGGGCAACTTGAGGAAGTGACGTTTGTTGCTGCTGTGTTAATTGTCGCTTCCTACCCGCTCATAAGAACACCGGGAGCAACTCTGACTCCATTGATTCACTCTTCTCTTTCTGCACACCACCTTTCCTTTCCTGTCACGTTTTTCTTTTCTGTCCACCTCGTGTTTCACGTGCAATGGGATTCAACAGCTTGCTGCTTGAATTCATCAGAACAATGGAGCAATGGCAGAGGGAAAAAAAAAGGTTTTAAAAGGGTTAGGTTGAAAAGATGCTTTCCTTTTCTTCTGGTCATATTCAGTTATTGCTTATTTTGGAAGGAAGGGACAGAGACAGAAAGACAGAGCATGTCCATCATGTCATGTTCATGCTTCTGTTCTCTTCTTCCCCCTTTCTTGTGGCATGAAAAAGACGTCTCAAACCAAAGGTGAGATAAAACAGGCAAATACATAATTAAGAATGAACATCAGAGAAAAAAAAGAAGAAAAAAAACCAACAAAAAACAAAAAAAACCACATACACGAACACAAAACCTGACGTTCATTTTAGAAGGCAAGATTTAATCAATCGGGGAAACCAACAGGATGTCAACATTAGATACTCAAAGTGTTGCCAAAACACAAAATACTATCGTTGACAAAAGAGAAAAAAAAAGAGACAACAAATGTGAAACCTGTGTCCCCAACTCTTCCGTCGACCCACCGCTAATATCTATTTTTATTCCCTGACCTTCAAAGAAAAAGCCTGTATTTCAATATGTACACTGTTTTAGTACTGGTGAATGTTTTTTTGGTTTTTTTTCTTTTGGTGAAATTATATTTCATTCTTAAAGAGTTGAAGAATAGAGTGCTCGGTGAATTACATGTGAACCAGACAGCTTGTATCTTTGACAATGGTCAAGCAGACCACATTCTGCAGTCCTTTCACTTGCCCCCTCACCAAACTCCCCGTCCATCTTCCGTGAAGTAGGAGATGGTAAGAGACTGGGGTCATGAGCCCAAAGTCAATCCATACAAGACCTAATCATTGACATTTTATTTTGCCGATCAGTTAAATTCCTCGTGGTTCCACATCACCCTAT
>NC_134894.1:25443714-25446214 GCF_041734735.1 Babylonia areolata | reverse complement strand
CACACACACACACACACACACACACACACACACACACACACACACACACACACACACTGCTGAATAAAAAACTTCAACCGCCTATGGATTTCATTGTTAAATGAGTCCTGCTTGATCACTCCCTCTTTCCCATTCTTCACCACACAGTGAAACGTGTCAGAGAGAAGGAAAGGGGGTGAGCGGGGGGTGGAGTTTTTCTTTGCTCCGGGCAGATCGACAGACTATGCCAGTCTATCCGACAGATCTCTCGGGTGTTGGAAAACAGATACACCAAGCGTCATAACAATATTACGTTAGTTCTCCGCTCTATTGTATTGTCTCTTAACCCAGGGGGGGTATATAACGTGATGACAACATTCGTTTTCTTCTTCTGCTCTTTGAAGGGATCTCTTAGCTAGGAAGCATATCCTTTGTCTTTCTTAAAAAAGGAATATATATATATATATATATATATATATATATATATATATTATATTGTTTGTTTAACAAAATAGGTGTTGGTTTTCAACTTATATATATATATATAGTGTGTGTGTGTGTGTGTAAGAAGGAATTTTTGTTTAATGTCCCGTCACACACATCGGTGATTGAAGACATTTTGTAAAAGTATTTATGAATACATCTGAGTATTATCGGTTAGAAGGGGTGGGAGATGTCGATGAATGGAGGGTTTGGGGAAAATGGGCAAATGAGGGTAAAAATGTGGGTGAAATTTGAAAGAAAAACAAAACAAACAAACAAACAAACAAACAAAAAAACCCTCTAAATACAGTTACAGGAAATTACTTAAAGGACTTCGTAAAAGAGAAGTCGTTAAACTGACAAGCGAAACAACTGATAATGAATGCAAAAAGTCAAAAACATCAACGTTCTCAGTCACTTGTGAAGACACACTTTCGTGTACAAAAGGCTTCATCAAGCTACAGTGAAAAATTATATGCTCAATTGTCAGGTTATTAAAGCATATAGTGTGTGTGTGTGTGTGTGTGTGTGTGTGTGTGTGTGTGTGTGTGTGTGTGTGTGTGTGTGTGTGTGTGAATATATGGAGGGAGAGAGAGAGGACTAGTTTGTAACTGGAACAACAACACAAAAAATAACTTTCAAACTCTTATCCTCAGGTTTTCATTTTACCATCTGTCATGTCTTATCGCACTACATTTCTGTGAACTTCTCACCAGCCTGCCACCTGCTTCTCTTTGACCGAACACGTAGACTTATACTGGAGTTTGCAGCTTAAGGGAAACGAGATGGGCTCTCGTCTGCGTGGGAAAAAAACACAAGCAAACTTAAACCCACTGCTCTGCCTTCTCTATCCTTGACTGAGATAGAACACCCACCACTTCGGTGTTAGTTTCCGGCACCAGATTCTTTTCTTTCAGTGATGTGTCTCTAAAGGTTATTCCACATTTTGTCCGGAATGCCATAGAATCATTGCATCTACCCACAACGGGTGCAGTCAGAATTTTTCTCACCTCCTCATCGTTTTCTGCTGTATCTGGTAGTGCAAATAATCTCTTTCTCTTTGATTACTGTTAGCTAAAAATGATCCTTCTCATCTTAACTTTACATGATTGACGTGTTTGAGTGTTTTCTTCCTTCACTCTTTCAATGTGGGTAGGCATTATAAAATGACCATGATTCAAGTACACTGGAATTTTGTTTAAATTATACTGTTATGACTTTCATACACTTCATTGTATCTGTGATCAGACAGCATTAACCAGTCCTTTCGACAATATATCTTTTCTGCCAACAAAAGAGTTTGCAAGATTTCGTTGTTCAGATCGTGAACAAACTCCTTTCCCTTTTCAGTGCATTCCTTCTTACAAGTATTCTGCAAAATCTGAGCTCTAAATGTAAGCTTTCCTTCCGAAAAAGATGTGTGTGTGTGTGTGTGTGTGTGTGTGTGTGTGTGTGTGTGTGTGTGTGTGTGTGTGTGTGTGTGTGTGTGTGTGTGTGTGTGTGTGTGTGTGTGTGTGTGTGTGTGTGTGTGTGTGTGAGCACATTCTAGTTTGACTTTCTTCTTTTCATGCCATTTCCCTTTCAGCCAAGAGTGCTTTTCTCCACATACAAACTCGTCACATAATAACATCAATAAGAAACAAATTCTTGCACTATGTCTCATGAAAGTGTACCCAAATTATTTTTCAAAAAGTGACTTCCATATCAAATTTGATTTTGACTTTGATCATTATTTCAAACATCAACCTAAAACCGTAGGCGATTTGGCACTGCAATCAAGGAGCACCCAACAAAAATTGAAACCATTAACCACTGTGGCCAGTAACCCAACATAATGACGTCGGTTCCTAATTAACACACCTAGCAAGGCCAGGAGTGGCTGAGGGCAAACTGAGGAAGTGACGTTTCTTGCTGCTGTGTTCATTGTCGCTGCCTGCCTCTCCCCCACCCACCCCACAACCACCGGTGACCCATCATCATGGCGCCTGGAGCATGCCTGATTCCATTGATCCAATCTCTCTTTCTGCACGTCTGGACT
>NC_134894.1:25436214-25438714 GCF_041734735.1 Babylonia areolata | reverse complement strand
ACTGCATACCTCTTCGACGGGCAGATAATACCTGTTACACCCCTAATCCCATCCATCGTTCTCCTCTCCATCACTTCTTTCCCTTTCTCTTGCTTGAGGTGAATGAGCTGGAAATGCAGTGTGTGTGTGTGTGTGTGTGTGTGTGTGTGTGTGTGTGTGTGTGTGTGTGTGTGTGTGTGTGTGTGTGTGTGTGTGTGTGTGTGTGTGTGTGTGTGTGTGTGTGTGTGTGTGTGCATGACCTCACCAGCTGAGGGCAAAGTGAGGAGACAGTATTTGCTGCTGTAGTGTTAGTGTCCATTTTGCCCCCCCCTTTGCAACTCACTGATAAAACGGTTTTAATGTCATTTGGCTAGATTGACGTTTCCATTTCATTTCATAGGGCATCGCTCCTTTGTTTTCTTCTCATCTTTATTGCTAGGAGAGGCTTTCAATGCCTGAACAATGCATTGGCTTTATGCGTACGTAAGGCATTTGTTCCTTTCTTTTTTATTTTCATTTTCTATTTTTCAAAGCAAACGTGGTGCAGCATACTATTATGGATCAGTCCGCACTCTTTGACATCAGCTTCAAAATGAAACTGAAACTTTTTCTGTCTGTCTCTGTCTAGCTTAGTTTATTGACGATGTTCTTGAAGGACGGAGTATTTCGGCAGCCAACATTCAGCAGGCGGACAGGCAGGTTCACTTTGAACAATTATACCGCTTTGCTCTTTTTCCAGGACAGGTAGAGGATACCTTTTCCACCCCCAATGCCATCCGTTTGCCTTCTTCCATCACTCTTCCCCCCCACCCCACCCCTCCTTTGTTCGTGGAGAATTAGCTGGACATGGAGGATGTGTGTGAGTGGGGAGAGGGTTGCATGTACGTACAGCTTGAGGGGTGCACATGACCAGTGATAAAGCTTTGCATGATCACACTTGTCGATGGTAATGTTGGAAGGCATTTGTTGCTGCAATGTCAATGTCTTTTCAGCCCCTTTACAACATGCCCACCGGGATTCACCAACTGAACTGATTGACGTTCCAATTTCTTATCAACAGGTATCACCCTATTTTTCTTCTTCTGTCTGTTTATTGCTCTCAAGACCTGACCAGTCCATTGGGTTCATGCATGGGTTGGCATCTGCTCCCCCCTTTTTTTTAGATTATGCAGATTTGGTATAGACATTAGTCGACACGCTTTGACACCACCTTGAAACTAATACTGAATCTGTCTGTCTGTCACTATCCAGCACACACTGTTGACATTGCTGCTGAAGGAAGGACACCTTTCGCCAACATTCAGGAGACTGCAAGGTGGGTTTGTTTTAACAGTCATACTGCTTACCTCTTTGACAGGCAGATAGCATCTCTTTCACCCCTGATGCCATCCATCGTTCTCCTCTCCATCACTCTTGTCCGTCCCTTCCTTGTGGGGAATGAGCTGGAAATGCAGGATGTGTGTGTGTGGCAAAGAGGATGGTGCAGAGGGAGAGGGTGATACACGGCTGGTGATAAAGCCTGGCATGATCTCAGCAGCTGAGGGCGAAGTGAGGAGAGGGCATTTGTCGTGGCAGTGTTAATGTCCACCCCACCCCTTTTGCCTCTCACCAGTGGGGTATCACTGACAAAACGGTTTTATTGTCATCTGGCAACATCGCCGTTTCCGTTTCTTTTCAACAGGCATTACTTTTTTTTTTATTCTCTGTCTATCTATCCGCCTGTCTGTCTCTCTTTCTCCCCATCTTTCTCTCTCTCCCTCTGTGTGTGTGTGTGTGTGTGTGTGTGTGTGTGTGTGTGTGTGTGTGTGTGTGTGTGTGTGTGTGTATGTGTGTCTGTGTCTGTGTGTGATGTCTGGACCAATGAAGATGGGAGGAACACACCAACATGCACACGTTATTCCGTTTTACAAGGGGAAAGGACTTACATGCGTTTTTGTCTTGCATCTCACCAATTGTGAGAAGGAGCCGGCATTGGTATATTATCTTTGCGTGCTCTGCACTCGTATGGGGATGATTTTCATTAAGTGCAAATCTATGCGATGTAAACGAACGTGGTGTGATAGTGCTAATGCATATATTGCATAGGTATTTTCTTCTTTTTTTATCTTCTTTTTGTAGACACAAGAAAAATCCGAAACCCTTGAAGACACACAATTTTGCAGAACATTCAACAGAGATTTGTTGTTTCATAATCGATTCATTTCCCACTGCTCAGAAAATCGTAGACTGGTTTCGCAGTCAGTTACTGATCGTTCACCCCTTCAGGTCAGTGTGTTAATAGCGAAGTGAAGAAAAAAGCTATCTCTTTTTTGCTGCTGTGAAATTGCATTTGTTTTCACCCGCCAGTCCCTGATTAAACTGATCCACAGCATTCGAACTGCGTATGTAGCATCTGATTCTTCTCGTCCATTTTTGTACCTTTTTCCCTATCTGTCTTTGGTTTTATTTTGTTTTCTATCTTCTTTAACGTGTGCACGTCATTGCGCGTGAGTGGGTGAGTGAGTGTGTGTGTGTGTGTGTG
>NC_134894.1:25368714-25431214 GCF_041734735.1 Babylonia areolata | reverse complement strand
TGTGCTTTTTGTCCTGTTAAAAAAAAAGTTGTATTTATTTGTATTTATATGTATATTCGATTATGTTCTATCATTTTCATTATGAGCGAAGAATGAAAAATAACCAAACGCATGGTTAAACTGCATGTGGTTCCAGATCAGTACACCCATCAACAAATAATTGATGTACACACAAAAGTCTGTCAATCCAGCTATCGTTCAAGGTTTTCTACAATCACAAGGATGTAATATATACAGCATTATTGTCACAGACGTCATCCCAGAAAAAACAATAAACAAAAAACAAAACAAAAAAAAACTAGCACACAAACACCAATAACAATTGTTATGGAAGCAAATTGTCAATGACAAATCAGCAAACGACATTCACAAAGAGAACACAAAAACAGTTGACCACACAAAGAGTTTTGATATGTTAACAGTTCTGATATGTAAGTACATATATGCACAGCAGATTCAGTAAAAAAAACAAACAAAAAACAACAACAAACAACACACACCAGAATAAACAGTATTACCACACTGGCAGACATGATTTCTATTCAAGCAGAAAAGACCAATGAACCATCATACTGAAGTAATATCAGATCTGACACATACCAATTCCAATACTTAATCTTCAGCTCATCCATTTCATCTGCAGTCTCCTGTGATCACACACACACACACACACACACACACACACACACACACACAATAACAAACACAAACAGAAGTATACATACACACACACATACACTCACACACACACACACACACACACACACACATACACTCACACACACCATGCCCAGATGGTAATAAGCAACACATTCACTCCATGTACTTTTGACAGCATTCAGCAGACAAGTTACAGTCAATTACGTAGATAAATTTGGGTTTACCATCAACACCCTCCTCCTCAGGGGATATGGCTGATGGGGGAAACAATGCCAGGAAAGTGGGGCAGGGGGACTATCTAACACTGCACTAACACCACCAGAACAACACCTTAACCCACTGAGCCCTGAGGGACTATCTAACACTACACTAACACCACCAGAACAACACCTTAACTCACTGAAACCTGAGGGACTATCTAACACTGCACTAACACCACCAGAACAACACCTTAACTCACTGAGACCTGAGGGACTATCTTATACTGCACTGACACCACCAGAACAACACCTTAACTCACTGAGCCCTGAGGGACTGTCTAACACTGCACTAACACCACGAGAACAACACCTTAACTCACTGAGCCCTGGGGGACTGTCTAACACTGCACTAACACCACGAGAACAACACCTTAACTCACTGAGCCCTGGGGGACTGTCTAACACTGCACTGACACCACCAGAACAACACCTTAACTCACTGAGCCCTGAGGGACTATCTAACACTACACTAACACCACCAGAACAACACCTTAACTCACTGAGCCCTGAGGGACTATCTAACACTACACTAACACCACCAGAACAACACCTTAACTCACTGAGCCCTGAGGGACTATCTAACACTACACTGACACCACCAGAACAACACCTTAACTCACTGAGCCCTGAGGGACTATCTAACACTACACTAACACCACCAGAACAACACCTTAACTCACTGAGCCCTGAGGGATTATCTAACACTGCACTAACACCACCAGAACAACACCTTAACTCACTGAGCCCTGAGGGACTAACACTGCACTAACACCACCAGAACAACATCTTAACTCACTGAGCCCTGAGGGACTATCTAACACTACACTAACACCACCACCAGAACAACCCTAAGCTGAGCCAACCAGGCAACTGTAGACAAGCTATGATGTAATCAGCTGCAGATAAACTGGGTACCTTATTTTTCTAGTCTACCCTTCTGACAAATCATCAATGCACAATGATACCAACTATAATCACTACAGTGCACTTACAATAATGTCATGGTAAGATTATCGCAAAAACAAAACCAACAAAAAGAACGTTTCTCTAGTCAACCCCTCTTACAAATCATTGCTGTACACCAATATCAACAATAATCACTACAATGCACTTTCAATAATGCCATGGTAAGATTATTGCAAAGTAACATTGTGACCAACTTTTGAAAACACAAGATAGCACACTAACAATGATGTCATGTGAAGGTAAGATTATTGTGAAATAACCTTTGTGACCGATTCTTTAAATATATACATAAACAATGCACTTACAACAATGTCCAAGTAAGATTATTGTGAAATTATGTTTGTGGCAGATTCTTTAAAAAATACACATAAACCATGCACTTACAATGATGTCATGGTACAACTTGTGACCGGTGCCTTAAACAATAGACATAAATAATGCACTTATCTTGATGTCATGGAAAGATCATTCTGAAATTACATTTGAGATTCATTCTGAAAAAAATATATACATAAACAACACACTAACAACAATGTCATGGTAAAATCATTCTGATATAATGTTTGCTACCAATCAATTAGAAATGGACATAAACAAAAACAAAAACACAACATTAACAATTTCAGAACAGACATGATATGAAGTAAGATTTTTAGTTTTTGTACTGAATTTCAGCATGCCTTTTCCATAACTAATATATCATTTCAAGAATTAGTATCAACCCCATGTCTTTCATACATGATTTTAACCGCAGAAGGATATCAAATTTGACATTTATACTCTGGACGGTTTAATATGTTCTGAATGACAGAACTGAATTCAATTACAGTTTATCCTATAAAAAAAAAAGACTGACAAACAATTTGATATTAACCAGCAGCAGTTGTTAATAAGATTATATCACATCACAATAAAACAATTATAATCAATGATATCACATATTAGTAAAATCCTGTACATAAATTTGGCCTCAACAACAATCTATCTGGAAATCCATGCACTTTAATATCAATAACTATGAGTCTGACAAAGAATGTCTCGTCAAAAGCTGAAGGAAGCAAAAGATTGCCAATAAAATGTAAGACCAACACAGGAGAAAAAAGAAAAAAGAAAAAAAACACACCCCAACACAAGAAGCAAAATATAACCCCTTGACCACTGAAGCTTAGAAAAATATCAGTGTGGTATAAGTTGTAACTACACTTCCTACTTTTTGTATACTTGTATTTATGCGACCAATGTTGATGATCAGAGGTAATATAATCCCAGAAGGAAGACATCCAAATCAGGATTGGCGACTGACATCCTAACCAATAATCTCAAAGTTACACCCATAAGGTGACAGGCCTTCATTGTTGAGCATACTCATCAGCAGCAATCCAGGGGTTAAACTCATCATTTTCACAATAACCTTTAAAAATACATTGAAAAAAAAACAAAAAAAACCGGTACTGGTGTGGAGTGGTAATTTTTTTTTTGTTTTTTTAAAGGTACATGTATAATCATGATCATATATTTCATGACAGAGATTGTAGAGAAGAATATGAAAAAAAACCAGCCACTTGTCCTGTGAAGAGCATAGTTTTATATAAAAGGCACACACACACACACACACACACACACACACACACACACACACAATCATGTACACATGTGTGCACATAAGCACACAACAGTTAATAAAAAAAAAAGGAATACAGTATTACTTATTTAACTTAACAACAACTGGGTTATAATAATACAGTATTACTTATTTAACTTAACAACAACTGGGTTATAATAATGATTAAAAACAACAACAATAAAACCAACAACAACAAAAAACCCAAAACAATTACAGATCTCCACTCTACAACCATGAGCGAAAAAAAGAAGAAAGTAAGATTTTCTTTTCAAAAGGTCAAATATACTAACATGGACAACAGATATCATGGAAATGGAAACAACGAGATTCATTTAATTTCCTTTATCATGAGATCATATAAAAAGAGAGACAGACATACAGATGGAGAGAAACATCACGGGGAAAATACATCTAGAGTTAACATTCAAATTGGTATATATATATATATATATAAAAGAGAAACAACAAATAAATCTTTCAAACAGATAGCACCTAAGTAAAGCTGCAAAACAAAACATGTCTTCTCTTCCTTTTAAGGAAAAATAGAACACAAGAGGAAAAAAAAAAGAAAAAAAAAAGAGATGCCAACAATCAACATGAGCAACAGAAAAACAACAAAAACAAAGAAAACCAAACAAATTCAAACAAACAAACCAAAACACCACAAACAAGCAGTGCCAATAATCACTATTTTCAGTAATAAAAAGAAAGAAACAAGCCATAACAATTCCCTTTCCAGACTATGTTGTGCAAATATGCTCAGAATTTTTATACATTAGTGGCCTTGACCTTTATGTATAAAATCACTGACAAAGACATATTTGACCGATTTCCATATTACTCATGACTGTGTGTGTGTGTGTGTGTGTGTGTGTGTGTGTGTGTGTATTGATAAATGTATAACACTGCTCACCCCATACAATATCAAAGGATGAAAAACAAATGAAATATAATGTGTTGTAATTCTTAAAAAAAAAAAAAAAAGGAATGTCAAAGAACATTTTTTTTTTTACAACATCACAACAGATTTTCTCAGAGATGTACATAAAGGAGTGTTTTGAAGAAAAAAAAAGTGTGTTTGTGTGTGTGTGTGTGTGTGTGTGTGTGTGTGTGTGTGTTGAACTGCTCAACACCCAAGCAGAAATGTTATCATACAAAGACATGTAAAACGAACAAAACAATCACAGGCATTTTGTGCCATCAAAATATTACCTGAGCCAGAGCAAAAGCTTCTTCAAAAAACTCCAATCTCATTTTGATTTATCAACAATCTGCAATTGCTGCATTCGGTAACAATGTTCGGAGCATGCAATTCAATTTACCCAGTACCACCAAGAAACTAGCATTACAGAAGTGAAACGACCACTTTTTTTTTTTTTTGAATATCTCACCAGTTTCTTAAATACAACCAATTTATCTCTTCAATGATCTACTTTGTTTCCCTTTTGTCATGCATTCAAAGATTTGTGAATTTTCAAACAGTTCTTATGAGTCCACTGAGTCATTCAGAGATCATTTGCTGAATGTCTTTGTGGATACTTGCTAAACAGTTTACCGGGTGCGCAAAGCAGCATTCAGCAGCTTATATTCATGAATATGGAATGTAAATCTCATATTTAAACACTGATCTTTAGATATGGACACACACACACACACACACACACATACACACACACATACATGCAAACACACATACACACACACATGCACATGCACATGCACACACACACACACACACACACACACACACACACACACATATATATATATATATATATATATATATATATATATATATATATACACATATCTTTTTTTTTGTTTTTGGATGATACAACTTATCACAGTGTGCAATATTATGCAATATCTTCATAGATTCATGAGTAAAAATCAAATCATGTGTGGAAAAAGAGTATTACCCCAAATAATAAACAAACCAAAACACTTGCCTCTTCATGGACAAACTATTTTCACAACACCTCTATCACTCCATTACACAGTATTCCCAGGATACAGGGGACATGGGACTGTATGATAAGAGAACCCAAAATGACTCCAGTAGAGATAAAGAGTTCAGCTCACTTCAATTACTCACAGAGGCATCAAAGCGTTCGGACAAATCCATTTGTGCTACACCACATCTGCAAAGCAGATGCTTGACCAGCAGCACAACGCAACGCACTTAGTCAGGCCTTGAGGGGAAAATATATTGAAATAAAGTAATTTTAACAAAAATAAACATTTTTTTATATAAAAAAAGATACATAGCAAATAAATGGAGGGTATGAAATTAATGAATAAATAAATAAATATACAGAGAGAGATAAACACTATTTGGGAAATTAGTGCTTCTTGTTAACTTTGGTTTTAAATGGTGAGAAAAATGAACAACTTGCAACACAAAACGTTACCAACATAAAAAAAAACACACACAACAACTTAGGTTTTAATTGATGAGAAAACTGTACAACCTGCATCACCAACCAAATGAGTACACACTCACAGCACTAACTTTGCTTAGCGTTTTGGATTGTCCAAAGTCTTCTCTTATTCCATGGACTTAGGGACATTCACGACGCTGAGCAAACTTAATGACAATAACATGATCTTGTGTATTAAATCATAAAGGTTTCGTTGCACTGACCACGTTTCGGTTGATGCATTTGCTCAGAAACATTTTAACCTGAACAATTCCAAACATATTCATGATAACGTTTACATCTGTATGTAAGTCAACTGCGATATCAACAAGGCTACAATGGAAACATTTATGTATGAGATCACTGGCTGTTTGCAGGTTGCAATTTCTGTACAACAATGACAATACAAAATATCACATTCGTTATTTTCCAATAAATTGATGTCATGAGCTTGTTAGGCAAAAAAAAACAAACCCCAAAAAACAAAAAGAATCTGCATCTGATGCATCAGTTTTCACAGGTCACAATCATGGCAGTACATCAATTTACATAAACCTTCTTTTTGAATCCACATGTTTAAAGTATCACAAGAAGTAAGACACTGCATTCAGAAAAAACCCAAAACAACAAAATAATCCCAACAGCAAATCCGCATTATGGTGTCACAACAGTTGATCCGTTTGTTAAAAATCAACAAAAAGTAGTGAAGTCATCAATTAACTGCCGCCATATTATTTGCCAAAATCAGTGAAGGTCTTTTCCCCCCCAACTGTCAGCAGAAACTGAATTTTACATGTCCTCAATGCAAGTCAAGTAAATCCTGTAAGGCTTCTTTCACACAAAGGGGCAATACAAGTTGTTGTTTCTTCACACATCTTGCTACTACTGTCAAAACATCATGGAGATCTCTTCCATGAGCAAGCAGCCAAGTGATTTTTACTTGCTCTCACTGTCAAGTCATCAAAGACCATCTCCACAACTGAACAACCAAAACTGGTTCTTACTTTTCTTCAAAATCAAAGCATGTAAAATCTTTTTCCAACAGGGGCATTCGAAACTGATTTTAAAACATCCCCAATGTCAAGTCATATATATTTTCTTCTAAAGTAGACACCAAATTTTAGTCTATTTTCTTCAACATTTTCTTCTATAGGGGAAGCGAAAACTGAGTCTATTTTCTTCTATAGGGGAAGCGAAAACTGAGTCTATTTTCTTCTATAGGGGAAGCTGAAACTAGTCTGTTTTCTTCCACAACGGAAGCCAAAACTGTGTCAATTTTCTCCTATAGGGAAAGGTGAAACTGAGTCTGTTTTCTTCTACAGAGGAAACTGAAACTAAGTTCTTTTTCTTCTATAGAGGAAGCAGTAAATGAGTTTTACATGTTCTCTATCTCATGTAAAACTGTTTCCCTAATACAGAACCCAGTACTAAGTTTAAATATCCTCATGCAAAAGTTTTTTTTTCAAAGAGGAAGCCAAAATATCTGTTTTTAAATGTTCACGATGTCAGTTCATGTGGGGGCTTTTTTCTCAAAACGGGCAGCTTAAACTGCTTTTCACATGTCGTCAGTGTCAAGCCATGTAAAAATCTTTTCCTGAAAAATGTAGCCGAAAGCAGTCTCCATAATATGTATCCACTGTCACACCATAAAAAAGATTTTTCCCCGAAAAGAAATAAATCTCCTCACATGTCCTCACTGTCACTCGCCTTCCGCCTTGGAGACTTGCGTCGGTTGGCTTTGCGCGGTCTGTGGTGAGGTGGGGGGTGGTGGACGACGAAGGAGTTGTCTGAGGAGCTGTCGGACTCTGCATCGTTGAGCGCCGTGTCCGTGTGCGACAGCTTGTTCAGCTGGGCGCGGCTCTTGGGCCGTTTGGGAGAATGCCGGTCCACGGGGCTCCCTGCACCCTCAGATTCCAAGTCCGACACGTCAGCGTAATCCATCTGCATGCCCTCTGTCGAAGACTGGGCTTGTGGAGGCGTTCTCAGAAAGGTGGGTGGCGGTACCCGGAACAGCTGGTTGGAGTTTGTGGGCGACCTGGAGCGTAGTGCACGGACAAACCTGGCGCCGTCCGAGATGTCGTTGTTCTCATCTGATATGAACTTATCAAGCGTCGGCTTGGTGTCTGCTTCTGGCAGGTTGATGTTCAATTCCTTCCTCTCCTGACTGGGATCCCTTTCCTTGCTCTTCTCACGTTTCTCCTTCTTCTTCTTGTTCTTCTTCTTGTTCTTCTTTTTCTCTTCCTCTCCAGGTGGCAGGTCCTGCACACAGTTAGTCACTCTGGTAAATGACTGAATGGAACAAGTAATAAACATGACTGCAAACATTTTTTTAGTCACATTAGAAATTCCAGAACTGAATCTGAATCTCTGAATCATAACTTAACCTGGAACCTGAATCCAATACATTGAAAAAAGAGACCTCTGACTTGTTTATGAGATGTGCTAAAAAAAAAAAAGAATAAAAAAAGAATATAAATACACACACACATATATATATATATATATATGTATCTCTATATATGTGTGTGTGTGTGTGTCTGTGTGTGTGTGTGTCTGTGAGTGTGTGTGCATTTTAATCCCTTATTGAACTTATTCAACCATTTTCAAAACCTGCCACCAACTTTAAATGATAATAACTTTTAGGTTTATGTGGAAAATATGAGTTCAACTGCACCCTTGGCAATCAGGTAATGAGTACATTAGTTTTTGGGGGAGTATACCTTTGTCTACTTGTTTATTTGTACACATAAAACAATTACTGTAATGTGAACACATAACTTTGATTTCGTTCAAATTGATCAAAACTTCCCCAGCTGCATCCCATCAGAGAAAGAGAGAGAGAGAGAGTGAAGAAGAGATGCATAGACAGAGAGAGAAAGAAAGACCAAGACAAGGAGAGACAGAAACAGACGGAAAGTGAGACAGAGAGACCAAGAGACAGAAAAAGAAACAGACAGAGAGGCAAAGACTGCCAGGAGAGAGAGAGAGAGAGAAAAAAAAAAACACGTCCTACCAGAGCAAAAGCCACTTTAGTTTCTTTCGTCGCTTTCCGGGATTTCTTCTCCACCTCCGGCTCCTCAGACATCCCCTCCTTTCCTCCTTCCTTCTTCTCGTCCTTCTCCTTCTGCTCCCCTCCTCCTCCTCCTCCTCCACCATCCACCTTGTCATTGCCAGGGGGCAGCAGCTGGGAAACGGTCCCCAAGACGGATGAAGTCAAGGTAGGATCTGAGGAGGATAGCATGGAAGCGCCGCGGTCGACGGCTCTGATCACCCGCAGACCGTCGCTGAGGCGAAGGGAGGCCTGCAAGGCCAGCTCGTCCTCCACGTGCTTGTCCTCGATGATCTTGCTCAGCATGTCCACCCTGCAAGACCACAGGTAAGATGTAAGGTAACCCAGTCACTCACTCATGCTTTTTTTTTTTTTTTTTGTGATGCCGGTTCTTTTTGTTCTTTCAATTACTACTGTGCTGTGTTGTGTTGTGCTGTGTTGGGTTGTGCATGTGCTGTGTTGTGCTGTGTTGTGTTGTGCATGTGCTGTGTTGTGTTGTGTTGTGCTGTGCATGTGCTGTGTTGTGCTGTGTTGGGTTGTGCTGTGTTGGGTTGTGCATGTGCTGTGTTGTGTTGTGTTGTGTTGTGCTGTGTTGGGTTGTGTTGTGTTGTCCTGTGTTGGGTTGTGCATGTGCTGTGTTGTGTTGTGTTGTGCTGTGTTGGGTTGTGCATGTGCTGTGTTGTGCTGTGTTGGGTTGGGTTGTGCATGTGCTGTGTTGTGTTGTGTTGTGCTGTGTTGGGTTGTGCATGTGCTGTGTTGTGCTGTGTTGTGTTGGGTTGGGTTGTGCATGTGCTGTGTTGTGCTGTGTTGTGTTGGGTTGGGTTGTGCATGTGCTGTGTTGTGTTGTGTTGGGTTGTGCATGTGCTGTGTTGTGCTGTGCTGTGCTGTGCTGTGTTGTGTTGGGTTGTGCATGTGCTGTGTTGTGCTGTGCTGTGTTGGGTTGTGCATGTGCTGTGTTGTGTTGGGTTGTGCATGTGCTGTGTTGTGCTGTGCTGTGTTGGGTTGTGCATGTGCTGTGTTGTGCTGTCTTGGGTTGTGCATGTGCTGTGTTGTGCTGTGTTGGGTTGTGCATGTGCTGTGTTGTGCTGTGCTGTGCTGTGTTGGGTTGTGCATGTGCTGTGCATGTGTTGTGTTGTTGTGTTGTGTTGCATTGTATTGTGCTGTGTTGTGAATGTGTTGTGTTGCCTTGTGTTGTGTTGTGTTGTGTTGTGTTGTGCATGTGTTGACGTGTTGTGTTCTCTCTTCGTACTGTATTGTGTATTGTGTTATACTCTTTGTCACAACAGATTTCTCAGCGTTACTGTGTTGTGTTGCCTTGTGTTGTGTTGCGCTGCATTGTGTTGCCTAACATGAGTTCTGTTGTGTTTATTGTATGGTATTACGTTACTCTTTGACACAACAAATTTCTCTGTGTTACTGTGTAGTGTTGTGCTGCATTGTGTTGTGTTGTCTTCATTGCACTGTGCTGTACTGCACTCTTTTGTCACAACAAATTTCTCTGTGTTACTGTGTTACATCGTGTTGTGCAACGTTGCATTGCTTTGTGTTACACTGCCTTGTGCTGCAATGCGTTGAGTTGTGCTGTGTTTATTATATTGTATTATTGCATTATGTTACTCTTTAACACAACAAATTTCTCTGTGTGAAATTTGGGCTGCTCTCCCCTGGGGACAGTGTGTCCCCACGGTGTAGTGGCGTACTCTTTATTTTTATTTTTCCTGCCTGCATGTGGACATTTTTTCTACAGAATTTTGCCAAGGGCAACCCTTCTGCTGCTGTGGATTCTTTTGTGAGCACTGAATGCACACTGCACACGGGATCTCTGTTTATCGACTCACCCAGAAGACTAGCACCCAGACCACCACTCAAGGTCTAGTGGAGGGGGTTTGGGGGTGGAGTAAAAACTCTGGTCTGCGTAAATGGAATCTGAACCCACGGACACTTGCTACCACTCCTAATACTGGTAGCAAGTATTAAATTTTGTAGCAAACATTTTCTGCATTGGAAGCTTTTGGCTTTTTTTAAATTTTTTAGATGATGTAAAAACTAAACAAAATGAGTTTGTGGCAGATCACATGCATACTGCTATGGCTTTTGGTGTTTGCAACAATCTGTCTAAATACCACTGTCAGGATTAGCAGCACTGGATACATCTTGGAACAATTTGTTGAATATTTGATGAGAAGTGAAAAATCCCACAAATATTGAATCTGCAGGGCCTTGATAAATATACATGAATACTACTAGCTTTGTTACTAACACTAGAAGCCATTATCAGTAACAGTAGCAGAAGTAACGGTGGTAGAGTAGCAATATAAAAAGCAAGAGACAGCAGCTCTGAATGTAGCAGCAGCAGCAATGTAATAAAGTGACAATGAGATCCAAACCCGTTTCAACCTACCGCTTTTGCAGCTTGCTGAATTTCCTCTGCATGGAGTCCATGGACTCGAACTTGAGCCTTCGGAGGTAATTGGCCATCATCTCCTTCTCAAACAGAGCCAGGTAGGCCAACTGGTGTTGCCCAAACTGTTCAGCTGGTGAACAGAAAATAATCAAAATGAGGTGGGGGTGGGGGGTGGGAGTGGGGGCTGTTGTTGTTTTTTAAACACAGACACACACACACAAACACACATATGTACACACACTTCGATTCTCTCTCTCGGTCTCTGTCTCTGACTCTCGTTATCTTTCAGTCATCCTGAATATGCTATTGATGAAAGGATGTTGCTTTTGCGTATCATAACTGTTTCAGAATCACGTATGCTTATTTGATAGTTGTGTGCACACTTTATTTTCTTTGAAGAATGTCTTATACATTGCTTACAATGAGTGGTTCCTATTATGCCTTTCTCCATAACCGAAAATTTCCAGAAGATGGAGATACTGTGAATATCACTCAAAAGAGTTCCAGGCATTCCCACAGGTGTACCACACAGCTCTGTCTAAAGTTAGGGGGGGAAAAAAGCAATGTAAAAAGCAGAAATTGGTTTAGAATCTTGAATAAAATCCCAGCATGCCCACAATCCAACCAAAAACGCAAAAGACAAACAAAACAACAACCATAAAAAGAAATAAAAAAAAGTTTGGACTCACAGCGTTTCTTTTTCTTGCAGCAAGTCTTCTTGAAGATGAAGCGAAAGAGGAAGTAGACGTGCTGGAAGACGGAGAGCGGGGGAGGCAGGTGCGCCTTGCACTGGAACTCCATCACCAGAAAGTACATCTGGTACTTCCAAATCTCTATGGAGTTCTCCTCCACCATGTTGAACACGTTGCTGCAACCACACACACACACACACACACGCGCGCGCGCGCGCGCACACACGCACATACACAACACATATATACAAGCACATACATGCACACACATACACACAACACACACACACACACAGATACACGAACATACACATACAAGCACACACATACACACAACACACACACACACACACACAGATACACGAACATACACATACATGCGCACACACACACACAAAAGAGGATCAGTAAGTTTTCAAGAAACTGATATGGAAATGGTTTAAATAGTACTCTTGCTGCAAACAAGTCACAATACACCTGGTATAAGTACACAGTGAATCAATGCAGGGCTTAGAAGCAGGTATACATCTCTCTCTCTCTCTCTCTCTCTCTCTCTCTCTCTCTCTCTCTCTATATATATATATATATATATATATGCATGCACTGAAGGCCTCAGTACATTGGGTTATGCTGTAGATGTGGTGCAGCATATAAGGATTTGTCCAAACACAGTTACACGGCACTGAGAAACTGAAACATCTGTTTCCTGTGTCATTCTGTCAGGCTTCAGTCACACACACACGTACACACATGTATATTCCAGTGAATTTTTCTTGAAAGTTATGGGTGTGCTATTGCATGTTGCACATGGGAACTCCATCTATTTTCTAATATGGGAAGCAAAATAGAGCAGTTCAGTCACCCAGTGATGTACAGAGAGGCAAAAAACCACCACCCACAGCCACTACCGAGGGAAGAGGAGGCCGAACGCTGACAAAGGGACAGACGCGATCCACCAACTCCAGCGACACCAGCAAAAAATCCTCTTCAGACTTCGAACTGGCCACTGCAGGCTTTTGAGTCATCTGAGCCGAATGAAAATATCTCACACCGATGAATGTGCCTGTGGCACAGGTACACAAACCTCAGAACATATTTTCCAACACTGCCCCACTTATGAGGATCTACGATGCCAGTTCTGGCCCGAGGGAGTAGAGCTACGGGCACAGCTTTGGGGTGACCGATGAAGCTTCAAATCTGACGCATCCCAACAATATTGACCGCTGAAGAAGAAGAAGAAGTCTAACATGAATGACTAGCATCCACACCAACACGCACAGTCTGGTGAAGAGGAGTGAATTCTGGCAAGCGCGGTGGGATTCAGTCCCACCACCCTCAGATTCTCTCCCTTCCTAGGTGGATGTGTTACCAGTATGAAATAAAAGATACAAGAATTCTTTCTCATCTCTGAAAGAGAAACTGTTGACATCATCGCTGATTTAAAAAAAAAAAAAAAAAAAAAAAAGTTTCAGTTTCAGTTTCAGTAGCTCAAGGAGGCGTCACTGCGTTCGGACAAATCCATATACGCTACACCACATCTGCCAAGCAGATGCCTGACCAGCAGCGTAACCCAACGCGCTTTGTCAGGCCTTGAGGAAAAAAAAAAAGAGCTAATACTTTATTATCTCCAAGAGAAATTGTTGACGTGTTTGTTGACAAAAAAGAGCAACATGTCCAATATCTCCACAGGTACAAAACCCAACCATAATATTTTATAATAACAATAACATTTTATTTTTATATAGCGCTATAATACAAGCATGAGCAAGCTCCAAGCGCTTTACAATCCAGTACCTAAAGTGAAACAAGAAAGCATATAAAAAGTAGTAGAAACACAGAACAGAATCATTAACATTATAAGAACACAATGCATAAAACTCACAAAGTGACATACTCTCAATACTGCAACTGTTACACTCCAACACTCACACAAACACACACACACATGATTAAATGGCTGAGATAACAGCAATTTTCACTTAAAATACATACATGTAAAAAGGAGCACAATTGTAATTTGCATGCCATGTTCCCACATTCCAAAAAGAACTCCCATTCCTCGAAAACATAATGCCCAACACAGCTCAGATTGTGTAACCCATGTCACGCTATGCCCAGTGACAGACTGCATAAAACGGGAAACAAAGGGAGATTAACAAATGATGATAAAGTGCAAAACACAATGCAAGCATAACAAATAAAATGTTCAGTTTAATAATTTGTATTGTATTGTATTGCAATGTAGTGTTGTGTAGTGTAGTGTAGTGTAGTGTACTGTATTGTTCTGTAGTATTAAACTTTTGTCACAACAGATTCATCTGTGTGAAATTGGGGCTGACTTCTCCAGGGAGAGTACTTCACTACACTGAGAGTGCCAAATTTTTTTCATCTTTTCTTTCGCCTGCAATTTCTTATTATTTGGTTTCCTATAGGAATGAATTTTTCTACAGAATTTTCCCCCAGGAACAAACCTTTTGTTGCTAAGCGTTCTTTCTCGTTCGCTAAGTGCATGCTAGGCACAGGACCTCAATGTATCGTCTCATCCGAACAACCAGCATCCAGACCATCACTCAAGGTCTAGCGAAATGGGTTGGAGGGAAGAAAATACTGGCGACCATGGAGATTTAAACCAGCGCGCTCAGATTCCCTCCCATCCATCAAGGATACTTTACCACTAGGCCAATAAGGATGACATCCCCCCTCCACTACGACACCACTCTGACACAAGGATGACCCCCTTCCCATGATCAGCACCTGAAGATGGCGATGAGGAGGTTGAGGAGCAGCACGTTGCCAACCAGCAGGTACAGCCCCAGCATAATGTACACCAGCCAGTACGACTCGCGACACGTGTTCTCGTAGGGCGGCACCATCGTCCCGTTGCTCAGCCGGGCCAGGCATTCCTCGTCCGCTGAAAAATTGACACACACACACACACCAGAACAGTATAGTGTTGTGTCAGGATCTGTAAGTTACATTGGCAAATCAATGAGCAGAGATAAGAATTAATATATAAATAAACAGATAAATATCTGGATAAATAAATAGACTGACTGATAATAGATAAACAAAAAACCAAAAAAAAACCCAAACAAATAAATACACAAACAGATGAAAATTAAAAAAACACATAAAGATATCAGGCATACAGAGAGGTACAAAGAAAGAATGACAGATAGATAGAAATAGATCAAACATAGATTTTTTTTTTTAAAAAGATATCACTGCAGTATCAGTATTTTGTGAGTGGGTGTTATTCAATAACGACTTAGAAACTGAAGGAAAATGGGCTACACCTGGAGGCAGGCAGCTAACTTATATAAAAACATCACGCAACAAGATCTGCAGCAGTTGCGGTATTAGATCTCTGGCAGAGGGACATGCTGCCTTGCATGCCACAAAGCACAAAGAAGAAGATTAATTAAGCTAAAGCCAAGCAAGGCTGAGGAGGCACTGTGGGCAGAATCGGTTATTTGTATTTGTATTTCTTTTTATCACAACAAACTTCTCTGTGTGAAATTCGGGCTGCCTCTCTCTCTCTATATATATATATACATATCTCTCTTTTTCTTATTGCAGTGGATTTTTCTACAGAATTTTGCCAGGAACAACCCTTTTGTTGCCGTGGGTTCTTTTACATGTGCTAAGTGCATGCTGCACACAGGACCTCAGTTTATCGTTTCATCCGAATGACTAGCGTCCAGACCACCACTCAAGGTCTAGTGGAGGGGGAGAAAATATCGATGGCTGAGCCGTGATTTGAACCAGTGCGCTCAGATTCTCTTGCTTCCTAGGCAGACGCGTTACCTCTAGGCCATCACTCCACTGGACTTCCTCTGACCCAGTGCGAACCAGAGACCAGGGGTTCGAGGATCCCACGACTCACTCTGTATCTCCTCCAGGAAGATCTCGCCATACAGCTGCCAGTAGGGGAACTGGATGATGTCCTTGAAGACCTGGAAGGAGGGGTCGCGCTTCTTGTAGAGCAGGCCCTGGCTGCACACCCCGTAGGCCAGCAGGAAGACCGCCAGGACCACAATGAACATCAGCAGCTCCTCCACCTGTAACCACAGTTTTGTCAGTTTAAAGTTTCAACGTGTCAGAGTGTGGTTGTTCTTCAGTTTAACGTCTGTCCATATAATGTGATGGAGGTTATCGGCCATAGCTACTTTCGTTTTCTCCACACAGGCGGATAGTAGTTTGCACAGGACAGGAATGTCAGACCCCTGCCGGACTCTGCAGTTTCAGTTTCAGTTTCAGTAGCTCAGGGAGGCGTCACTGCGTTCGGACAAATCCATATACGCTACACCACATCTGCCAAGAAGATGCCTGACCAGCAGCATAACCCAACGCGCTTAGTCAGGCCCTGAGAAAAAATAAAAATAAAAATAAAATAAAATAAAATAAAATAAAGGTGAATAAATAAAAGATAAGCTTACATAAATAAATAAATAATAATTATAATATAAAATGGTAGTAGTAGTAATAATAATAATAATAATAATAATAATAATAAAATAATAATAATAATAATGGGTAATGGTTAAGTATGTGTAATTAAATGTGATTTTAGTCAGAGTGTGTAGACTGATCCAAATAAACTGCATCGTATCTGCTGTAAAAAAATAATGAATAAAACAGCAACTGACAAAAAAATAGATAGATAAATGAATAAACAAATGAACGAACGAACAGATAAACAAATGAATAAATAAATAAATAAATAAATAAATAATCTGTTTTAATGGGGCAGATGCCTGACTTTGCATAAACACAATGCATTTCTCCAGCCTTAATGCCTGCCCTAGGTTTACATATAACATTAACACATAAAAAGAAACAAAATATTTAAACAAAAACACACACACACACACACAAACGTAAATATACCAAAATATCATAAAGTGAAAGATATATACAAGGCAAATACAACTACTACTACTACTAATGATGATGATGATGATGATGCTAAACAAAGACAAATGAAAGTACTATAACACCAGTCATTCACACATATGTATAACTCTTAATATTTATAGAGATGGAAAGGCAAAACTCATAAATGCATGTAAATGGGAAAACAAATACAACCGTAGACCAGAAGAAAAAAGAGAAACGCCAAAGAGAAATTTGTGCCATCCTATTTCTTTCAAGCTTAGCCTCTGTACAACACAGAGGACAACCATATGAGGTGCATCATACCAATATATATATTGACAATACTAACAATAACAAAAATGAATTAAAAACTTTTTTTTTTCATCTGAAGTTGTAACCCACAACTGATCATATATTGCAGCTGCTAGTGAAGTCGTGATGTGTCTGTAAAAGGGAGACAATCTTCTACTACAAGGTTGTCTATACACAAGAGTTTGTCTCATCAGCAGTTAACAAAGTTGCAGTTACACACACACACACATATGCATATGACACACAAACATAGATAAATACATGTTACAACACACACACACACACACACACACACATGCACACACACATATTTACCCACTCACATTAAGCGAACAGTGACTTTTTCCCCCTCCCCTGCAGTGTTTTTTTTCCCCCCTTATCCTCTTGAATGTCACTTACAGTAAAAATAGCTTAAACTAAAGAACGAACATATTACCAATCTCAAACATCCAGTCATGCACACACATGCAGATACTACACACTCACACACACAACACAACACAACACACAAACACACACACACACACACACACACAAAACTTTACCATTCTCAGGATCATGTACAGCTTCGGTCCAAGGTGGATGTTGGAGATGTAGACCTTCATGATGCGGATGAAGAAGATGACGGCGTTGACGCAGTAGATGGTCTTGGCCTGCATGTAGAACTCGGCGTTGTAGCGCAGCAGGAAGCCAGCAAAGGCCAACACCAGGTTGGCCATGTCCAGACGGTTCAGGAACGTGAACCAGTCCCGCACTTTGCCCCACAGGGTGGCCGATGGAAAGGTTATGAACTGTAAAATTAAAAAAAATTTTTTTTTAATCATTGCAGAGTAAAATAAAAATAAAATAAAATAAAATAAAAATCAGATAGAAGAGCGCAAAATGTTTGTATTACCAATTGCACCAGTGTCACAAGGAATATTGGTGGAGAGATAGTATGTTTTTAATGCAGAGTAAAACAGACAAACAAACAAACAAAAAAAAGAACAAAATATGTCTTTATTACCAGTTGTACCAAGCTTGTACCAAGTTTACAAGGAATGTTGGTGGTGGGATAGTATGTTTTTATTGCAGAGTAAAAAAAAGAAAAAGAAAAAGAAAACAAAAGACCCACTCAGATATAAGAGAACAAAACGTCTTTATTACCAACTGTACCAGTGTAACAGGGTTACAAGTAATATTTATGGAGGAATAGTACGTATTTATTGCAGAGTAAAAACAAAACAAAAAAAAAAGGAAAAAAGAAGAAGAAGAAAAAACAACAAAAACAACTGAGATAGAAGAGAACAGAACATGTCTTTATTATTACCAATTGTACCGCCAGGGTCACAAGGAATATTGGTGGAGAGGTAGTACATTTTTAGTGCAGAGTAAAAACAAACAACAACAAAAAAAAAGAGAAAAAAACTGTGACAGAAGAGAGCAGAGCCTGTCTTTTTCATTACCAACTGGTCTACAGAGGTACAGGGAATTCTGGTGGAGGGATAGTACATAAAATGTACAGAGATGAATCCTGTACAAACATAGAATAGAACAGACTATATCAATCTGAGATAGAATAGAACAAAATAAGTCTTTTGGACCAGTTGTACTAGGGTTACAAGGAATATGGTACAGAAATGAATCCTGTACAAGCATAGAATAGAACAGAATATATCAATCTGAGATAGAATAGAACAAAATATTTCTTTATTACCAGGGTTCCCAGGAATATTGGTGGATGGACAGTACAAAAATTGTATAAGAGATGAATTAATAATCATGTACAAACATACAACAGAACAGAATATATCCTTATTATCAAATGTACCATTGTCACAAGGATATATTAGGAATGCGGGGAGAGGGTGTACATTAATAGTACAAACATAAATTGTAAAAAAAAAAAACATCTGGCAGCTGCATTTGTTTTGGGTTTTTTTTTCAGCTTTGGAACAGTAACAGTGTGGGTGGGTGGGTAGGGGTGGGGTGAAATCTGAATCTTTTGGCTCATTGTCAGTCACTGTTCATGAAACCTTCTTGAAGGACTTCCTCAGTCATACATCTTATAAATCTCCAAACTGTCAAACATTAAAATTGTGTAGGCGTTGTTGTTGCTGCTGTTGTTGCTGTTGTCTACTAACCGTGTACACTTCTCCCAGGAAGATGGTCAGGATCCAGATCATGAGGACGAATTCCAGATGCGAGGGGTACTTCTGGAAGTCCACCAGGACCATGTAGGAGTACAACCCCAGGAAGATCAGGTATGACAGCTGTCCGACACCAATGTTATACAGTGAGAACACGAAGAAGAAGAAGAGGTGGAAGAAGAAAAAGATGATGTAGAAGAAGAAGAGATGGAAGAAGAGGTGGAAGAAGAAGAAGAAGAAGTGGCAGAAGAAGAAGAAGAGGTGGCAGAAGAAGAAGAAGAAGAAGAAGTGGCAGAAGAAGAAGAAGAAGAAGAAGAAGAAGAAGAAGAAGAAGAAGAAGAAGAAGACGAAGAAGAAGAAGAAGAAGAAGAAGAAGAAGAAGAGGTGGAAGAAGAAGAAGAAGAAGTGGCAGAAGAAGAAGAAGAGGTGGAAGAAGAAGAAGAAGAAGAGGTGGAAGAAGAAGAAGAAGAAGAGGTGGAAGAAGAAGTGGCAGAAGAAGAAGAAGAAGAGGTGGAAGAAGAAGAAGAAGAAGAGGTGGAAGAAGAAGAAGAAGAAGAAGAAGAGGTGAAAGAAGAAGAAGAAGTGGCAGAAGAAGAAGAAGAAGAAGAGGTGGAAGAAGAAGAAGAAGAAGAGGTGGAAGAAGAAGAAGAAGAAGAGGTGGAAGAAGAAGTGGCAGAAGAAGAAGAAGAAGAGGTGGAAGAAGAAGAAGAAGAAGAAGAGGTGGAAGAAGAAGAAGAAGAAGTGGCAGAAGAAGAAGAAGAAGAAGAAGAAGAAGAAGAAGAAGAGGTGGAAGAAGAAGAAGAAGAAGAAGAGGTGGAAGAAGAAGTGGCAGAAGAAGAAGAAGAAGAAGAAGAAGAAGAAGAAGAAGAAGAAGAAGAAGAAGAAGAAGAAGAAGAAGAGGTGGAAGAAGAAGTGGCAGAAGAAGAAGAAGAAGAAGAGGTGGAAGAAGAAGTGGCAGAAGAAGAAGATTGATTGATTGATTGAATCTTTAATGGGTAAAGAATTAGGCACAGTAAAGGCCTTTTTACAATTCTGCCCATTTAACGACATAAAAAATAAAGAACGAACGACACAAAACATAAAAATAAAGAAATAAACTGAAATAAAATAAAATAATAAGAACGACGAATAAGAATAGGAACTTGAATAGTCTATTAAAGGTAACAAAGCGATGAAAAACTGGAACAATTGGTACATTACATGTACATAGGTACTTACACACACACACACACACACACACACACACACACACACACACACACAAAATTATAAAACAAGCAACAAAGACATACGTACACATTCACGCCCACACACTCAAACACACACAAACACACACACGCACTTACTGTTCACACATACACATACATTCAATTTTTCATTCCTCATGGCATGGCAGCTAGTGGACTGAGTACAAGCAAGCATTTGCAAAAGACCGCGAGTAGGTTAATCAAATGTATCGAATAGAAATATTCTTATCTTAGTTTTAAAGAGAGATATGGCTGGAATTTGACGACATGTCTTTGGAAGCATGTTCCATTCGATGCTTCCATTAAATGAGAGACTCATCTTAAATAAATCAATTTTAGGCTTTGGGACAATAGCTCTATCTGAATTACGTTGGAATTGGAAACAAAATAACGATTTTAAATATTGTGGGCATGCGTTATGAACAATTTTATGCATAAGAATCAATGTGTTATATCTAATAAGTATATGAACAGGTAATATTTGAAGTTCTTTGTACATATTGTGCACAGATCCACCTGTGGTATTTACATGGTTAATCATCTTAATGGCACGTTTTTGTAAAGAGCAAAGTGGCTTTAATGTAGAAGGAGGACATTTACCCCAAATAATCGAGCAATAGCTGAGGCGAGACTGGATATAGGCAAAGTAAAACACACGTCTAGAATGATTATCAAGAAAGTGTTTGATCTGTGATAATTGGAATACACTAGATGATACTTGTTTTATGAGGCAATGAATATGTTCCTGCCACGAAAGATTTTGATCAATAGTAATGCCTAATAGTATATGCTTAGTAACTTGTTTGATAGTATTGTCTTTATATTTTATGTTAAGTTGTGCGTCTTTTATGTTCTGTCTTTTCTGACGAGGACAAATTAACATGCATTCTGTCTTATCAGGGTGCACGACCATATCATTAGCATCACACCAGTTTTCGACAGATTTCATGTTGGCATTCAGGTGATAACTAATTTCGTCAACATTGTGACTAGCATATTGTATTGATGTATCATCAGCAAATAAATCACAGATTGCATGTTGAATTGATAAAGGTAGATCGTTGATATACAAGGAAAATAAGAGAGGGCCTAGAATTGACCCCTGCGGTACTCCTCTTGGAACATGCCTTTTGGAAGAAATAAAGCCACGTGAATAGACAGCCTGAATACGGTTTTCTAGGTAAGATCTGAGAAACAATAAGCAGTTATCGGCAATACCATAACATTTCAATTTGTGAAGCAATATTTCGTGATTGATTAAGTCAAACGCTTTTGTAAAATCAAGGAATATCACTCCAACCACCTTGCTTTTATTAATATCACGCAGCCATGCATCAGTTATTCTACATAAAGCGGTTTCACAAGAATGGTGCTGTCTAAATCCTGATTGATTGGTATGTAGAAGCTGATATTTTTCAATAAAGAATGTAAGACAAAGGTGTACATGACGTTCTAGAACTTTTGAGAGAAGAAGAAGAAGAAGAGGTGGAAGAAGAAGAAGAAGAAGAAGAGGTGGAAGAAGAAGTGGCAGAAGAAGAAGAAGAAGAGGTGGAAGAAGAAGAAGAAGAAGAGGTGGAAGAAGAAGAAGTAGAAGAGGTGGAAGAAGAGGTGAAAGAAGAAGAAGAAGAAGAAGTGGCAGAAGAAGAAGAAGTAGAAGAGGTGGAAGAAGAAGAAGAAGTAGAAGAGGTGGAAGAAGAAGAAGAAGACGACATAGAAGAAGAAGAGGTGGAAGAAGAAGAAGAAGCAGAGATGGAAGAAGATGTGAAAGAAGAAGAAGAAGAAGTGGCAGAAGAAGAAGAAGAAGAAGAAGAAGAGGTGGAAGAAGAAGAACAAGATGTAGCAGAAGAAGAGGTGGAAGAAGAAGAAGAAGATGTAACAGAAGAAGAGGTGGAAGAAGAAGAAGAAGAAGAAGAAGCAGCAGCTGAAGATGGTGATGATGATGAAGGAGAAGAAAAATAAATATGAATCATGAATAAAACAGACTGCTCCTCTTGCTGTTGCTAATTCAACTGATCTTCTTCTTCTTCTTCTGCGTTCGTGGGCTGCAACTCCCACGTTCACTCGTATGCACACGAGTGGGCTTTTACGTGTATGACCGTTTTTACCCCGCCATGTAGGCAGCCATACTCCGCTTTCTGGGGTGTGCATGCTGGGTATGTTCTTGTTTCCATAACCCACCGAACGCTGACATGGATTACAGGATCTTTAACGTGCGTATTTGATCTTCTGCTTGCATAAACACACGAAGGGGGTTCAGGCACTAGCAGGTCTGCACATGTGTTGACCTCGGAGATCGGAAAAATCTCCACCCTTTACCCACCAGGCGCCGTCACCGTGATTCGAACCCGGGACCCTCAGATTGAAAGTCCAACGCTTTAACCACTCGGCTATTGCGCCCGTCAACTGATCTTCTCATTCTTGTTACTGTTGCTGCTGAGCAGCTATGAATTGCTACTATGACTTATTCTGTCACTTCTTATACCACTGCCAAATTTATTGTAATGATATAAAATAAATAAACAAAATAAACGAATAAATAACTACCTATCCTAGAAAATGAAAGAGACACAGAAGGCAAATGACTGAGATCAAATAACACAAATGGCATGCAAAGACATACGGGACCCACCATGTGATAGAAGAACTTTGTGATGGGGGCAGTGAGGAAGATTTGAACCTTCTGCCAACGGGACACCGCCTTGTCCCCCATGTGGACCACGTGAATCAGAGGGAGAATCAGGAATGGAAACAAACCACATATAGCCACCTGCAAGACACAACAGCACAAAATTATTCATACATAAAAAGCACTGGGTTTTTTTTTAACCATGAAAAAAACTAAAATATCATCATCTTCCACCCACAAAATGTCAGTCTATGTCACCGCTTGATCATTTTTTTTTTCCTTAAATAAGTGCTTTTAATGCTCTTTCTAACGGTGAAAACTACCAGGTTCAAATCTGTCCAATTGTGGGCTGGGTGTATACAAAAGCAGTTGTGCTTACTCCACTATCCTCAATTAATTAATACTAATTACTCTGATCTGGAAAGTTTCAATGCCTTGAAACTGTGATCAAGACATAGCTCGGTTATTGAAGAGCACTTCAGCTATCTTGGAGGCCAATCTATGTGGCATTTTTGATGGAGTGGGTAAACAAAACTTGCCTTATGTGGATTTCACATGGCCACTTAGTGCTTAAATATACTAACACTAATAAGAATAGAAATAGCAATAATCACAATCATGATAATAATCAAACAATACTATTTATAATAATAATGTGAAACTGTAATCTAGCACCTCATCTTGAAACAGGGCTCTATAGGCATCTATAGTTACTGAGGTAATAATGTGAAACTGTAATCTAGCACCTAATCTTGAAACAGGGCTCTATAGGTGTTTATAGTTACTGTGAAACTGTAATCTAGCACCTAATCTTAAAACAGGGCTCTAAAGTTTCAGTTTCAAGGTGTCTCAGTTTCAGTTTCAAGGTGTAAAAGCGCGCAGACTGATCTTATATGCTAAACCACATCTGGTGTTTAAAAGATTTTCTAAAAAGAAAAGATGCGTGACCTTCGCATTAATCCAGTGTGTTGATCAGGCCTTGAGAGCCTATCCCAAGTCTGTGTAAATACCCTATGAATGAATACCCCAGGACAAAAATTCCAGTGTACAAAAAAGTGCCCCAGGACGGAAATTTCTGTCCATGTCATAGTTGCGATTTTCCAATCACAAAACCATTGAACTGATTGAATTGTCATAGTTAGATTGTGTGTCCATTTTCCTTTCAGGAAAGCATTCATTATATATATTTTCTTTTAGTAGTTTGTATGCCATATATTTAAAAAAAAATAATACCCTCCATAACAAAAACTACCCTTGGCGTTGCACAGAATGGGTCAACGTAGAATGAAATAAAATAGACAAAACAAACACATAACTAAATATATTGAAATATAATAAAGTTAAAGACAACATGAAAAAGATGATAATAATAATAATAGCTACTTAGAAAGCACACTATCTAATAATAATAATAGCTACTTAGAAAGCACACTATCTAGAAATCAGCTGTAGGTGCTTTACATACCACATGTTTTTTTTGTTTTTTTTACAATAACACAATCCTTGCATCAACGTTACAGATACACACTAAAATGTGACTAGCACACACACACAGATAAAGAAATAACTAAGTATACTGAAATACCATAAAGTGAAAGACACAAAGAAGGCAAATGACTGCAATAAACGACACAAGGACAAGTTACTGAGGAGGCAGAATAAAAATGCTGACTTTACCCTTCTCCAGTCAGACAGGATGGCGCTCTTCCACACATTGTTGACCGAGTTCTGACAGGCCACAGAGGACACAAAGTGCTGAAATAAAACAGGGAAAAAGACTGTGATGTTAGATTCTCGAAGCATGTGTGTGTGTGTGTGTGTGTGTGTGTGTGTGTGTCCTGTGTCTATGCGTGCCTCTGTGTGTGTGTGTGTGTGTGTGTGCATGTGTGTGTGTGTCTGTGTGTGTATGTGTCTGTCTGTCCATCTGTCTTTGTCTGTATGATTGTGTGTCTGATACAAGCAGAGGCTGCATTCCAAAAAAAATGTACACGGCACACGACGACAAGTCACCTGGTCGACAGAGGAGGCAGCGATCTGCATGCAGGTCATGCGGCTCCAGGCAGGGGACTTGCGCTCCACCAGCATGATGGCCTTCTCCGGGTCCTGGGCGTGGCAC
This sequence comes from Babylonia areolata, assembly GCF_041734735.1. Taxonomy (NCBI): domain Eukaryota; kingdom Metazoa; phylum Mollusca; class Gastropoda; order Neogastropoda; family Buccinidae; genus Babylonia; species Babylonia areolata. The sequence continues at coordinate 25,405,831 of NC_134894.1, read as the reverse complement.
TCGTCCAGCACCTTGGTGGCCAGCTCCTCAAACGTTCTGCACACACCGTTCTTCTTCTGCTTCTGTCTCTTCTTCTTCTGGTTCTGTCTCTTCTTCTTCAACTTCTTCTTCGTGTAATTCTTCTTATCATTATCATTATCACTATGATGATCATTAGCATCGTTATCATTATCTTCATTCTTCTTCTGATCACTATTATTGTTGTTGTTGTTATATCATTATTATTATTATTATTATTATTATTATTATTATTATTATTATTATTATCATTATTATTATTATTATTATTATTACTATTGTTGTTATCATTATAATTACGAATTATTATTACTATTATTATTATTACTATTGTTGTTGTTGTTATCATTATCATTACGATTATCATCATTATTATCATTGCTATAATCAATATTATTCTTATTCTTATCATTATAGTATATCAATAATATCATCATGGTCATGATGATGATGATCATCATCAGTAGTAGAAGTAGTAATTATCAATTTCATCCTCATGTAGTAGTAGTAGTACTAGTAGCAACGGTCTTCTTTTTGTTACCACCATCATCATCATTATCATTATCATCATTAGAGCCCAGCCGATAATATTGTGCCATATCAGGGAAAAAAAAGAAGAAAAAAAAAGTCAATATCATCCCTGTAGAACAAGAAAAAGTTAAAAAGAAAACAAGTACCACCCCTTTTTCTTGGGCTGTAAAGGTATTCATTCTTGTTGGATGTTTCTACAGATTTTTGCCAGGGACATCTTTTTCTTGCCAAAGTTCTTTTATGTGCACTAAGTGCATGCTACACACTGGACCATGGTATATCATCTCGTCCATCCAGACCACCACTCATGGTCTAGTGGAGGGGAAGAGAAAATAGCAGTGAGTGTGGAGTTCCAAACCTGTGTGCTCAGATTCTCTTGCTTCCTAGGTGATGGAGTCTCCCGTCAGACCGACGGATGAGTAGGCAGGCAGGCTTATCTGTTGGTGTGTGTCCTCATATGGGAGAAGAGGCTGATTCTGGATGTGCAGCACTTCCCACAGGTGTTGCAAAGGAAAACGTCTCCAGAAGTTGAGCCCTGCTTCCTTCACTCACGCTTCACCTAATGGCCAGCATTCTCTTGTTTTCAAACGTGTTACCTCTAGGCTATCTCCACACAAGGCCTGCAGACTCACTTTCTAGGTGGACATGTTACCTCTAGGCTATCTCCACACAGATGTATTGTATTGTATTGTATTGTACTTATACCTGTCTTTGTCTGCCCCAACTGTCAGCGAACATTTCGTGTGCAGATTGGACTATTCAGCCATCTGCGCATTCACAGATAGATTCATGAGCATCCTCCCCCCCCACCCCACCACCACCCTCCCCCCATCCCCCGGCTGGATGACAATGATGGTCATCATCGATCTCGATGGATACACCACCACCATTGTACTAGACTACAGTTCCACACAAGGCTTATAGACTCACTTTCTCATCTGCAGGAAGTCCTGGCGGACGGAGTGCAGGTACTTGGGGACATGGCGGTGCATCTTGACACACAGCAGGGAGGCTGACAGGGCGCTGGTGATGGGCTCGTCCCCCATCTCCCAGAAGAACTTGGCCAGCTCCTGCCTGCATCATCAAGAATGGCCATCGTCATGGTCATGACAGTTATCATCAGTCTCGTCACCATTACTAGAACTACCATCACTGTCATCATTATCACCGTTAATATCACCACCATCGTCTTTGTTGCTGTCATCACTACCATCAACTCCACCACCACCACCATGCCAATATTACCATCGTTATCACCACCATCATCATTATCACTGTTAATACTACCACCAACACCATCATTATCGCTGTCATCACTATCATCATGTCCACCACTACCACCACACCTTTATCACCATTATCCCCACTGTTATCACCACCATCATCATTAATACCATCACTAATACTATCATCCATGTCACTGTCATATCTTAACATCATTATCATCATCATCATAAACAAAATTCTTGTCACCTGTCACGCTGCCTCACCCACTGAATTCAAGCTCACAAGACACATAGACACACACACAGTGCTCGCAATCTGACTTCGTTCCAACCCAATGATAAACAACAAGACAAATTAAAAACACTCATTTCTTATTATTACAAAATTCTAAGAAAATTTAACAAATATGTTGTTGGTTTTTTTTTTTGGTTTGGGGGTTTTTTGTTGTTGTTGTTTTTTGTTTGTTTTTTGTTGTTGGTTTTTTTTAAGGTAAACACATTGCAGATGCTGAATTTATTAAGTTTTTTGTTTTTGTTTTTTTTTAACAAATATGTTCACATTTTCCTTCCTTGTATAAATTACAATAGTTCACTCCAGGGAGACACAATCAAAAATGTTCCATTCTCCCTAACACTTTCTGGTTAGGCTTTAACAATATTCACAGATCTTCACATATAAAATCCTAACTGTTTCCTTGCATTGTCTTTTTGGAACATTCAAGAATAGGTCTTAAAATCATTTTAGGCATGATTATATCACACACACACACACAAACACACAAATACACAGGTACAGATACACACTCACACACACACACATGTGCGCACATGCACAACACACACCTGTTGAGTAAGACAGCCCAGATCATCAGCTGCTTGTAAGGTCTTTTAAACTGGTTTGGTTCCTCCTCTGCCTCCGTGTCTGTCGTATCCATTGCTCGACCCCTTCGACTTGACCCAGGCCTGAATCTTCCCAGAGATCCAAGCTTCGATGCTGGGGGCACGAACTTGTCATCATCGAAACGATCCAACATCTTCTCCAAGAACTTGCCAATATCCTGAATGGAAAACTCTTCTTTCCCCAGGTTCCGCTTCAGGATCAAGTGCAGGAAGCTGTGTTTTGGGACCTGCACAAAGGAATGGCATGGTTTTACTTTATAATGCAAATGATGTTTTGATGGATCGCTTCCTATTTACCCATCTAAAACGCTCCTCACATACAAGCCATCACATTCCCTCCAGCACTCATGGGAACAAAGCTTAAAAGTATCCAAAATGAACCAAAAAGTCTTTTGGCTGCCAGTTTTATTTTTTGTGTTCCCACTGTCTGTGATTCACTGCCTATCAGTCATCGGCACCAACCAACACTTCCTCTGTTCAAATTCCAGCTAATAAGTCATCTGTTTTGTGAGGCATGTTTGTGAATTTGTTTTTCCCACATTTAATCTTAGTTGAGTTTTATTTGTGTTTTTTTACTCATAGGTGCGTGTGTGTATGATTGAGTATGGTTAGTCATTTTAGGAAATGGCTGTGTGTGAGTGGGTCATTGCCAGTGCACTGAGTCTGAATCAACTCAGAGAAATGCACTCTGCAAATGCCATTCATTATTCCTTATCATTATTATATTCAGACTTTTCTATTACCCTCTTTGTTTTTCCCAACTGAAATCAAAGTAATCTTAAGTTGTAATGAACACAAGTGCTAATCAAAACTGCATTTTGGCTAGGGGACGTAACCTACTTTGGGAGGATATCGGCCGTAGCTACTTTCGTTTTCTCCGCATAGGCGGGTAGTAGTTTGCACAGGACAGGAATCAGACCCCTGCCGGAGTCTGCACTAGTGGGTCACGGTTAAGTATGTGTAATTAAACTGCATTTTGGCTCTGTAACTGCTCGATGAACAGCTGTGCGTTACTTTACAGGGGATCGTTGCAATGTAAAGCAATGTTGTGTCATGTCACTAAGTGTGTGTGTGTGTGTGTGTGTGTGTGTGTGTGTGTGTGTGTGTGTGTGTGTGTGTGAGTGTGTGTGTGTGTGTGTGTGTGCAGTGCATGTGTAGTGTGCTGCTGAGTGGATATGCATGTATTCATATGTATATTTAGGTATGTGCAGAGGTTTTGACATACAGAGTTGTAGAGGTCTTCCAGTCGGGGCACGGTCAGGTACTCCTTCATGGACACCCCCTGGTTCAGCAGCAGTCGCACGAAGGACATCTTGTCCTCCTTCAGGGCTTTGGTCATGATCTGGTACAGCTCACCTGCAACACACCGCAGGTGCAAATTTGGTATGTATTGTTATGATGAGGTCAGAATAATAATAATGATAATAATAATAATAATAATAATCATAATAATAACAGTAATAGTAATAATAGTAATAATAATATTAATAATAATGGATTGATAGACAGTTAGTACTTGTATGGCACAAACGCCCCATATAATGGGCTCTATATGCATCACAGGAAACAATACATACACAATAGTGTATAATAACATACCTCTACACATGAAAAAACAACACATGTATGTGCATCTATATACTAAGACAATACTACAAATTGCAGATATAAACAATCACACACACACACACACACACACACACACACACACACACACACACACACACACACAAGACACAAAAAAATGTACACGTAGAGAACAAAGTGGGGTGGGTTGGAGGAAGAATGCAGACAATTAGCTGTGCTTCATCACACTCAAAGGCCTGTTTAAACAGGTGGGTTTTCAGGTTTGTTTTAAAAAAAAAGGACAACATACTAATGTATCGATAATGCAGTATAAAAGTGTAATCTTTTCATGTGCCTATGTAGTTCCAGAACAAAGTCTATCAGATGCATTCTGGCCATTTTGGGATAAAACCTTTATTTATAACCCACTGTCTTCCCGCCATTAGGCAATCTGGACATCCCCTTCATGCTAGCAACACCTCTCCCAGATTCTGTGATAAATAGCTTCCACCCTCCTGGAATCTTTACATCACAAATGGGATAATATAGCTAAAAGAAACAGAACTGTGTCTGCATGTGCCTGTGTATGTATTGTGCGAACGACAGCACAAAACCAAGTATCATCGTAATACTGATGCAGTGTGTGATTTAGACAAATGCAGCCAGTCTGTTGGTGTCACCCATCATTTGAGAAGCTAAAACTGAAGTGTGTGCATGTGTGTGTGTGTGTGTGTGTGTGTGTGTGTCTGTGTTTGTGTGTCTGTGTATGTCTATGTGTGTGTGTGTGTGTGTCTGTGTGTCTGTGTGTGTGTCTCTGTGCGTGTCTGTGTGTGTGTGTGTGTGTGTGTGTGTGTGTGCGCGAGTGCGTGCGTGTGTGTGCGTAGTTAGTGAGTTGGCTTTTGTTTTGGTTTGTTTTATTGTTGTTTCTTTTAATCTTTTTTTCTTTTTTTTTTTTTTAGTGGTATTTGTCTGTTTACCTTATTCTTTCTTTCTTTTTTTTCTGTTTTTTTTACCCTTTAGGGCTGACCTCAAGGGCTGGATTAAAAAAAAAAAAAAAAAAAAAAACCCAACAACAACAAACACTAACAGCTGTGCTAATTCCACTTCTATCGTGGAAAAAAGCCTGTTTTGTTTCATTCTGAAGACTGTTTAAAAAATAACATAAATAAATAAATAAGTAAATAACAAATAAATAAACAAACAAACAAACAAATAAATAAATAGTAAACAAGTAGCCATGATTGCTTCACAACTCTGATGAAATCAACAACATGTTTTGTTCCTTTGCGATAGCAAAACTTACTGGAGTCCCAGTTGACATCCTCACGGAAGATTTCAGACTGGGCAATGTCGGCACGGTTCCATGTGAGAGCCAGTTCCAACTGGTTCAGCCGGTGCTTGGCCCCCGCAGTTGTCTCAGCTGAAGACAGGATTGAGACAGACCTGATATATACTTCTCTCATGTCATGCAATCAATGTGGTTTTGTTGATCAAGAGCTCTGTTTAAGGGTCAGATGCTACATTACTTCACATTATTGCTGTGGTTGTCATTATTATCATGAATCTTATGATCACTGTTGTTGTATTTGTCATCACCATCATTATCATCATCATCATAGACACCATCATCATTATTAGTATAAGTAGCAGTAGCAGTAGTAGTAGTAGTAGTAGTAGTAGCAGCAGCAGCAGTAGTAGCAGCAGTAGTAATAGTAGTAGCAGCAGCAGTAGTAGTAGTAGCAGCAGTAGCACAGCGATAGTAGTAGTAGTAATATCATTATCATTATTTGTGTGTACTGTTGTAAGAGACTTTATACTGTATCATACACCAGGTATCCCATGAAGAGGTTTAAATGGAAATAAGTTTCGCAAACAATAACTCACGTCAACCAAGTTCAGCGAGCTGTGATGTAAGCGACTGACGCCCAGACCAGCTGGACATGAACTGATGCCCTGGTAGCCAGTACACACACTGAAACCTTGATTCTGAGATGGCGCCTTCTCACTGGGTAGTACTGGCTACTCTGTTACACAGTGGTGTCACACTGTGTCCTGTAGTAACTGTTACTGTGTAACATGTGCTGTTGTATCAGATCAGTATCAGTAGCTCTAGGAGGCGCCACTGCGTTCGGTCAAATCCATATACGCTACTCCACATCTGCCAAGCAGATGCCTGACCAGCAGCATAACCCAACGCGCTTAGTCAGGCCTTGAGAAAAAAAAAAAAAGTTAAAAAAAAAAAAAAAAAATACGGAATGAATGTCATGTATCAGAATGTCATGTTGCATCATGATGCATGTTTTGCATTGTTCCATACTGTGCTTAACACTGGGATGATGCATGCTGCTATCAGGTCCAATTTTAATGCATTATGGTGAATCTCTGATGAATTCTGTATCACAGTGTTTTGGGGTTGGGTTTTGTTTTTGTTTTGTTTTGTTTTGTTTTGTTTTATTTTGTTTTTGTTTGTCTTTGCAATGAAGATTCTGTTCTTTGAAACAGGAAAAATATTGAAAAGCTGAGACAAAACACACACACACACACACACACAATAACAACAGTTCCAACAACAAAACCTACCTTTGGTGAGCACGGACAGAATGGCAACATCCAGATCCTCCTCCCTCCTCAGATCAAAGAAAATCATCTGCAGAACACAAAACCCACAGACTCACAGACATATCACAGATCAGCACGCGCACATTTATCAGCTGTGTACTAACATTGTACTGGCATATGAAGTGGAGACGCCCCACTCATCTTGCGTATGGAATTATATGGAAGAGATCTGAAACATATTATTTTCTAACTACATCAGATTCCACCCCTACCTATCCCGAAGAAAAGAGGTGTGTGGGCAGAGCATGACCCCCCCCCCTCTCAAACCCTCCCCCACCCCCCAGACAAACCAAACAATCTTCCAACACTAAAGTTTTGCAACATGATTGTCCATATATGAAGAAACAGACAGACATAGAATTGTGTATGAATGAAGGTAAAAAAAACACCAAAAACAAAGAAAAACATTGATTCCGAGTTTTGTACGCTTAATTGTATGACTTGTACATTTTCCTTCCATATTACTGTAACAAGCCCAAAATCAGTGAATGAAAAGTCATATTTATTCCATAAACGCTATTGATTACTTTGGCATTGTGTGATTTATATACAAAATAAAACGGCGGTCGACCCAATAAAGTCCGGGAAAAAAAAAAAAAAAAAAAAAAAGCTGTGTGGGGGGCAGGGGGTGAGGGTTTATGGGAGGGAAGGGAACTGAACAACAGACAAGTTAACTGGACTGAGATAAAAATTACTCGCACAAAAGGAAGAATTTAGTCTGTCCTACCACTTATCACTAGACAAGCGAATGTCCATGTCCATCACACAACACTTGATCCAAGATTAGATGTTGTGAAGTAAAAGGGGGGGAAAAAAAGGAAAGAAAAACAACAACAACAACAACAATGCACACATAAAAAAACAACAACAACAAATAAATGAATAAATGAGTAAACAAACAGATAAATAAATAAGAAATAGATAAATAAATAAATAGATAAACAAATAAATAAATAAATGAATAAATAGAGAAATCAATCAATCAATCAATCAAATCAATATATAAAGAAAGAAAGAAAAACAAAAATACCAGCACCCACCAGGTCGTCTCTCTTCATGCACTCGTCAATCTTGTTCATCACCACCTGCAGCTCGGACTCTGCCTTGTCCCCCCAGTTCTTGCTGTAGGCCCGTGCCACTCGGTCCTCCAGGGTCTTCCTCTGGCGCTCGTTCATCGTGATCTCCCCACTGCAAAGCGGCAGGTCTCTTCAGTACACAATCACAGTGAAATAGTTCTCCATAGTGCACCCTTCTAGGCAGGTATCATCAGTAATGATTAACAGTGAAATAGTTCTCTACAGTGCACCATTCTAGGCAGGTATCATCAGTACACAATTACAGCAAAATAGTTCTCTACATTGCACCCTTCTAGGCAGGTATCATCAGTAATGATTAACAGTGAAATAGTTATCTACAGTGCACCCTTCTAGGCAGGTATCATCAGTAATGATTAACAGTGAAATAGTTCTCTACAGTGGATCCTTCTAGGCAGGTATCATCAGTACACAATTACAGCAAAATAGTTCTCTACATTGCACCCTTCTAGGCAGGTATCATCAGTAATGATTAACAGTGAAATAGTTCTCTACAGTGGATCCTTCTAGGCAGGTATCATCAGTAATGATTAACAGTGAAATAGTTCTCTACATTGCACCCTTCTAGGCAGGTATCATCAGTAATGATTAACAGTGAAATAGTTCTCTACATTGCACCCTTCTAGGCAGGTATCATCAGTAATGATTAACAGTGAAATAGTTCTCTACAGTGCACCTTTCTAGGCAGGTATCATCAGTAATGATTAACAGTGAAATAGTTCTCTACAGTGCACCCTTCTAGGCAGGTATCATCAGTAATGATTAACAGTGAAATAGTTCTCTACAGTGCACCCTTCTAGGCAGGTATCATCAGTAATGATTAACAGTGAAATAGTTCTCTACAGTGCACCCTTCTAGGCAGGTATCATCAGTAATGATTAACAGTGAAATAGTTCTCTACAGTGCACCCTTCTAGGCAGGTATCATCAGTAATGATTAACAGTGAAATAGTTCTCTACAGTGCATCCTTCTAGGCAGGTATCATCAGTAATGATTAACAGTGAAATAGTTCTCTACAGTGCACCCTTCTAGGCAGGTATCATCAGTAATGATTAACAGTGAAATAGGTCTTTGTAGTGCACCCTTCTAGGCAGGTCTCATCAGAACACAATTACAGTGAAATAGTTCTCTACATTGCAACCTTCTAGGCAGGTATCATCAGTAATAATTAACAGTGAAATAGTTCTCTACAGTGCACCCTTCTAGGCAGGTATCATCAGTAATGATTAACAGTGAAATAGTTCTCTACAGTGCACCTTTCTAGGCAGGTATCATCAGTAATGATTAACAGTGAAATAGTTCTCTATAGTAATAATTAACAGTGAAATAGTTCTCTACAGTGCACCCTTCTAGGCAGGTATCATCAGTAATGATTAACAGTGAAATAGTTCTCTACATTGCAACCTTCTAGGCAGGTATCATCAGTAATAATTAACAGTGAAATAGTTCTCTACATTGCAACCTTCTAGGCAGGTATCATCAGTAATGATTAACAGTGAAATAGTTCTCTACAGTGCACCTTTCTAGGCAGGTATCATCAGTAATGATTAACAGTGAAATAGTTCTCTACAGTGCACCCTTCTAGGCAGGTATCATCAGTAATGATTAACAGTGAAATAGTTCTCTACAGTGGATCCTTATAGGCAGGTATCATCAGTACACAATTACAGCAGAAATAGTTCTCTACATTGCAACCTTCTAGGCAGGTATCATCAGTACACAATTACAGCAAAATAGTTCTCTACAGTGCACCCTTCTAGGCAGGTATCATCAGTAATGATTAACAGTGAAATAGTTCTCTACATTGCAACCTTCTAGGCAGGTATCATCAGTAATGACTGACAGTGAAACAGTTCTCTACAGGTGCACCCTTCTAGGCAGGTATCATCAGTAATGATTAACAGTGAAATACTTCTCTACAGTGCACCTTTCTAGGCAGGTATCATCAGTAATGATTAACAGTGAAATAGTTCTCTACAGTGCACCTTTCTAGGCAGGTATCATCAGTAATGATTAACAGTGAAATAGTTCTCTACAGTGCACCCTTTCTAGGCAGGTATCATCAGTAATGATTAACAGTGAAATAGTTCTCTACAGTGCACCCTTCTAGGCAGGTATCATCAGTAATGATTAACAGTGAAATAGTTCTCTACAGTGCATCCTTCTAGGCAGGTATCATCAGTAACGATTAACAGTGAAATAGTTCTCTACAGTGCACCCTTCTAGGCAGGTCTCATCAGTAATGATTAACAGTGAAATAGTTCTCTACAGTGGATCATTCTAGGCAGGTATCATCAGTAATGATTAACAGTGAAATAGTTCTCTACAGTGCACCTTTCTAGGCAGGTATCATCAGTAATGATTAACAGTGAAATAGTTCTCTACAGTGCACCTTTCTAGGCAGGTATCATCAGTAATGATTAACAGTGAAATAGTTCTCTACAGTGCATCCTTCTAGGCAGGTATCATCAGTAACGATTAACAGTGAAATAGTTCTCTACAGTGCACCCTTCTAGGCAGGTCTCATCAGAACACAACTACAGTGAAATAGTTCTCTATATTGCACCCTTCTAGGCAGGTATCATCAGTAATGATTAACAGTGAAATAGTTCTCTATAGTAATGATTAACAGTGAAATAGTTCTCTACAGTGCACCCTTCTAGGCAGGTATCATCAGTAATAATTAACAGTGAAATAGCTCTTTGTAGTGCACCTTTCTAGGCAGGTATCATCAGTAATGATTAACAGTGAAATAGTTCTCTACAGTGCACCCTTCTAGGCAGGAATAATCAGTAATGATTAACAGTGAAACAGTTCTTTATGGCGCACTCTTCTAGAATTGCTCAGAGCTGTATGCACTTTCACAAAAAGAGATTATAAGTATATAAAGGAACATAACAGAATACAATCTCACACACACGCACAGAAAAACACACATGCGCACAGGGACACACATATGCATGCACACACACACACACACACACACACACACACACACACACACATACCCAGAATGATTTTGTTATCAGATTTTGGATGAGGTTTTTCTTCTCGGAAATCAGGAAAACACACACACACACACACGCACACACACACAAACAAAAAAACATTAACACAAACACACGCACATCAAATCAAATCAAATTACCGTGCTAAGAGCCTTGCCGACCACAAAGGCCATCTCAAAACTATCATCATGAAACATGCACACACACACACACACACACACACACACACACACACACACTACACACACACACACACTACAAACACACACACACACACTACACACACACACACACACACAAACACACACACACACACACAAACACGCACATAAACACAAATACACATAAAAAATAAAGCAACAATCACATACTTTCTGTCTTTGAAGGTGAACTTGTGAGCGTATGTGAGGAAGTCAGCAGCCCGCCCAGTGCCGGTGCACACCACCACAGGTACGCCCTTCATCAGAGACTGGCACACGTCGTGGATGGCATCCGGACCCCCCTCCACCACTATCATCACCACTGGGATTCCGTATCCATTTTCTGCACAGAGACCGATGCCCCCCAAAAGAATTTATCACTGTCGAAACAATACTTCGTAGATTTCTTTGGAATTCTGAGAGTCAACTAGTTTCAGCTTCAAGGAGGCGTCAAATCATGTAGACAGGTCTATTTAAGTTACACCATATTTGCTGTATTCAGAAAAATAAAATACAATAAACAAAGAAAAAAGCTATTTATCCAAACCAATCATCCAATTATAATTCTGTTTTTAAATGACATAAATAAAAATGTGAAATTAAACTATAAATGAATAGACAGATAAATAAATAAACAAACTAAGTAATGAAGACACTATGTAACTAACTAATAAACAAATTAATTAATTAAAGGACAAAATATCAAAGAGCAAAGATAAATTATACACACAGAAACAGATACAAACCATGTAAAAGATCATTGAAATTTAGAAAATGGAAAAAAAATGCAGAGAAATTCTGTTTAGGTTCATGTGCTGCAAAGTCTTGAGGGCAAAATGTACAGATTGCATTGCATGGAATGATCATAGAGAAATCAGCAAGGAAGATATCTGTATAGGAAAGACCTGGTCTGTCAAGTAAATACACAAATGAATGCTAAAGCACCCATGTTTTTCTTTTGCAAGTCATCTGATATGGATCAACTGGTGGACTTATGAACCCACCCTTTGAACCGACCCTGAAAGAGCACAAAATAATGAGCACTTCAATAAAATGAGATCAACGTGTCATGAGTTTGAAGTGCATGTTCTACTTTCTGTGTCCTTACCAATAATGTCACTGATTTAGCTGGACCAGAGTAATGCGATCCTAAGAGGAAGAAACCCAGATAAACTCCACATAAAAAAACTGGTGGCTGACATGTGACATGAAAACTGTCTTATCTCAATGGAATGACAGCCCTTCACTGATGAGCATACATTTCAGCAGCAGTAAAAGCGTAAATATGACTATTTTTACAATCACTGCCATGAGTCATTTACTGTGATTAAAGCTACAGATTCATGCATACCGTGGACATCCACTTGTCAAAACTGATTTCTCATCATTCTTATCCAATCACCATGAACACTGCCACAGTTTAACACTGGTGCTAGAACTGCTAGTGAAAGCTAATGTAAGACCAATCACCGACCTGATTTGGGTGTGCACAGCTTTCTCTCAAAATGTGCTCGAAAGTCAGCAACGCCACCGTAGCGATTGCGCATGCCGTCATCAACAAAGATGAAGTGTGTGTGGTCTGGATTCAGCGACACTGGCTGACCATGCAGAATCATGTTTGACGCCCGGTAATAGGCGTTGAATTTTCCCTGAAGCAATGCAGCAGCACGAATCAGAATCAGAATAACTTTTGAATCTAAGAAAGAGAAACTGTGTGTGGTGAAGTCTGTGGTACATTAAGATTACGAGAAGAACAGTAAATTTTTGCACACAACCTAACAAAATCACAAATCTGTGGTTAGAGAAGAACAGTAATTTTTTGCACACAATGTAACAAAATCACAAATCTGTGGTTACAGTCTTCCCCACTCTCACATACATTCACTGCATGAAATGCATATTCATCTTCTGACATGCTTGCACACATGCTAACCTTTCGAAAAAAAAAAAAAAAGTCTGTGTATCCAAAGGCACAAGTATAATGCGATGAATGCAGGAAATAAAAAAAGAAAAGAAAAGTAAACAGGTATTTTTGCTGTGCCCTAATGATCAAATCAATCAATGGAGAGCTCACATGGAAACAGCTGCTTCAAATACATTCATGCTTCTGCACATATACATAGAACATTGTTCTATTTCTGCTTGTACATTTCCTATAGCAACCTCTTGACAAAAAACAAACCAAAAAAATCCATAAAACTGAAATTCAGGGACTTCTGACAAAAAAAAGGTGAATATTCTGGGAACAAATTTTCCACAATTACTATCAGGAAATTCCCACAAAAATGTAAAAATGTGACATGAGTCCCTGGGCATACTGAAGCTTGTGATAAACCAGGGCAGCTGCTACATGCATTGTAGTTTGACAAATTTGGTATATAAAAAATAACTTGTATTTTCATAATTAAAACTATATGATCATTACTTGTCATTGCAGCTGTCATGATGCAATAATGAATTTTGTTTTAAAATATGAGAGCAACCCATCTTTCTTTCTGTCTCTCTCTTATATGCACAAAACCACACGCATGCATGCGTCCCCCCAAACCCCCTCTCCCCCCCAAAACACAATCATGTACACATGTGCGCGCGCACACACACACACACACACACAAACGTATGCACACACACGCACACCCCCCACCCCCCACACACAACTCCACCACCCTCCACTCCACCCCCACACCCACCCCCCCAACACACACCATCCTGTTCCTCCCTTCCAAGAAGCGCCTGTTGTAGACGTATCCCCAGGGGGCGATGGCGATGCAGCGCAGGAGATGCGTCATTCGGTCCTTGTCCCACAGAAAGGCCTGACCCTCGTGGACGGCCTGCCCCACACTCTTCATCACCCCCATGTTGAACCCAGAGGTGATCAGCCATGCGTTGGTCGTTTTGGCAGCCTGGGGACACGCAGTGCATCAGTTTCAGTTTCAATTTCTCAAGGAGGCATCACTGTGTTCGGATAAATCCATATATATATATATGCTACACCACATCTGCAAGGCACATGCCTGACCAGCAGCATAAACCAATGCCCTTTGTCAGGCCTTGAGTGCATGCATATATATATTTGTACTTATCAGAGCCAACTTCTTCTACAGAATTTTGCCAGAGGACAACACTCTCATTGCCATGGGTTCATTTTAATGCGCCAAGTGTGTGCTGCATATAGGACCTCAGTTTATCATTTCCTCCGAACAACTAGATGCTCAGTTCGATTTTCCAGTCAAACTTGGGAGAAAGGGAGAGAGTGGGATTCAAACCCAGACCCTCAAGGACTCTGTACTGGCAGATGAGCGTCCTAACCATTCTGCCGCCTTCCTCCTTAAACTAACTCCTTCCTCCACAATGAATCATTACTGAAGATGTATATCAAAAATTGCAACAGGATTTAATTTACAACTGAGTCTTTTGTGAAGGACTATGACTCTCAAACCAGTAAGCGAAACTGCATTGGCTCTCATAAAGCTGCAGCCTTGGAGGTTAGTTGGTCTTTTGGCACCATCCCATCACCGACTGTTGTAAAGCCCTCTTGACCTGACCAAGAGAGTGGGGAATGAATGAATGAATGAATGAATGAATGAATGGATCTTTATTTTCCAACAGTGAAGACATTAGCACTTTGGCCGACTTGCACATCTGCCGTTGTTCTAAGAGACACACAAATATGTACGTTTGGGATGTAACTTGATCAAGATGCTCTCCACACATTTTGCCGCATCTGATGCAATTTCTCTTTATGAAATAATACGGTCTACAATTGTCTTATCTCTAATCTATAATCAAATTTAAGCCCAGATAGTCAGGACAGCAGTTGCCTCCTCTGCTGCTCTGATGGTCATAGTCTGACACGACTATTCATACATGTAACATTAAATATCAAAAAGTAAAAGGCCCTACAGCCTTCTGAAGCCACTGGAGCAGAGCATTTATATCCACTATATACAGGGCTCAGCACAGGAAAGCAGGGCCCCATCCTCTCCTTCAGCCATTTTATCCTTCCTCCACCAAATCAGGTACCCATTCACACCTGGGTACTGTGAGGAAAGTTGGAGTTTTTGTGTAAGGTGGGAGAGGCACATATGTTTTTGGTAATGTTACACTGTTGCTGGTTTTTCAAAAGCTTCTTTTTAGCAAGTTCTTATCCTTTTTTTTTCTTTTTTCTTTTTTCTTCCTTTGCCTTATCCATGCCACAAGCTTTGATAATCATGATCATCATTATCATTATCCTCCTCCTCCTTCTCATCCTCCCCCTCATCATGATCATTATATTCTCCTTCCTCTTCTTCTTCTTCTCGTCACTATCATCATCATCATCATTAGTAGTATCATAATCATTATCAAGATCATGACTATTATCATCATTATCAGTATCATTACTATTATCATTTTGTTATCATCAGTCATACCCCCACATCCACCCTGTCATCAGTTTCCAAAGCTAACCACTTGGCCACAATGGCTGGCTACACTACACCCACAATGGCTGGCTACACTACACCCACAATGGGTACTGACAATGGCTGGCAACACTACACCCACAATGGCTGGCTACACTACACCCACAATGGGTACTGACAATGGCTGGCTACACTACACCCACAATGGCTGGCTACACTACACCCACAATGGGTACTGACAATGGCTGGCTACACTACACCCACAATGGTGGCTACACTATACCCACAATGGCTGGCTACACTACACCCACAATGGCTGGCTACACTACACCCACAATGGGTACCAACAATGGCTGACTACACTACACCCACAATGGTGGCTACACTATACCCACAATGGCTGGCTATGCTACACCCACAATGGGTACTGACAATGGCTGGCTACACTACACCCACAATGGGTACCAACAATGGCTGACTACACTACACCCACAATGGTGGCTACACTATACCCACAATGGCTGGCTATGCTACACCCACAATGGGTACTGACAATGGCTGACTACACTACACCCACAATGGCTGGCAACACTACACCCACAATAGCTGGTTACACTACACCCACAATAGCTGGTTACACTACACCCACAATGGCTGTCTACACTACACCCACAATGGGTACTGACAATGGCTGGCTACACTACATCCACAATGGGTGGCAACACTACACCCACAATAGCTGGCTACACTACACCCACAATGGCTGGCTACACTACACCCACAATGGGTACTGACAATGGCTGGCTACACTACACCCACAATGGGTACTGACAATGGCTGGCTACACTACACCCACAATGGGTACTGACAATGGCTGGCTACACTACACCCACAATGGCTGGCTACACTACACCCACAATGGCTGGCTACACTACACCCACAATGGCTGGCTACACTACACCCACAATGGGTACTGACAATGGCTGGCTACACTACACCCACAATGGGTACTGACAATGGCTGGCTACACTACACCCACAATGGCTGGCTACACTACGCCCACAATGGGTACTGACAATGGCTGGCTACACTACACCCACAATGGGTACTGACAATGGCTGGCTACACTACGCCCACAATAGCTGGCTACACTACACCCACAATAGCTGGCTACACTACACCCACAATGGTTGGCTACACTACACCCACAATAGCTGGCTACACTACACCCACAATGGCTGGCTACACTACACCCACAATGGCTGGCTACACTACACCCACAATAGCTGGCTACACTACACCCACAATAGCTGGCTACACTACACCCACAATGGCTGGCTACACTACACCCACAATGGCTGGCTACACTACACCCACTACACCCACAATGGTTGGCTACACTACACCGACAACGACTGGCTACACTACACCCACAATGGCTGGCTACACTACACCCACTACACCCATAATGGTTGGCTACACTACACCGACAATGGCTGGCACCCACGATGGCTGGCTACACTACACCCACGATGGCTGGCTACACTACACCCTCAATGGTTGGCTACACTACACCCACAATAGCTGGCAACACTACACCCACAATGGCACTACACCCACAATGGTTGGCTACACTACACCCACAATGGCTGGCAACACTACACCCACAATGGCACTACACCCACAATGGTTGGCTACACTACATCCACAATGGCTGGCAACACTACACCCACAATGGCACTACACCCATAATGGTTGGCTACACTACATCCACAATGGCTGGCAACACTACACCCACAATGGCACTACACCCACAATGGTTGGCTACACTACATCCACAATGGCTGGCAACACTACACCCACAATGGCACTACACCCATAATGGTTGGCTACACTACACTGACAATGGCTAGTACCCACAATGGCTGGCTACACTACACACAACCACAATGGCTGGCTACACTACACCCACAATGGTTGCCTACACTACATCCACAATGGCTGGCAACACTACACCCACAATGGCTGGCAACACTACATCCACAATGGTTGCCTACACTACACCCACAATGGCTGGCAACACTACACCCACAATGGCTGGCAACACTGGCAACACTACACCCACAATGGCTGGCAACACTACACCCACAATGGTTGCCTACACTACACCCACAATGGCTGGCAACACTACACCCACAATGGTTGCCTACACTACACTACACCCACAATGGCTGGCAACACTACACCCACAATGGCTGGCAACACTACACCCACAATGGCTGGCTACACTACACCCACAATGGCTGGCTACACTACACCCACAATAGCTGGCTACACTACACCCACAATAGCTGGCTACACTACACCCACAATAGCTGGCTACACTACACCCACAATAGCTGGCTACACTACACCCACAATGGCTGGCTACACTACACCCAGAATGGCTGGCTACACCACACCCACCTTGATGATCCCATTGGCGAAGGTGTCCCTCATCTCGCCATCCAGGCGGAAGTTCTTTGCCCCACCCACCACCGAGATGACCAGGTTGGGGGGGCTGGGCTCCATGATGTGCCAGAACACCTCCATGTACTCCAGGCAGGCGTCGACACTGTCCTCATTGCTCAGGCGCAGGTACTGCCGACACAGCGAGTGTGTACTAGTTAGGTGTTCAGCGCAAAGCATTTCAAGGTGTTGGACTTTTTGTTGTTGTTTTGTTGTTGTTGTTTTTGCTTCTTCTTTTTATTATTATATTACGATCATTGTTATCATTATCATTTTTGTTCCTGTTATTATCATTATCATTATTTTCATCATTATCATTTTTATTTATCATTGCTGTTATTATTGTCATTATTACTATCATTATTATTATTATCATCATTATTATCAATATATTGATAAGAAAAGCAAATAAAACTGCACGCAGGAAAAAATACTAAAAAATGGGTGGCGCTGTAGTGTAGCGACGTGCTCTCCCTGGGGAGAGCAGCCCGAATTTCACACTGAGAAATCGGTTGTGATAAAAAGAGAAATACAAATACAAATATCATCATCATCATTTTTAGTGATTGTAGTAGTAGTTGTCGTCGGCGTCATAGTAGTAGTAGAGTAGCATTGTAGTATCATCATCAGTATCAATGATCATTATTTTTATTATCATCATTATCAGTAATATAGTAGCAGCAGTAGTAGTAGTAGTAGTAGCTGTATCACTATCACTGTTATCATCATTGTTGCTCATAGCCCAGTCAACTACAAAGGGCCATAAAAGGCTTAAAACATTGTCCTGTAGAACCTGAAAAAAAAGCACATAAAAAAAACAGCCACCGGAAAAGAAAATCTGGTACAAAGTTCATGCAGACAAACCCTTGGAACCTCTCAAACTTTTTTTTTCTTTTTTCCTTTTCACCAAATATCTATCAATAATCAAAAAGAATATCTTTTTTTTCGTGCTGTTTTTTGGTTTTGTTTTTGTTTGCTGCCCGATCCCATCATCTGCACTGTTTCACTGGCATTAATCCAGAGCTGTTCATTCCTGGTCCTCCATACATACAGCCACACCTGGGATCGTCTGCCACTGTCTCAGAACTGGCAGTCCCCAGGAAACTAGCAATGGTTTCCAGGAGAAAAGGAAATCTAACCCAGGCATGCCTACCCCCAAATTTGCTTTCAGGAACAACACACATTAGAATCAGGGACAGGGAATTATTTTCAGGAACATCTCAGCAAACATACAACAGTCCTTTGACAACCAGAAACAATGGTTGGTTTTGCCGAAGTTACTTCGCCAGTGACGGAAATCGAGCAGACTGTCACAAAAGGGCTTCGGTACTGTTCGAACAGTTCTGGCTTTTCACAAAGTGGCTTTGGTGATATTCGGCAGCATTTCTGTAAGTCTTAATGAAGTGTCTTTGTCAATGGCTGGAAAGCCATCTAAGGGTATATCTGTACCCAACAGATACCTCGGAAAAAAAAAATGTTATGGTCTGAATTTTTTCTATTTTCCGGGGCATGAAGCAAATATCTGTATTTCAGGGACACCCTGTCCATTTTTTCAATTTTCTGGGACAAATATGGGCCATCAGTAACAGTAGGCATGTCTGCTACACAACAAAGTTATGGTTTTAAAGAAAACAAAACAAAAAAACTTTACCTTAGCTGGTTTTCTGCCACTAGATGATTCCACATTGAAGCTCATTTTCCCGTAAGTGAAGGAACGTTTGGTGCTGAGGTTTCTGGCAGGATCCCATGGCACCTTGCGTATCTCGGGCGGCCTGCCTGTAGGGTTTCTGGCCAGCTCAATGAAATCTGTGGCACAAACGTTGCACGTGGATGGGGCTGAACATGCAAAACAGTGGCCGGTCAACTTGTGTCCCAGTGATTCCTACCATGAACTGACGACAGGAATTTCCAAATGGATGAAGAAAGATTGTATTGTATTGTATTGTATTGTATTGTACTGTACTGCATTGCATTGTACTGTATTGTATTGTATTGTACTGTATTGTATTGTAATGTACTGTATTGTATGCATTGCATTACACTGTACTGTATTGAATTGCCTTGTATTGTATTCTATTGTATTGTATTGCATGTGTTGTATATTGCGTACAGTCACCATCAATGGCTTGAACTCATGGCAATGAGTGAAAATGTCAGTTGTAGCCCACAAATAAGGGGGAAAAAAAGATGTACATTTCTCAATGACAGGAGTCTTTTAACTCATTTAGTACTGCCAGTTTGCTCCCCAAACATTTCCCACAGATGGCGTGTTTGTATGGGTAAGGAGTAAACTTGCCAAAAAACCCAGAAGATATGAACCAAGATTTTCCAAACTGATCAAAAACATAACAAATTAGTTGGGGACAAAAGAGAAAATGTCCTCCCTTGTTATGCTTAAATCCAGTGAGATGATGAAAGTATCCATAATTTTTGTTCAAAATATGCAGTGACTGATGACTTGAAAATCAATCCAGGAAAGCATAAAGAGTGTGAAACAGATTGAATTCAGAATGCTATACAGCCCTGATAGGGCCCCTTTGTCTGATTTTGTTGTCTGCTTTGTGACTGAGAAGAAAGTGGGTGAGACCCATTGCTGACATGCACTGTTTACAGGACACCATCTGCTAAGTCCCTAAATGATAACAATAATTGTTTTGTCATGGAGCCAAGACAAGACAAGATAAATTCTTTATTATCGAGGATAATAGATAAGCACTGGCATGCTTTTTTTCATCCAGTCCCCGCCCTGAAACAGGGTCTACGCGACACGATCCTACATTATATATATCATTGCAAGCACTACAAAATGCCACTTAAAGTCATAGAATGTGAATACTATACTATATAAAGGCATAAGCATGGTAAAAATCACACACACACACACACACACACACACACACACACACACAGAGGCACAAGCATGGTATTAATAATCGGCATATAAAAAACAACAACAAACAAACAAAAAAAAAAACAAAAAAAAAACCAAAAAAAAAAAAAAACAGAACACACACATACACACACTCTCTCTGAGCCACGCTGAGTGAGCATCCCTGATGACTCTACAGTTTTATTACTATTTTTTTAAAAATTAAAGGAGAAAGAGAGAGAGATACACAAACACTAGCTTTACTATAGAGACAGACGACAGATAGACAGACAGACAGAGACAGAGGGACAGACAGAGAGAGAGAGAGAGATACACAAACACTAGGTTTACTATCTTGACCTACCTTCATGCACATATCTGTCGATGGGTTCCTTCACTGAACGTCCCCACACATGATTTGACAGAATCTCCCCACAATGACATCTGCAAAAAACAAAAGCAGACAGAAAAATACAGTACAGTAGGAGAAGTTTTTCAAGGCCAAGGATATGATGAAACAAACAGTAACTGTGACAGAAAGTGAATACAATTAAATGATTCCAGGGTATGTTTGGTGAGAGTGACATAAGCGTTTGATACATTGGTATTTCTTACTACAAAGTGACATGTATCTCTCTCTCTCTCTCTCTCTCTCTCTCTCTCTCTATATATATATATATATATGTGTGTGTGTGTGAAAATTTGTTCAGTATAGTGCTTCAACAACAAACTAAGTAAAATACACACACACACACACACACACACACACACAAACTCATTCAGTTTCTGGTAAGATAATAAAGTTGTTATACAAAAGTCATTATTTTGTTCAGAAGTTTGTGACTGCACAGGATATGACTATGAGTGTTTGTACAAAATAATAAATATGGTACTCTTGAGTTCCCAGTTGCTGACAATAATTGCTTATTTGCAAAGCTAGATCTTAAGTGACACCCCACCCATTCACAACCCTCACCCCACATGCTCTTCTGAATGCAGACTGCTACCCCATTCCTCCAACACACACACACACACACACACACACACACATATATATATATATATATATATATATATATATATACAGAGAAAGAGAGAGAGAGAGAAATTCTTTATTTTCGAGGATAATAGATAAGCACTGGTACGCTTTTTTTCATCCAGTCCCCACCCTGAAACAGAGTCTGAACTACACAATACTACATTATATATGTCACTGACATGCAATACATAATGCTACTTAAAGTTATAGAATGTGAATACTATACTACATAAAGGCATAATCATGGTAAAAATATCAAACACACACACACACACACAGAGGCACAAGCATTGTATTGATTAAACTAATCAACATAGGAGAAAAAAACACCTGAACACACACATACACACTCTCTCTCTCTCTCTCTCTCTCTCTCTCTCTCTCTCTCTCATGCACACACACACACTTACACACACATAAGCATACTCTGTGTATGTTAAAAAATACTATACTAATGTGAATATAAAACAGTAAGTCTAACAAAAATACACATAGCAATAACAGGTGGGGGAGGAGTGAGGAGGATTTGGGGGGGATGTAGGAGGGGGATGCTCATTGCCAAAGAAGCATAATTCAACATATAAAATAGTATGAGAATAAAAATGTCACAAGTGAACGAGAAAGAGAGAAAGAGAAAGAGACAGACAGACAGACTGACAGACAGGCAGACAGAGGGCGAGAGAGACGCTTTGACGCTTTGACATTTTTATTGTCATTACCTTTAAGGGTCTATTGACAAGGGGGTGGCGGGGATTAATTCTTAAATCCCCTTAAATGCAAAGCAACATTCTGCTTAACAGCTTTTCATCAACAAACAAACAAACAAACAAAAAATCTCTAAATATAACTCTCTCACGATACATTAAGCAAGCAGAACACACACACACACACACACACACACACACACACAAAGAAACTAATCATACAAACTCGACCACCCATTCTAGGAGTGATATAGTTCAATATATCAATTATCTACCTTACCAAATTAACATAAGAAAATAAAATTTACATATGGATATCCTCCTCATTTACTCTGGTGTGTTCTGATCATTGTGATTATGCTTTATTTTTTGTGCTTCTGAGATAAATTTAGCTACTGACTGTATGATATGTTCATCATCAGACGATAAAACAGAAAAAACATCATGTCTTTTAGCTAGATGAGATTAAAAAAATGTACATTTTTCTCTTACTTTATCGTATAATTTACAATGAAACAAAAAATGTTTTTCATCATCTACACTAGATGCACTCAAAGGACATGGCGATTCTGTGGATGCTGCAGGTTGAAACCACAATTTATTTGCATTGAAACCAAATGTCCGTGCATAATTTAACCTGTGCCACTTATCGGTGATGACTGCTAGATATTTTTCAGTATGAAATATACTTCTGAATGAGAAAAACCAACTATATTTTTCTTTGTTTTCCATATCTGAGAGAGAGAGAGAGAGAGAGAGAGAGAGACAGAGACAGAGAGACAGAGAGAGACAGATAGACACACAGAAAGAGAATAAAACAAAATCAACTAATGACTAGATAACTTCATATTACATGGAACATGTGATAGAGAACAGCAGGTCAGTAAGGAAGACAAAATAACATGCACTGTATCATCTATCATCTAATCAACACACACACGCACACAAGCAAACACACACAGAGATATATATATGTATACATACAGAGAGAGAGAGAGAGAGAGAGAGAGAGAGAGAGAATTACATGAAAAAAAAAGTAACAGTCTACTCGTAAATGGCTTCGCACACATCTTATTTCTCGCACAATTCAGTCTCGTGATCTCTGTGTTTTTGTCCTTTTCCTGTGATGCCTTTTTAAGGGACTGTTATCTTTACAGATGAAAAAAGAAAAAAAAAGTGTTTGTGTTTATGCTTATTTCTTTCTTTCTTTTTCCTTTTTTAAAATTTTTATTTTATTTTAAGAACTGATCCAGTATAACATTCCAACTTACTTCAATTGCTTGTTCATAGCCACAGTCTGGTTTGGCTTGGGGACAAAGAAGATGCACTCCTTTTGGTGGAAACTGTTTTCCACATACCGCGCCATGTCTTTGCGGAGCTGTAACAGTCGCACACACACACATACATACGCACACACACACACACAAAAACAACACACCCCCCCCCACCCCCCGACATGCACACACATATGCACATACGCATGTGCACACACACACACACACAAACAGTATCAGTATCAGTAGCTCAAGGAGGTGTCACTGCGTTCAGTCAAGTTCATATACATTACACCACATCTGCCAAGCAGATGCCTGACCAGCAGCATAACCCAACGTGCTTAGTCAGGCCTCAAGAAAAAAAAAAGTAAAGAAAAAAAAAGGAATTAAAAAAAAAAAATCAATTAATAAAAAAATAAAAAATAAAATTAAATTAAATTTTAAAAAAATTAAAATGAATTTTTTTTTTTTAATTGATAAATAGATGACACACAAACAACTGCATTGTAACTTAAGCTAAAGGTATTATTGCTGTCTTTTTCTTTTTGTTGTTGTTAATTGATGTTATACTTTGATGTCACTTTCCAATAGTCATGGGGTGTTGACTGAATTGTTCGAATTAAT
Source organism: Babylonia areolata (assembly GCF_041734735.1). Taxonomy (NCBI): domain Eukaryota; kingdom Metazoa; phylum Mollusca; class Gastropoda; order Neogastropoda; family Buccinidae; genus Babylonia; species Babylonia areolata. The sequence goes on along the minus strand of NC_134894.1, from coordinate 25,381,248 downwards.
CTATTTTTATATATTCTCCTTTCACTAATACATGTGTGTACACATATGCACACATACATGTTCTCTCTCTCTCTCTCTCTCCCTATATATATATATATATATATATATATGTGTGTGTGTGTGTGTGTGTGTGTGTGTGTGTGTGTAGGTACAGATATACAGACATACACACACATAACGATTAATAAAGACAACCCTGCAATGACATCTCTCCGTTCCATTCTTATGTCATGCATTCACTGCTTCAGTGCAAAACAGATGCTCATAACAACAAATCCACAAGAATATATGATTCTTTGTCTGTCCATCTGTGAGTTTGTACAGGTTTTAAAAAAACAACAACTCAAGAACACACAGGTGATCAATCTCTCTCTCTCTCTCTCTCTCCCCCTCTTCCCTATTTTTCTGCATACACATACACTCACATGTACACACACATGTTTATAAACTCAAGAATACACTGGCAATCCCTCCCTGTCTCTCTCTCCCCTTTCTCTCTTCACACACACACACAAACACACACACACGCATACACACACTTGCACATACACACTCAGTTATACACTCAACTCGAACACACACACACACACACACAGGTAACACCAAAATATTGGTGGCTGCCCTTCATTTCATCTAATGCCACACACAAATCACCCACCATCTCATATTTCCTCTCCTCCGACTCTGCTGACTCCTCCTTGTCCAGCCCTGACAGACCCATCCTCTTCCGCATCCCCGACCAGTATGCTTGCTCTAGGGAGCTTTCATTGCGGGGGGCCTTGTTCTTCAAATGTGGCATGCTGATTCCGCCATGGCTGATGGCGCTGACGGCCGAAGAGCGAGCCATGCTCATCTCTTCAGTTGGGTGAACTCGCCAACCTCCCGTTGCCATCTGGGTCAGACTACGGCAACGTCAGCTACGCACTTGTCTGCTTCATCACCGCATCCACCACCGCCGTCACTGCTGCTTCCAAGATGAGGGGTGCAATGATTATGGGGTCTAACTCTTGAGGCACCAGTGATGTGAGGATCGGTTCATAGTGTTGAACCTATCAGCCGTGGAAGAAAAAGATGAAACCATTGTACTCCATTGACTGGGTAACTTCCATAGTTATTATTAACAATCCAAAGACCAAAATCTTGATCTATATTTTCTTTTATGCAACAGATGTTGTGTCCTCCTGGAAACTGGAACTGAAACTAACACTATAACATGGTTATGAGACACCAGTTCATAAAAAAGCAACATTTCAAATATATCTAGAGTACTTATATTGTTACAAGCAATCAATGTTTTTCAATGACTGATGGCAGAATCCAATCTATTCATAACAATTAGAAATAATGTCCTTTCTATTCATGAAAAGAAGGAATTTCTGGTTCCTACCCATCTGGCTAAAAAATAAAAATTACAACGAAAAAAGGATTACATTGACTCAGTTTGTTTATATGTTACACATGGGCCATTAACCAGCTTAAAACCTGATGAGAATAATGCACTGACAGTGCTAAATCACCCATCAACATGAAAAGCTTACTAAACTGTAGCATGGTGAGGTGGTAATTAGACTAGAATACACACACACACACACACACACACAGTTCTGAAGTGATTTGCTGCCTGAGCTTTGTCACCTGTTGGTTTAAACAGTATTTTACTTGGAACATGTCACAATACAACACAGATATAGATGAACAGGACAATAAAAAAATGTCATCTGTTGAATATATACACACATTATGTATGTGATGTGTTCACCCATTGCATTAGTTTTGAGTCTTACTGCTGTTTTTCAATAATCTCATCAGCAAAAAATCACTTCTTTCTTTCTTTTTATCCATCTCACAAACTGGACACTTTAAAGCTTGTTGCTGTTTGCTGGTTTTTCTTATTTTTCCTTTTTGAGACAGCCACAATTGTAACTTTTCTTTCCAGTCAGGCAGCCTAGATGGGATAGGAAGAAGGAGCTGATTTTATTTTATATATATATATATATATATATATATATATATGTGTGTGTGTGTGTGTGTGTGTGTGTCAATAAATTAATGACAGGTGTTACAATTTTCTAGGATTATTGCCTCAACTGGCTAAAGTGGTTTTTCCCATAAAAATGACTGCCATAACTGCTTCGATCTGGATTGCAAAATTTGAAATCAAATACATTTCAGTTTTCATTGTTAAGCTTTGAGAGCTTGCGCATATCTAAGGCCAAATGCCAACTAATCAAGTCTGGGTAATATGCTTACACAACAATTTTACCATTCAAAACGTGGCCAGCACTGCACCATGCAGCGGCAGGTGCTCGTTACAGAGGGTTTCGAGAATGCACGAGTCTTCTGGTGTAGGTGTCAAAGAAATGCGTGCAAATACAAGGAATTATCTATATGAGCAATTAAGACAAACTGAAAGTGGATGATGTTGTGTTTCATCATCTGTGCTCACACTGTCTAACACATTTACAACGATACTTACTCGTCATGGGCTCAGAAGAATCGGGCCGGAGCAATGTTAGGCCAGCGGAAGTTTATGTTGCTACCATGGCCGTCTGATACACTTCCGGTGGAGGGAAAGTGACGAGGGGGTAGAGGACTTCGAAGCACGGCGTGTACTTTCTTTTTGTGTTCATGTTGCTTCATTATGCAAGAACCATTATTGTATTAATATTTCATTTTAGTACTAGTATTTATCAGCAGACTCTGACAGTGACAGGTGCACGGAAAGACCAATCTGAAGAAACTCACGTGGGGTGAACATTAGGATCGGTGGAAATATCAAGACCTTTTTACAACCGAATTATTTTCACAACTGTAACAGAAGAAAAATGTTCTTTTAGGTCTGACGTTCTTACCTTTAACGAAGATGCTTTTATTAACAACAAAGTTATACCTCCAATACTAGCCTACCGTCCGGCAGTGCAATCAGCCAATGGTACTTTTTTTTTTTTTTCGCACACAGTGAATTTATTATACCCATTTACTGACATTGATTTAAAGATGCTCTGGGGTGAAGCACTCTCCAGAGAGTAAAAATTAGTGTATACGCATGAATTTTTTCAAATTCGCAACGAGTAAAAGGACAAAAATTTATTTAATATATAGTCCAACTACATATAAATACTTTTTGAAATATATTGATAGAGTTATTGCTTTTTTCTTTTTAATTTGAAATGAATGTTACATATTGGACCTTAAAATACTAGTAAAATAATAGGCTTAATATATTTTCAAAATAACTTTGACTATTTAATATTGCAGTTTGTACAAGTAGTCCAATTTTAATTTCTTAAAATATGTTATCAAGGGAAATTACTCATACGAAATGCCAACTGAAACAGCTCTTCTTTCGTATTGAAATTTGTCTCCACACAAACGTTGATTTTCATGTAAATTGTTATTATTGTTCTGTTTCAACCACACATACTTAATATGTGCATTAATATATATATATATATATATATATATATATATCTATCTATCTATCTATCTATCTATCTATCTATCTATATATATATATATATATATATATATATATATTATCTCTCTCTCTCTCTCTCTCTCTCTCTCTCTCTCTCTCTCTATATATATATATATATATAATATATATATATATATAATTGTGTGTGTGTGTGTGTGTGTGTGGGGGGGTGTGTTGATTAAAATTGTTTAAGTAATATTATTAACAGACTGCCCATCATGTTTATCTGACTCTTCACAACTAAATAACATTATACTGTATAAGCAGACGCACAGTACAACTCGTCTGTTTAGCCTCATTCAACTCCTCCCTGAAATCCATCCATTTTATCTTTGTGACACCGCCGGACAAGCGCATCTTCCGTTCTGTATCCGAACAGCGAATGCCAATTAACACAGCGCGCAACAATAGTATTGGACGTGTGCATGGTGTCGTGACGCAGGGATTGATGTTACATTATAGCTGATAATAATGATATAGTTCTTGCTCTTGTTGCCGCTTATAGTCCAGCTGACCGCACAGGGCCATAATTATCAGGACTCTCAAACCATACAAATGCTCAACCGCGTCCGAGTCAACACAAAATTCAGTGCAACTGACTTGAAAACAACAACAACAAAAACAAACAAAAAACAAAAAAAAAAACAACACCAAGACAAACCCCGCACAGAACATGCACAGCTCAAGACACGCCAGCCCTTCCGCTTCACTTGATTTATCATCACCAAATTACAAAAACAAAAAAAATGCAAAAAAGAAAAAAACCAACAAAAAAAAAACAGTACTTCAAAGCCAAACAAAAAAATACCTTAAAAAGCCATAATATAGGCAAATAACAATTTAATGTAGAATGGACAGCTATAGTACCCATCCCAGTTACATCTCACTACTGACCTAATCGCCCGGCAGAGCAAAACAGCACAAACAGTGCATCATGGACTGCGGAAAAGAGAAAAAAAAAAGTGTCAAGGCTTGCTTGATAAAAAGAAAAGGTAATATAGGAACTGGGAAGGCAGAAAAAAAACACAACTTCAATGAAGAAAGAAAAAAGACAGAAACAGAGAGAGTGATACTGATGGAAAAGAGGAAAATTAATTTCTAGCACAAAATCAGTTCCCGGGCAGAAGGCTGGGATGCTATTCAGTACAACAACAACACTGAACAACAACAACAACAACAACAACAATAATAATAATAATAATCAGAAGAAGAAGAAGGTAGATAGACAGATATGTAGATATACAGATATGCAGATCGATTGATTGATATAGGTTGTTTTTTTGTGTTGTTTTTTTTTGTTTGTTTTTTTGTTTTGTTTTGTTTTGTTTTGCTTTGATAGAGATTAGCACTTCGAGGGAAATCATTTGAGGGGGATATATTCATAGCATGTGGGGAGTGGGCACTGAACTTTTATCACATCATCATCATCATCAGTCATCATCATCATCAGTCATCATCATCATCATCATCGTTGATGACCGACTGTTATTATTGTTATTGTTATTACTGATCATAGTTTAGTTTTAGTTAGCTAGTTAGGTAAGTAGATAGGTAGGCCGTAGGTATACGTAGGTACGTATGTAGGTAGGTAGTTGTTTTCAGATGTAATTATTCGTTCATTTATTTATCTATTCATTTGTTTATTTATTCATTTACCTTAAAAGTTATAATTAAATTCTACTAATAGTATAGTAGTAGAGAGCTACCGGCATGTATATAGTGGTGGTGGTGGTGTGGTCATTTATACTGTTTGTAAAACAAAATCTCCCATATGGGTACAGTTATAATTATTATACCAGAATCTCAGTCGATCTTGAAGAGCCGCTCAGCTTGCGATATTTCGAACAGACAGTTGTTCGACTGAGGAGGATCAAGGGAGAGAGAGCGGTGCATGGGAATTTGTTAGGGGCGTGGCAGTGTGCCGTCAGTCGTGGATGAGGTGATCTGAGAGAGATCGGGGCCCCGGCCCCCGGCCGGCGCCGGACTGAGGGAAGGGGCTCACAGAGAGAGAGGGGGGGGTGGAAGAGGGGCGTGTGGGGGGTCGAGAAAGGGGGGGGGGGGGGGGGGGAGGTGAAGAGCAGATCGACAGACAGACAGAAGCTGCGGCCTACACAAATTCGATGTTTCCGCACATGGCTGGTTCTGTCTGAGCGACAGAAGGAAGTATAATGTGTAAGGTACCAGACCCACGTACTCGCAGTGTTTTTCAGTGCCAGTGTGTGCCGCCATTCCGTCATCAACCCACCACCTCACCTCCCTCCCTCCACGCATGCAGTCGCCCCACAGTGTGCATGGCTGCCGTAGGTCATTTGTTTGAGTGAATGCAACTGGACTCAGACGGTGGCTTGCTGTTGTCGTTATTTTCACTTTTTTTTTTCCCGGGCTGGCCTCCCTGCCTCATGTGCATGCGAGCATCTCTCTCTCTCCCCGACTGTGTGTGTGTGTGTGTGTGTGTGTGTGTGTGTGAGAGAGAGAGAGAGAGAGAGAGAGACAGACAGACAGACAGAGACAGAGAGAGAGACAGAGAGAGATGTAGATGCCTCTCTTATAGTTATTATACAACCGGATCTTTATTTTCTACATTGTTTGTTGTTTTGCCATGTGCATATTTCAGTATGAAAAACTGTATATTATATGTTTTATATTATTATTATATATATATTATAACTGTATTATTATATCTTCCTCTCTGTCTGTCTGGCAATCACTACCACCTACAGTAATATTGTTTTTTGTTGTTGGTGGTGTTGTTGGGGGGGTTTGTGTGTTGTTGGTTTTTTTGTGTGTGTTATATCAGGTTGTTTTTTGTTGTTTTTTCAGTTTCAGATGTCAGTTTCATTTTCTGATATAAATGATTTACCCTGTTGATGCTGTTTTTTTCGAGTTGGTTTTTTTATTATTTTTTTTTAATTTTTTATTTTTTTACTTTAAGTTCTTGTTGTTGTTTTTTCCTTTTCTTTTCTTTTTCGAGGGACGAATGAAAAATAACAACCAATGCTTGCACTGTTATCGTCAGAAAATAAACTTCATTCATTCATTCATTCATTCATTCTCTCTCTCTCTCTCTCTCTCTCTCTCTCTCCAATCTGGCTCTTTCCTTCTTTATTTATTCCCTTCTTTCTTTCTTTTCCTATCTGCCTGTCTGCCCTTTCTCTCTCTCTCTCTCTCTCTCTCTCTCTCTCTCTCTCTCTCTCTCTCTCTCTCAATCTTAGCGTGTGGCTAAAAAGAAATATTTTCAAGAACTAGTTTCTTCAAAAGCTGATAGTAAACCATTCTGGAAAGCGATAAACCAGATCACTAATTTTGAAACTCTCTGCACCAGTTATTTCTGAAACCCTTACTTACATTTACAATTTATGTATAACGAAAAATCATTTTCCCAAGGCATTTAAACTGGCAAACGTCATCCCGCTGTTCAAGTCAGGAGATCAAACACAGCCTTCAAATTATAGACCAATTTCAATCTTGTCTACTTTGTCAAAACCCCTAGAAACCCACATTAAAAAACACATTTTTAGTCATTTTAATCTCTTTAATCTGTTTCATTCAAGTCAGTCTGGTTTCAGACCTAATCATTCATGCCACACTGCACTAACATCCTTAGCTGACAAATGGCTGAGTTCTATTTGTAGACTTCGCAAAAAAACGTTTGATGTGATTGATCATGCACTTCTTCTTAAAAAAAACTTAGAATTTATGGCTTATCAAACAATACTTTAGATCTCTTGCACTCATTTTTATTTGATAGGAAACAACTGGTGATAATTAATGGAAAAGAATCTTCTCTATTACCTATTGAATATGGCGTTCCTCAGGGTTCTGTGTTGGGACCGATATTGTTTTCCATTTATATAAATGATTTACCTTTATTCATCACTGCGTTTTGTGAACTGCTTGCTAACAATACGACTTTACACGTTGACAATTCTAAACTCTCTGAAGTTTCCAGAACATTGCAGGTAAGTATTAATCAGTTAACTGATTGGTCTGAACAAAACCACATGAGTTTGCATCCACAGAAAACCAAACACATTATGATTACAACCAGACAGAAGCGTCAAACTCTTGCATCTAATTCCTCCTCCCTTTTTATAAATGGCAAAATCATCGAAGAAGTCGACAGTCACAAGGTTCTTGGGGTAATTATTGATAACAGCTTGACCACATATCAATGTTATGTAAAACTATTTCCAAAAAGGTATATCAACTTTCTAAAATAAAACATTTTATTTTAAATTTACATAGTCGAAAAATATTTTTTTCACGCCTTTATTGAATCTTTTATTAACTATGCCTCAACTGTCTGGGATTCAGCGAGTGATAACATCCTAAAACCACTCTTAAGTCTTCATAGGCGTGCTCTTAAATTAGTTATTTTAAAATCGTCCTCTTTATATTTTCTGATTACATAGAACTTGGTATATTGCCATTGAAAATTAAGCTTAAATATAATAAAGCCATATTTATGTTCAAAATAGTATCAGGTTATGCCCCACCCTCTCTCATAAGTAATTCTCCAGTAAATAGTCACCGTCACACACATAAAATAACCTTGCCTCGGCCAAGAATTGATCTTTATAAAACAAGTCTCACATACTCTGGTGGATATTTATGGAATTTTATTTCATCTACACTTAATATAAACTCCAGTCTCAGTGTCTTCAAAAGACTATATCATAAACATCTAATGTCAGAGCTAAGTTCTATGAATCCTTGAAATTACTGAGACTGATAAACAAATGATGTATTCTCAATATCCTTGTCTATGTGTCTATCTCCTTTCCTTCCTTCCTCCTTCCTTCCCTCCTCCCTCCTCTCTCTCTCTCTCTCTCTCTCTCGCTCTCTCTCTCTCTCTCTCTCTCTCTCTCTCTCTCTCTCTCTCTCTCTCTCTCTCCACAGTTTTCCTCTCTCTCCTTCGTATCTCTTCCTCCCTTACCTTCTTCCTTCCCTCTCTCCTTCACGCATAAACATACTATGTTATTTTGTGGGGAATTGTGTATTTTCTATGCCATTTATTTGTTCTTGTTGTTGCCATTCAATGTGTTGTTTTTTTTCCCTCCCTTTTTCAGTCTTCTTGTATTTCCTAGATTAGTTTATACGTTTTCTTTACGAGGGTAGGATGAAAACAGGCCGATGTGCCTATTCCTTTTCCCTAAATAAAAAAGTTTCGATTTCGATTTCGATTTTTCTCTCTGTGTGTGTGTGTGTGTGTGTGTGTGTGTGTGTGTGTGTGTGTGTGTTTGTGCGCGCGCGCGCGTGTGGAGAGATACAGACAGACAGACAGACAGACAGGCAAAACAGAGAATGAAGGAGCCTGTCTGTCATGTTTCCTGTCTTCGAACATGGCCAGTTCTCTCTTGGTGACGAAAATGACTGAAGAGCCAGAACCCTTGACACCGGTGCCAATATTATCTTTTGTTCTGCATCCTCCACGCAAAGGACGGACGCGAAGCGTTGTTGCCGTGGACGTGGTTGGCTGAAACACACAGTCGAAACTGTGTGGTTCGTCCGTCGGGATCGACGAGGACCATCTAGTCATCCTGGGTGTGGGTGGGTTGGGCTCTGTGGGTGCGCAGATGACTGGTCAGGCCAAATCGCGCCCGGAAGGTTCTGACGCAGTGTGGACAGGGGATGGTGGCGGCTGTCGGGGACTTGCTGGTCCTGCTTTTCCTGGCCTGTCTGCGTTGCTCTGCTGCAGCGATTCTGTTGGCCTCGGAGGATTTGGCGCCTTTGTGAACAGCTGAACGCCACTTTGGTCTGTCCATTGCATTCAGCTCCCATGTATCGTGGCTGATGTTGAAGGCCTTCAGAGAAGCTTTCAGAGTGTCTTTGAAGCGCTTCTTTTGGCCTCCATGGGAGCGCTTGCCATGTTGGAGTTCGCCGTACAGCAATTTCTTGGGGAGCCGGTGGTCTGGCATGCGAACTACATGGCCGAAACTAGACTCCTAGTAATAACAATGGCTGTTGTTGATGATGAAGATAATGATATTCATGTTTATTTTGATGTTTTTGCTGTGTTTGTTACAGCAGTTGGCACAGTTTTTATTGTCACCAGTGATGATGATGCTGTTGCTCAGTTTTGATGTTCTCACTGTTGATATTACTGTAGTGGTTGCTGTTGGATTTATGATTCATCTTTTGTAGCGCCTGCTTTTCCACAACATCGTTTCGTCCCGCCGTTATGTCACACAAATCATCGAACCATGTCCTGGAGCTGGATTACTGAGCCAACGAAGAATTGAAAAAACGTAGAACCGGCCATACTAAGGTATCAGTTGAATTGACTCACTGTGACAGACCCCCGTCATCTGGCGAACACATGGCAGTTTACAGGGGGTATCAAAACAAAACATTACAGCTGAATGATTTTTCACAAGTCTCAGAGATTCGTTCAGAGCATAAGCTCAGTATCAGTATCAGTATCACTGTACCTCAAGGAGGCGTCACTGCGTTCGGTCAAATCCATACACGCTACACATCTGCCAAGCAGATGCCTGACCAGCACCGTAACCCAACGCGCTTAGTCAGGCCTTGAGAAAAAAATAAAAATAAATAAAATAAAATAAAATAAAATAACAAAAATTAAAAAGAGCATAAGTTTTCTTGAAACCCATTTAAACTGATAAAAAGACTACATTTCCTTTTGGAAAATTTGCAGTACAAACTTTGTTATCACTGTTCCAAGTGACTTGCCCCTGGGGTTTACTTCCGCAACTACCAGACACTCAAATTAAACAATCCAAAAAGTGCTGAGTGTGAGGGACTTTTTAAAAAAAAGGAGATAAAATTATAATATCATTTCTTAATCACCGAGAAAGGAGTCATCGGTATTTCAAACGTCGTAGTATGAAAAGATGCAACTGAAGGTGAGATTGTATAGTTGTAGCTTTGATATTGTAATCATCGTTAAGACATTACCATCAACTGCTTTTCCGTAGATGCCGGTGATGTATGTATATTTAGTACTAGTATTTACTTCCGTTCTGTAATAATTATTATGTTTTTTGCAACCAAATTCATGTCCTGAATTGAAAGAAGAGAATCTTCAAGGCAATGGATTTTGGGGAAGAAAAAGATTTATGTACCATGGTATCTGGACGTGCAGAGTGTGGGAAAGACCTTGCAATCGATGGTCACGAGATATATGCGAAATTACCTCTCTTTGCCATTTCCGAATACTGTAATCATCACCATCATCATCATCACCACCACCGTCTAGTTTTTATAGCGCCTTTCCAGTAAAACATACCCAATTGTACTGTGCAAATGGGAAAACCGACAAGTAAAAAAAATCTATTTAGACACTAAAATGAAAAAACAACAACCAACATTCATAACCCTGCATAAACAAACACACAAGCACTAAAGTACGTGCAAACAGAAAAAACAAACAAAAAAAAACGTACAAAATATCACGCTCATCATGCATGTCATGCATCACAAAGCCTAAATAACACACATTTCATGTATATCACAATACTGAAAACTAACATTACAAAACGATATCACAATACTTAAAGAACTTTTCCAATACTTGAAACTGGTCACACATCACAATGCCGGATCAACAGACATATAACATAAAATAACTACACATAAAATAAATTTCACCCCTTAACAGCATACACAAAATACGGTGTTTCTACGGAACTTTAAAACCTGTTAAATACATCAAAATGCCCGAACAGTGTACGACATCCCAAATCAAAATACTAAAAAAACAACAACCCAAAAACAAAAAAAACACAACAACAACCAAACCAAACAAACACACAAACCAACAATCACACACAACAGTGCTACACCATACCCAGAAAAAAGAAACCACACACACACATCAGGAGATGTAAAGTTTTAAAAGGTGCGTCTTCTGGTTCTTTTTGAAAGATAAAAACTGCAACTGTCATCAGAGAGGAATCAAAAAAGCGCAGTGTCCTTGGAGGATGGTTAAAGATGGAACTGGAAGCTGAGACAAGCAATTTTGTATCTAATTCTACAGCCTTCACAGGAAGCCAATGAAGTGTTTTGTGCAGTAAAGTTGCACTCTCAATCATGGGCTTTCGGAGCACGAGTCGCACTGCATAATTCTGACTGCGTCAAAGGTTGAATATAGGGAGAGCAGCCACAAAGAGTTGAAAGAAAGAAACAGCAAGTTCGTTGGCAGCAGCAATGGAGAGGAAGTTGTCATTTTTATAGTTATAAGTTAGTTAAAGACGTGTGTGTGTGTGTGTGTGTGTGTGTGTGTTGTGCCGTGACTAGTTGATGTGGTGCGCGGAAAAAAAACTTCACGCTTCACTGACTCTTCGTTATGTATGCAACGGAGTTTTTCTAGCTCCGATCAGGTCCGCTCCAAGACCCTTCTTATACTAACAATTGATTGTCTTTTTATGCAACGGAATTTTCTATCTCCCTACCACTCCTTTTCAATAACTCTTCTTGCACTATATCGACTACAATTGCCTTTTTATGTTCACCTGTCTATTTGTCTTTTTTATGCATACTTACATGGATGTATGTACGAATGTTTGCAGGCATGCATAAACGTTTGCTGACATGTATAATTTATAATGCAGATATGTAACATGTATGTACTCTTCGAACAACAGCATGTACTTGTGTTATCGTTATAATCAGACAAATATGCCGTTCGTCTTCTTCTTCATCATCATCATCTTCTTCTTCTTCTAACAAAAGCAGTGATGCGCAGATTAGTTGAATGAGATGAAGTCGGTCAGATGGGACATGGATCAAGGTGACGAGGATGGCCCAGAGTAATTACTGAGGCCGCTGAGGGTGTGCTTTTGAGGCCCTGAGGTCATCGAGAAGTCTCCTGAGATAGAACTACGCGGTGAAACACCAGACTTTTTCTCATCCACCACAAGAAGTTTTATTGTCGTTGTTGTTATTGCAGCTGTTGTTGTTGTTTGTAAGATTTGTTTTTGCTTTGGTTGTTTTTTTCGTCCACCTAATTTTCCGTGCCTTTGTCCATCTGGAGTTTCCCATGTATATACGCGGCACCCAGGATTGTTTGCCTCAGTCTTTTTTTTTCTCTTTTT
>NC_134894.1:25338714-25363714 GCF_041734735.1 Babylonia areolata | reverse complement strand
CTATAATGAACAAAGAAAAATCCTAAAAGAATATGTGAAGGCTGCTTTAATTCCTAAAATCGAAAGAAGAATAAGAAATGAAAAGAAAGAAAAACAAAACAAAAACAAAAAACAAACAAAAACAAAACAAAAAAACAAAAAAAGCCAAACACACACAGGCGCAGGAGAAACGTCATCCAAATCAATTTTTCAAAAGCATCACCAAGACACTGTCACTCGTGGCTGCCAGTAATGTTCTCTCCGGTTTCTCCTCCTCTGAAAAGGAAGTGGAGAAAAAGTCAGGAGACGTTTTGTGTCAGACAGACCGAGGGTAAGGAAGGGAGATGATTGGGGCGGTGGATGGGAATTAATTATTCAGTTGTCGTAATTCAGCAATGAAACCCCACCAGTCAGACGTGATGGTTCCAACACTGGCCAGTCCTGTACACCGTGAATGTTAGAATGATGAAGAAACAGATAAGGTCGGAAGAGGTGTGAGTGTGTTGTGTGTGTGTGGGTGAGGGGGGCGGGGAGGGGGGAGGAGTAGCGAGAGAGAGAGAGAGAGAGAGAGAGAGAGAGAGAGAGAGAGAGAGAGAGAGAGGTGCATGGAGAAGTGCAGAGAGAAATTGAGCCCTGGAGAAGAATGAGAAACAGAAAAAATAAGTTGCCTTCTTCTTTCCTGCTTCGTTTGTCTGTGAATGTGTGTGTGTGTGTGTGTGTGTGTGTGTGTGTGTGTGTGTGTGTGTGTGTGTGTGTGTGTGTGTGTGTGTGAGTGTGAGTGTGCAAAGTAAAGACAAGAAGAGAGATAGAGAAAAAGAAAAAAAGATGTTTTTTCCCACCAATCCATCAATTCTATGATAAACTATAAAACAATACAAAAAAGAGAACAAAACAAAATAACAACAAAAAGAACAAAGAAAAAAAAATCATTACAAAAATGTGAAAAATGCTTTGATTCTTAATAACGAAAGAAACATCAAAACACACAAGGCAAAATACACACCTGAATCAACGTCATCCCAATCTTTTTCTTTTTCTTTTTTTTTCCCAATAGTAACACAAAGACACGGTCACTCGTGGTTTCCAGTGCGTGTGTCAGAGAGAGAACTCAGAACTCGGAACTCAGAACACAAAACGTTTTTATTCAAGGACAAAATAACCCAAATGAAAGAAACCAAACGGAAAGTCCCTTCAGCCAAACCAAACCTTAGGTAGAGAGAGGGTGGAGGGAGAAATCCAATATTCCTTATTACAGACCCCAGCCCCTATCCATGGCAAGCACGGCGTGTAAAAAGAGGCCAGGGCCCTGTGTTTATCTACCCCTGATGACCAAAAGACTGGTGTTTATTGAAGGCAGCTGTAAATCAGGAGTAATCATATCCTTGCCTTGTTCAATACTTTCGGGGTGACATTGCTCATTCAGTTTCTGAGAATCCGTTTCTCTCTTGCTCTCTGTTGGTCTCTATTTTTGTCTCTGCGGTTTTGTATATGTGTCTGCGTCTGCTCTGCCTCCATCTCTTAGACTCCCTCAGTATATATATATATATATATATATATACATGTGTGTGTGTGTGAGAGAGAGAGTAAGTGAAAAGAAAAGACAGGAAGAATGTACGGATAAAATAAGAATAAGAGAAAGGGTGTCTTTACCACCAATCCATCAATTCTATAATGAACAAAGAAAAATCCTAAAAGAATATGTGAAGGTTGCTTTAATTCCTAAAATTGAAAGAAGAATAAAAAATGAAAAGAAAGAAAAACAAAACAAAACAAAACAAATTAACAAACAAACAAAAAAAAGAAAAAAAGCCAAACACACACAGGCACAGGAGAAACGTCACCCAAATCAATTTTTCAAAAGCATCACCAAGACACTGTCACTCGTGGCTGCCAGTAATGTTCTCTCCACTTTCTCCTCCTCTGAAAAGGAAGTGGAGAGAAAGTCAGGAGACCTTTTGTGTCAGACAGACCGAGGGTAAGGAAGGGAGATGACTGGGGCGGTGGATGGGAATCAATTATTCAGTTGTCCTAATTCAACAGTGTAACCCCACCAGTCAGACGTGATGGTTCCAACACGGGTCAGTCCCCTGTGTGTGTGTGTGTGTGTGTGTGTGCGTGCGTGTGCGCGTCTGCGTGCACGTGTATGTGTGGGCACATGCAGTCATGTACGTGTTTGTGTGTGAATGTATATTTGTGTATGTCTGCATGTCTGACTTCTATTCTTTTGATAAGATTCGTGTTCTTCGCCTTTGTGTGTATATTTTGTCAAAATTTTATTTGTAACACTGAGCTGACATTTGTAGAAAGTCCACAGATGATAAAGGGATCTAAAGTGCTTTGCAACAACGACAACACCAAAGCCAAAAACATCTGCAGTCAGACTTTTAATAAACATCCCTCCTCCTGCCCCACCCACTACACACGTACATGCCACCCCAAAATTGCTAACGAAGCAAGTCTGTCACGAATTGTAATCAAATGCAAAAAATAAATGGGGCAACTTACTTAACACACACACACACTCTCTCTCTCTCTCTCTCCCTCTCTAACACACCCTACACACACACACACACACACACACACACACACACACACACACACACACACACACACACACACACACTCATTAAACTCTCTCGCACTCCCTGTCCCAAATCCATCCACCCATGATCCTTTCCAACCTTCCAGTCGCGGAAAGCCTACTTCATTTTCCTCCCTGGGGGTTGTATAATAATCTGGGCGGTAACTCCTAGTCCCTGACACCACCGTCCTCCTCTCGCTCTCGTGGGATCTCATTTCGGGACGTTATTTTGTCATTAGAAGCTCTAATCGTTTGACCGGAACAGTTCAGAGAGAGAATTCTTACAAATCACTGCGGGAATTCTTTCCTTTTTGCCCTGTGTTCCACTTTTGAAACATCTTCTCCGGAAAATAGATCAGTTGAAAATTATGAAGGGACGAAAGTAGGTCAACGCGACATTATTATTGGTTTTTCCCTCTGTTGAAAAGAGTAATTTGGCAGATTTGTGTTTTATGACCGGTTGGCTTGTCCTCTTAAAGTCAGGTTATCCAGGGCTTGGGGTCTTGGTTTCGTAAAGCTTCCTTTGTTCGAAGGGGTGGAGTCCTAGGTGTCTGTCTGAGTGTGTCATCCGTCTGACGATTCAAGGACGGATCATGAAGAATGATATGTGGAGATATTAGTTATGACTGTACTGAAGCTCAAACTCCTTCTCGTCCATTTCCGTCCTTTTGTTTTTGCAATGATGCTATTCGACTTACTGTTGTTGTTTGTAACTTTTTTGTTTTGTGTTTTTTGTTTGTGTGTGTGTGTGTGTGTGTGTGTTTGGGCTGATTGATTGGTTGACTTATTGATCAATGAGTGTTTGACTTACTGATTGGTAACCTGGATTTATTCAGGTGAACCTATCATAAACAACACCATTCTCTCTATGGTTATGCAGCAACCGCTATCGTCACAACAACAACACCAAAACAACCATTACAACAACTACTAGTACTACTGCAACTACTACTATTACTACTACTATTACTGCTTCTGCTGCTGCTTGCTGCCACCACCACTGATATCACTGTGGGATACTGCATTTCTTTTAATGGAAAATCTAATGACAGGTAAATGTGCGTGCCTGCGTGCATGAGTGCGTGAGTATATCTGTTTGTCTTCGTTTGTGTGTTTGTGTACATGTGTGTGTATTAGAGATGGAGAGAGAGAGAGAGAGAGAGAGAGAGAGAGAGAGAGAGAGAGAGAGATATGGACACAGCAGACACACAGACACAAACACACTTACATACATACACGCACACTCTCTCTGTCTCAACTTCTCTCTGTCTCTCTCTCTGTGTCTCTTCCTCTGTCTCTGTCTCTCTCTCTGTCTGTCTGTCTCTCTCTCTCACACACACACACACACACACACACACACACACACACACACACACACACAGTTTGAGAGAAAACTGACAGACAGTCAAACAGAGACAGAAGACAGACAGGCAGACATGCTGAGAGAGAGAGAGAGAGAAAGAGAGAGAGAGAGAGAGACAGACAGACAGACAGACAGACAGACAGGCAGGCAGACAGACAGACAGACAGGCAGACAGACAGACAGACAGACAGAGACAGAGATGCAGAGGGAGTGAGAGAGAGGGAGAGAGAGAGAGAGAGAGAGAGAGAGAGAGAGAGAGAGAGAGAGAGAGAGAGAGAGAGAGAGAGAGAGAGAGAGAGCAATATAACCCCCAGAAGTACCGAACAAGGAGACCGACATACAGGACAGAGAGAAACAGACTCTCAGAAGCCGAACGAGCAACGTCACCCCCAAAAAGTAATGAACAAAGATATGATTACTCCTGATCTACACCTGCCTGCAATAAACACCAGTCGTTTGGCCATCAGGGGCAGATAAACACAGGGCCAGGCCTCTTTTTGCACACTGTGCTTGCCATGGATAGGGGCTGAAGTTTGTAATATGGAATATTGGATTTCTACCTCACCACCACCCTCTCTCCACCTTCAGTTCGGTTTGGCCAGAGACATGTCGTGTTGTTTCTTTCATTACGTTTGTCATATCTGTGTTAGAAATAAATGATTCTGTGTTCAGAATAAATGGAATCAGTCTAGCTGTCATCCTGTTTGGCATTGTCGGTCTGTCGGTCTGTTTGTCCTTCCTTCCTTCCTTCCTTCCTTCCTTCCTCCTTCCTTCTTTCCTTCTTTCCTTCCTTCCTTCAGTCAGTCAGTCAGTCAAGTTAGTCAGTTTGCCTGTCTCTGGTTCTCTCTCTCTCTTTCTTTCTTTTATTCTCTCAGTCTCTGTCTCTCTCTCTCTGTCTATCTCTTTCTCTCTCTGTTTTTGTTCCTATCCCATCCCACACCTCTCTCTTTCCCTCTCTTACCCTCTGTCCAACAGTAACCTTCACAACAATCCTTCATTTTTCAATTCCACAGACCAATCGTTCATTTGTGCCCATCATGAGCAATGCTATGATCTGTTTTTTTTGTGTGTGTGTGTGTGTGCTTAATTTTTGTTTTGCATATCATTCCTCCCCTCCGTCCCTCGGTTAATAGCAACCAAGTCATCCGTCATCAATTTCATTCAGTCAATCAAACATACAATCTTCAAACCTCTCTCTCTTTCTCTCCCACTCTCGTTCTCTCTATCTTGCACACACAGACACAGACAAAGACAGACACACAGGCACACAGACAGACAGACAGACAGACAGACAGACAGACAGACAGACAGACACACACACACACACACACACACACACACACACACACACACACACACACACACACATATGCAGTTCAATTTGCTTCCATTAGAAATGATAATCAACATGTGTTTGAAATAGTTCAGAGTTTAATTTGGAGCCCAAATGGCTCTTTGTTGTAATTCTACTGGTTGACTAGTTAGTTAGTTTTTTTTTTAATTTCGTTTACATTCTTTTTTTTTTCTTCTTCTTTCTTTTAATGCTAATTGAGGAGAGAGAAACAGGGAAAGTATTGATGATATAAGGCATGGGTGGGGTGGGGGAAGATGGTGGATTTTCGTTTAAAATCACAAATGTGGATACACGTTAAGCAAAATAACGCACACACACACACACACACACACACACACACACACACACACACACACACACACACACACACACACACACACACACACACACACAGACAGGTTTAGGACTGAACGTTTCTCTGCATAACCCTTTTTTCCTTGTTTTTCCTCTCTCTCTCTCTCTCTCTCTCTCTCTCTCTCTCTCTCTCTCTCTTTCTCTCATTCTCTTTCTCTCTCTTTCTCTCACTGTCTGTCCCTGTCTTTCTGTCTTTCACACACACAGAGAAACATAAATGCACATGCGCGTACATACGTATGTACATACATGCACACACACACACACACACACACACACACACACACACACACACACACACACACACACACACACACACACACACACACTCATATACATACACATACAGACACAATAACACACACACATATATATACACACAAGCGCACGCACGCACACACGCACACACATGCACACACACAAACACACATTTGTTTATTTGATTTTTATTTGTTTTAAACAATTCTCTCTCTTTTTTACAATCCGCTCTGTGCTGATGATTGATTTTGACCTTTGTTGCAATGTGATAATTCACTCCCATGCAAGCAAAGACTATCTCTCTCTCTCTTTCTCTCTCACTCACACACACACACACACACACACACACACACACACACACACACACACACACACACGAAGAAGGAAAGAAAGAGACGACTTATTTTTTTTCTGTTTCTTTGTGATTCTTGTCCAGGGCTCAATTTCTCTCTGCACTTCTCTGTGCACCCCCCCCCCTCTCTCTCTCTCTCTCTCTCTCTTTCGCTCCCTTCCTTCTCCCACCTCACACCGCCCCCCCCCCCCCCACACACACACACAACACACTCACACCTCTTCCGACCTTATCTGTTTCTTCATCATTCTAACATTCACGTGGTACAGGACTGACTAGTGTTGGAACTATCACGTCTGACTGGTGGGGTTACACTGCTGAATTAGGACAACTGAATAATTGATTCCCATCCACCGCCCCAGTCATCTCCCTTCCTTACCCTCGGTCTGTCTGACACAAAACGTCTCCTGACTTTCTCTCCACTTCCTTTTCAGAGGAGGAGAAACTGGAGAGAACATTACTGGCAGCCACGAGTGACAGTGTCTTTGTGTTGCTTTTGAAAAATTGATTTGGGCGATAGTTGCTTTTTGCTTTCTGACCGTCAGTGTGTGTGTGTGTGTGTGTGTGTGTGTGTGTGTGTGTGTGTGTGTGTGTGTGTGTGTGTGTGTGTGTGTGTGTGTGTGTGTGTGTGTGTGTGTGTGTGTGTGTGTGTGTGTGTGTGTGTGTGTGTGGAGGTGGGGTGGTAGGTGAGTGTGCAGGATTAGAAAAAAAAGTCTCCATGCCCGTCTTTTTTGCAGTGTGTGTGTGTGTGTGTGTGTGTGTGTGTGTGTGTGTGTGTGTGTGTGCGAATGAGTGAGTGAGATAGTGTGTGTGTGTGTGCGTGTGTGCGTGTGCGTGTGTGTGTGTGTGTGTGTGTGTGTGTGTGTGTGTGTGTGTAGAGGGGAGGGGGGGGGGGCGTAGGTGGGTGTGCAGGATAAAAAAAAGTCTCCATGCCCGTCCTTTTTTGCAGTGTGTGTGTGTGTGTGTGTGTGTGTGTGTGTGTGTGTGTGTGTGTGTGTGTGCGCGTGCGAATGAGTGAGTATGCTAGTGTGTGTGTTAGTGTGTTTGTGTGTGTGTGTGTATGTGTGTGTGTGTGTGTGTGTGTGTGTGTGTGTGTGTGTGTGTGTGTGTCGTTGTTTCTTTGTGTGTGTTACATGTTTCGTGGTTATGTTTCTTTCTTATTTCTTGTTGTTTGTTTGTTGATGCTGATTTCGCAAATATGATGAATTGCTTGGGGTGTGCCCCTCGCTCTCTCTTGCTTTGTCTTTCTTTGTGGATATTTTGGTGTCTTATATTTGATGACATTTGTTGTTCTTGACCTTAACGAAACAACAACAACAACAACAACAAAGAACAACCCTGAATTGATGAATGGCCCCTAGCGCCCTTCCTGTTTCTCTCTCTGCGTCTTTCCCTTTCACTCTCTCTCTTTCCTTTTTGCTTCGGTTGTTTGCTTTGATTGTCTTTTTCATAATATATGAAAAATAGAAATCTGCCCGTCTGTGTGCTCTCTACATGACAGTCCGTGACTGGAACGTGACTTCCCGACGATGTGGTCTGTGCCCAGTCCTCTGCCACCTTCAGGCAGAGGATGGCAGCACACAGTTAAATCCCCAGCCAGCTTTTTTTTTTTATATTTCACACCGGTTAGCAACCCCAAATGCCAATAACGGTCAGACGGTTGATCCTGGGCATCAAAGGAATGAAATGAAATGAAAAACAAAACAAAAACAGTCGCTTGTCAAGATGGCTACCGGCCTCAGGAGGTCCCGAACAGTGAAGGTCATTGTTCATACAGTACTGTTTGTGGTTGTTCAACATGCAAAAGGATAGCCTGCCTTTGCCCATCAACGATGTCAGCACCACCTCCTTCCTTCTTCTTCTGCGTTCGTGTGCTGCGACTCCAACGTTTACTCCTACACACAATTGGGCTTTTTTCGTATATGACATTTCTGCCCACGCCATGTAGGCAGTCGAACTCAGTCCGTTTTCGAGGCGTGGGGGTGTGCAGGCCGGGTGTTTTCTTCTTTCCACAACCCTCCGAACGCTGACGTTGATAACAGGATCTTTAACATGCGTATTTGATCTTCTGTGTGCGTATACACACGAAGGGTGTTCAGATTCCAGCAGGTCTGCATATCTGTTGACCTGGGAGATCAGAACAATCTCTACGCTTCACACACCAGACGCCTTTACTGGAATTCGAACCCGGGACCCTCAGATCGAAAGTCCAATGCTTTAACCGTAATCACTATTGCCCCCGTCGCCTTATTCCTGTAGACAGCTCTCATTTTAACAACCCTACCATCAGTTATTACATTTTATCAACGACAATCCCCCATGAATCTGCGGACGCTTAAGTATGGCATGGAATCATGAGAGGTACGAAAAACAGAAAAGAAAAGGGAGGAAAAAAAAGGAAAACAATAATCAGCATCAAGAACATCAACAAAACGATTTGTTCCGTACTCAAATCCTAGTCGTGTTTTTCAAAGCTTTTCTGCGAATGTTGTGATCTACTGGGCGATAAAGAAAAGTTGGTTTGGTTTCATTTTGGGTTTATTAAAAACAAGACGATCCCACACTGTCGTTACCATTGAAATAAAAATAAGTCTCAATGATCGAGCATTTTAATCAGATCAGCTTACGTAGTCATGAAGGAAAAGAGAACACTACCATGATAATTACGTTTTCGAAATGATTAACTCATAAACCGTAATCACTATGTCAGGGAGAAACTATTACCCGAAACTGTAAGGCAAGGTACTGGAGCTACGAATCGCCGACACTAACACTAAACAGGCAGATTGGGTTCTAAGAAGTGGCATGGCCATACCACACTTGTACCTGAAATTGTGCATGAGGAACACTTTCTTTTTTTCTCAAGCGAATGCAGTAACTTAGAAAGTGGGCTAGGCAATGATGTGCAGAGATTGAAAAGTCTGCAAACTGACGTCTTCAAATGACAGGAAGTGATGAATCTGGGCAGCGACTTTGGGAATTACCGGAGACACACTCCCAGACAATTGATTTTCACACAAATAGACACAGACGGACAAAAATGAGACACGTTCACACACACACACACACACACGCGCGCGCGCGCGCGTGCACGCACACAAGCACGCATACACACACACACACAGAAGCACGCACACGCGCGCCCGCACACACACACACACACACACACACACACACACGCAAGCACGCACACACGCGCGCACACACACACACACACACACACACACACACACACACACACACCACATCCTCGCATCCATGCGTGCGGCCGATACAATCAACAGACACACATTACCACACAAACTGGGGAAAAAAAAGCCTGCGAAAAGTGATTACTTCTAATCCACTACTACACATTAAGAAAACGAGTATCACAGTGTCACATGGCTTTCAATTCGCCGGACAGGCCATGCCACGCTGTGTGTGTGGCGGTGCGGGTGTGTTGGTGGGACTGACTTAGCCTTCCGTCTCAATTCCATCCCAGCGGTGAGTTTGGGGAAACATGTCTTCCAATGTCACTCCGAAGACGAACAGTCCCCAGTTATCTTCTTATATAGATTCTTTAGTAGTCCGTAGTGTCTGACGACGACACCAATACGCTTCTCAGTCTCGAAAAGCGTGTATGGAGTTGTCCGAACGCAGTGATGCCTCCGTGAGTATTTTCCTGAAGTGAAGCGAACAGTCTCGTTTGGTATGGACTTGCATAATCATGATTGTGGATTCCCTGTTCGGATCTGCGTAGGTGTCTGCAGTGAGGGCGGAGAAAATGCTGAGAAGATAAAAAAAAGTACGTCCCGTAGCATGTATGTTCTAAGAACCTATATATATATCTATCTATGTATCTATCTATCTGTCTGTCTGTCTGTCTATCTATCTCTCTTTTATTCCGTTTGTTTATATTTCTTTCTTTTCCCCAGAAGGCCGAGTGTAAGAAAAAAAACATATCGTGCTTATCCCTTTGCCCTCTCAAGATAAATTTTCGTTTATTCTCTCTCTCCCTCTCTCTATCTGTCTGTCTGTTTATACTCATATTCATTTTCTTTTTGTGTGTGTTTGTGGGAGTGGGGGAGAGGCAGCGGTCGTGTTCCTTTCTTTGGTCCTCTCTCTCTCTCTCTCTCTCTCTCTCTCTCTCTCTCTCTCTCTCTCACTGTTCTCTCTTTCTTTTTCTCTCTTTCTCCCCCCTTTCTCTCTCTCTTCTGTCTCTCTCTTTTCTTCCCCTTTGCCATTTGGTTTACAGTCCTAATGCTTTATTGCCTACACAATGCCTTGCTCATTCCAAGTGTTGATAGGTTGGTATAGATACTGCTTCAACCGATGGCAACAACAAAGAAGAAGAAAAAAAAAAGAAAGAAAGAAAGCGACAGCCGCAGAATAGAGTCCTGCCCATTCCAACAGACACGAAGATAGCTATTTTGGTGTTCATCACATATCACCCCCCCACCCTCACCCCGACCACCTCCCCCTCTCCCTACATCCACCTACTCACCCAACTCATTTCTTCCAGATGATATAGTAAAAAAAAAAAAAAAAAAAAAAAAAAATCAACAGGGTGTAAAATTCTGATGAGGGTGCTTCTACACAGCCCCCGCACCGCACCTTCGGACTGCTGAGAACCATAAAAAAAAAGGAAAAAAAAAAGAAGAAAAAGCGGAACGTATCGCACGAGCCGGCATCCCAGCTGTAAGACACGAGTGGCGGACAGCCCCCAAGCACCCAGGAGCAATAAGCAAGGCAGAAGGCTTGCTTGTCCCCCCACTGTCTCCGTGTCGCCCCAATCAGCCAGACAGGAGTGACGGGCCTTGAGGGAAGGAAGGAAGGAAGGAAGGAAAGAAAGAAGGGGGAGTGTAGAAGACGGGACACGAAAGGACGTAAATCATTTCGTACTGGGACTTCTTTCGTTTAGCCGCTTGCTTCATTTTTTTTTTTTCTCCTTCTTCTTCTTTATCTTCGTCTTCGTCTTCACCTTCTTCCTGACCGGCAGACAATCGGGATGAGTTCCGGATTTGTTCTGCTTCACTTCTCGGCTTAGTTTATTGTCTCTTTTTTTTTTTTGTTCATTCTTCTTCCAGCGTTTGTGTCTTTTGTTGTGTGTGGTGCCTCGGTAGAAGTGAGAAAAAGAAATCATATTGGAGAAAACTTTCATTCCTGCATTTCGGCCAAATCGGATCGAGAAAGGTGTTTCAGAGAGAGAAAACAACAACAACAACAACAACAAAAAAAAAAAAAAAAAAATCAACAACCACAAAACCACCCAACCAATTGTTTTGGATCAAGACAGTGCAGATAACTGGTGAGAAAACGAATTTTTGCGTCTTTGTGTCACTGATGAATTTGAGGTTCCAGAATTTATATGTCTGCTGAATATAGCATTCTCACTGATTGATACTCCAGTGGGGGAAAAGGACAAGAGTTCGGTCAGTAACAATTGCTTTGATTGGAAAGATTCATATCGTTCACGCGCTGATATAACATTGTTTTTTGGATTTACTCGAGAGCCTCTGCACTTCCTAACATTCCTGATGATAATACACAAATTATTGTTAGTACTATTTTGAATTGCATATTGTATTCACTTTTTATGTGACGTGTTTTGATCCTTAATAAGACAACTGTATGGACTGACTGAAACTGAAACGACATCATCCAAGCAGAGTGCCTGAGACTGAAAAAAGGGGTCTTGATGACTGGTGTACCCTGGAGCCAAAAACTAACTAACTAACTAACTAACTAACAAAACAAAAGAAAGTACTAAAAATGAAAATAAATGAACAGACCCACCAAGCAAGTCAGTGCAAAAAATAACAACAACTAATTAACTAACTAACTAACTAACTAACTAACTAACCAACTAACTAACAAAACAAAAGAAAGTACTAAAAATGAAAATAAAATAAAGATGGTTGTTTTATCGTTGCAGTTTCATTGAAGTTCACTGTTGTCTGTACGTTTTGACGCCTCCTTGGAACTGAAAACTGAAACTGTCAATCAGTCAATTTTCTGTGCCCAGACAGTGGGACTCGTTTTGTGTGGCTGGAGCAGCGGGCTGAACACAGCTCAAACTTTCAGACGTGGGGGCCGTCCACCTGCCAGGTGTGAACAGACCCATCAAGCCAGTCAGTGCAAAAAAACACACACAAAAAACTAACTAACTAACTAACTAACTAACTAACCAACTAACCAACTAACTAACTAACAAAACAAAAGAAAGTACTAAAAATGAAAATAAAATAAAGATGGTTGTTTTATCGTTGCAGTTTCATTGAAGTTCACTGTTGTCTGTACGTTTTGACGCCTCCTTGGAACTGAAAACTGAAACTGTCAATCAGTCAATTTTCTGTGCCCAGACAGTGGGACTCGTTTTGTGTGGCTGGAGCAGCGGGCTGAACACAGCTCAAACTTTCAGACGTGGGGGCCGTCCACCTGCCAGGTGTGAACAGACCCACCAAGCCAGTCAGTGCAGCATTCTGCAACCTGACCTCCCCCAGGCTGCTTTGATACACTTCTTTAACTCTCTCCATACGAACGGCGAAAGAGACGACGTTAACAGCGTTTCACCCCAATTACCATCATCAAAATATTGCAAGTGGAAGGCTCTTATACTGAAGAGGTGAATGTTGACAAAGAATACCACAATTCTGACGACGGAAGCTATTGGTTGGGTCATTCAGACACCCACTGGACATCCGAAGGGTCTGTGTAGAGGAGAAGAGAGGACTGGCCGTACTGAGTGAGTTAAAGTCAACGACCCATGCCCACACTGCAAGACACCGATGCCAACAGCAGAACACAAACACCCGATCTCGCTCCGTTGTCACGTCATCAGTTGACGCTTTCCTGTTAGCATCGTCAGACACAGTGTATGGAGAATAGAGATAAACAGTGGGTGAGGATTTGTCAAAACAAACCATTAACTGCCTTTGTTTTTCCGTTCTCTGATGATCAGAACCTGTCTGTCTGCTTAACGCATCGTCTTTCGGTGAACACTGTGCTTTGGTAAAAGAAACCTGTGTTCGTCAGTTTTCTGTATTAGCAGCCAGCAGTGAAGTTTAGTTGATCGCCGAACCTTCTGTGGTGCTGCTTGTTCCTTTTTTTTCTCTATTCATTTTTTTGTTTTTTTCTGAGGGCGCGTTTGGAAGAACGAAAAGACTTTTTTTTCTTTTTTACAAGAGAACATACCTGGTACAAGACGTACATACACATTATTAGAAGACAAAAGACAACAGAAATCGCTGCAACACATTAAAATGCAGGAAACTCTGTTGACCGTTTAGAGCGAGCTTAAAATTCAGTTCGCGAAAATCTAAACTAAAACTCGGAGTTGTGTATTTCTCAACACGCCCTTTATCAGTCTATTTTTCAACATACCACTGAATAGAAAACACGCGTTCGTGAGAAATACGTCGAGACAGAAGTTCTGCTACTGGTAGAAATCCACATCACAGGGAGCGACTTGAGCTGCAATTTGTGCGTCAGAGAAACATAACTAATAGTTAAACAGCTGAACAACATTATTTACCTTCACCGAAACTAGTGCCGGCAGTCATCGACACCAAACCAACTGAAGACAGAAAATACACATGCGATTCGTCGTCAACTTGATAAATAAAACAAAACATCATTACGATCTAGCTGCCTGACCTTATCATTAATCGCCCACCCCCTGGGCAGTCATAGAAATACTTAGCGCTTTTGTGCCGTTCGCTGTGGGCCTCCTGAATAATGTTTTCCCTGGACCTCATGCTAATGTGGGGAACCCCCGAGAGGACAGTGATGAGTTGAGTGTGGTGAAGGTTGTAGCACTCGTTAGGCCGTGCGTTACAAAACAAAACAAAAAACAACAACAACAAAAAAAACAACAACAAAAAAACACACACAAAAAAAATCCACAAAAAACAAAACAAAACAAGAAAACAACAACAAAAGCAAGAAACGAAAACAGAAACACACACACACACACACACACACACACACACACACACACACAGTCCAACATGAAAAAAAAAACACACACACAAAAAAAACAACCGAAAGCCCACCACAAAAACCTGCACGTGACAGCTGTGCACTGCCAGTGCCCGTCCGGTGCTGTCCTCACTGGGAGCCTGCCGGCCTCAGCCCTCCGGTGTGTGCACTCTCCCTCCCCTCCACCCCGCGTCCGCTCGCTTGTTACCTCTGAAAACAACAAGGGGAGTCAGGGAATAACGGAAGCGGTGAACAGTGGGATTTTTCTTGTTGTTGTAATTGTTGTTACTGTCGTTGCTAAAATCGTGGTGTCCCTCGAGTCTACAGCGGAAACTGCGTTCTGTGCGATTGTGAATGTACCCATGGGATAAAAAGAGTTTGTAGTATAGCAGGATTCCTGACGTTGTGGAAATAACCCCCCCCCAAAAAAAAACGAGAAAAAAAAAGTGTGATTTGTGTCGAGAAAAAAAGGCGGAAATAACGGAAGTTGTGCTAT
The DNA here is from genome assembly GCF_041734735.1 of Babylonia areolata. Classification (NCBI taxonomy): domain Eukaryota; kingdom Metazoa; phylum Mollusca; class Gastropoda; order Neogastropoda; family Buccinidae; genus Babylonia; species Babylonia areolata. The sequence continues at coordinate 25,349,015 of NC_134894.1, read as the reverse complement.
CAGTGAAAAATTCTGCTACAGACAGAAACATAGGAGATAGTGAAATCAACAAAACAGTGGATTCACAGGTAACGCCTGGACAGTGAAAACAGGAATACTATGCAAACACAGGAACGGTAAAATAGTTGAAACATGATAACAGTGGAGAACACCAGAACAGTGAAATAGAAAAAAAAAGTAACACAATGCAAACACTGAAACAGTGAAATTGTGGAAACATTGATACTGGAACAGTGAAACTGTGGAAACAGCAATACAATGCAAATAATGGAACTGTGAAATTGTGGAAAACAGGAGGCAGTAAAGACACAGGAACAGTGAGATAGCAGAAACAGGGAGGCAGCAAAGAAACAGGAACAGTGAGATAGCAGAAACAGGAAGTCAGCAAAGAAACAGGAACAGTGAGATAGCAGAAACAGGAAGTCAGCAAAGAAACAGGGACAGTGAGATAGCAGAAACAGGGAGGCAGTAAAGAAACAGGGACAGTGAGATAGCAGAAACAGGGAGGCAGTAAAGAAACAGGAACAGTGAGATAGCAGAAACAGTAAGGCAGTAAAGAAACAGGAACAGTGAGATAGCAGAAACAGGAAGGCAGCAAAGAAACAGGAACAGTGAGATAGCAGAAACAGGAAGGCAGCAAAGAAACAGGGACAGTGAGATAGCAGAAACAGGAAGGCAGTAAAGAAACAGGAACAGTGAGATAGCAGAAACAGGAAGGCAGCAAAGAAACAGGAACAGTGAGATAGCAGAAACAGGGAGGCAGTAAAGAAACAGGAACAGTGAGATAGCAGAAACAGGAAGGCAGTAAAGAAACAGGAACAGTGAGATAGCAGAAACAGGAAGGCAGCAAAGAAACAGGAACAGTGAGATAGCAGAAACAGGAAGGCAGTAAAGAAACAGGAACAGTGAGATAGCAGAAACAGGAAGGCAGTAAAGAAACAAGAACAGTGAGATAGCAGAAACAGGAAGGCAGTAGTAAACACCGGAACGGTAGAGTAGGGGAAACAACAGGGCCAAGAGAAACAAGGCAGAGGTGGAAATGAAAATACAGACATCGTGACTGATAAAGACAACATAAAAGCAGAAACATTTGAAACTGTTGAAAGGTGGAAATGACAGATATTGGAATCGATTGAATCAACGCCATCAGAAGAGTAAAACAAGAGAAGAATAGAAAGAACACAATAGAACAGACAGCAGATTATTTGAAACACACACACACATATACAAAAGACAGTAATTACAAGACAAAGTATCTTTGAAACAGCGCAGTAACTTTACTGTGTGTGATATAACCCCATGGCCAATTTCATTGATGTTTTCAACTGGATGACGGTAAAACAACAACAGAAGAAGTAGAGAGAAACAAAAACAACGACAACAACAACAACAAGACAACAGAAGAAGAACACGAAGGGAGAAGATATATAAAGAAAAAAAATACAGAAAGAAAAAGTTTGAAAAAAAGAGCAGAGAAGACAACATCACCAAGACAGTTTCTGAAGTGGAACACACACACACACACACACACACACACACACACACACAAACAACTTGAAGCCACCAGACAAAATCACACTGTGTCATAGCATAAAGGAAAGACAGACTGAGAGAGAGAGAGAGAGAGAGAGAGAGAGAGAGAGAGAGAGAGAGAGAGCACCCTCCTCTGTTCATTCAAAAGCCCAGTCGATACTACATACAGTGACGTCAGGCTAAATCTCTCTCCTCCTTTTACGTCACAGTGGAACACCAGCCAGGTATTTTGAAATCACACCGTTAAGTTTATTCAAGGCTAGCACGTGAAGCGAAACAACAACAGTGATCTAGAAATCAACATCACCACACAGAGTGGAGAAAGGGGACCTCTGTAAGGAGAAAAAAGAAAGAGAAAAAAAGAGAAAAGAAAACTAAAAGGACATCAAGCTAAAGCACTTTCCTCTATTCATGTCACAGGAAAGCAGCCGAATATTTCGACAATCAACATCACCTCCATTTTCAAGACGTTAGGGAAGAAAAAACTAAAGTGATATACAAGTCGTCGGCATCATCACATTGAGGGGAACAAAAGGAAGTCCAAGTGAAAATTCCAATGGCATTAAGCTAAAGCTCGTTCCCCTTTTAACCCCACAGGAAAACAGCCAGGAATTTTGAAATTCAACATCCACCTTCATTTTCAAGACGTGAGGGAAGAAAAAAACTGGAGTGATATACAAGTCGTCGGCATCATAACATTGAGGAGAAAATAAAGAACACCAGTGAAGCAAAATGTCCAAGTGAAAACTCCAATAACATTATTAAGCTAAAGCTCGTTCACCTTTTAACCACACAGGAAAGCAGCCAGGCATTTTGAAATTTCACTACCAGGGGAAGAATTTTGTTTAATGTCCCGTCGACGACACATGCTGATGATTGTAGACATTGTGTTAAAGTATTGATTGTCACTTTTGGACGACGACACACACTGGTGATTGTAGACATTGTGTTATAGTATTGATTGTCACTTTTGGACGACGACACATACTGGTGATTGTAGACATTGTGTTAAAGTATTGATTGTCACTTTTGCACATTATCGTTTCAAAAGGCAAAAAGAGAGGACCGCCACGATTAACTTTAAGACGAAGGGCGAAACAACTGAACTGGTCCAGTACACGTCGACCCCAGGAACAGTGTGTTGTGCATCTGCGACCCACCACCACCACCACCACCACCACCATGGCGGCGACAAAGAAGTTTGATGAGATGATGCAGCAGATGATGCCTGGGTTCAAACCTACTGGAGGAGGTTGGCCGGTGTGCTGTGGCGTGCTGTCTTTGTGTTTGTTGTTTGGCAAACCACCGGCGTTCCAATCGAAACGAGTGATAGATAGATGGTTTATTCATCACACGCCTGAGCCCAAAGCATTGGCTTAGCAGGGCAAAACAAACGAGAGATAGATAGATGGTTTATTCATATATCAGCCAAACTGGCGTTTCAAAACAAATGGGAGATAAAATTATTTTGAATTATATGCCGATACTGAAAACACTAGTGTTCCAAAACAAATGAGAGATAGACGATTTATTCAAATACAGACCCAAAGACCCAAACCACAAGCGTCTTCAAAAACAAAATAGTCAGGAGGTTTATTCATCCATCTTAAAGCCGAGGCCGAAACCACTGGCACCCCCCCCCCCCTAAAACAAAAAGCGAAATAGATAAATGGTTGATTAATACATAGGCCTAACCACCTTGTGAAAGGGCAAAAGAACAACCAAAAGCAGATGGTATTATATTATTACTGACAGCAGTAGAGTTTTGACATAGTGGTCACTCGCCGCATTGGAAGCGAGAGAATCTGAGCGCAACGGTGCGAATCCCACAGTCGGCAGAGTATTTTCTCCCCCTCCACTAGACCTTGAGTGGTGGTCTGGACGCTAGTCATTCGGATGACGACAAACCGAGGTTTCGTGTGCAGCATGCTCTTAGCGCACGTTAAAAAACCCACGTCAACAAAAGAGTTGTCCCTCCGTAGAAAAATCCATTTCGTTAGGAAAACAAATAAAATTGCAGGCAGAAAAAGAATATTAAAAAAAAAAAAAAAAAAAAAAAATGGTGGTGCTCTCAGTGTAGCGACGCGCTCTCCTTTGGGAGAGCAGCCCGAATTTCAAACTGAGAAATCTGTTACGACAAAAAGAGTAATACAAAACAATGCAATATGAACGAAAACTGCCCTCCACCCTTCTCCTCCCCACCCCCACCCCACACACAAAGCATCCGTTGCAGTGAGTGCAAAGAGAAAAAACAAAATCTGTTTCTGTAAAAAACTAGAAAAAAAAACAAATATGAAGAGGGGGAAAAAAAAAAACGAGAAACAAATCTGTACATGTCATTTGCGGATGACTAGCCCGGAAATGTAGCATCACACACTGGGGGGTTAGAAAAGGGAGAGAGAGAGAGAAACACACACACACATACACACACACACACACACACACACACACACACACACACACACACACACACACACACACACACACACACACACATACACACACACAAACACACACACACATACACACACACACACACACACACACACACACACACACACGACACACACACACACACACACACAACAAAAAACAAAAACAACAACAACAAAAAACAGGAAAGGGATGGGGGGGGGGGGGGAAGAAAGATATTAAGAAACTGAAAGACCGAAGGAACTCAAGGGAAAAAAGCAAAGTGGTCGAATGGTTAGAGGGTCCAGATTCTCGCCTGAATATCCTTTGAGTTTGATCCCTGGCGCATCTGGTGGGTGAAGGGTGGACTTTTTTTTTCTGATCTCCTAGGTCTACATACGTGCTGACCTGATCGTATCTGAACCCTCTTCATGTGTATACACACGCAGAAGTGTTCGGTGGGCTATGGAAACAAGAACATACTCAGCATGCACCCCCCGAAACGGGTATATGGCTGCCTACATAGCGGGGTAGTAAATAAACGGTCGCACACGTAAAGATTTACATGTGTGTGTGTGCATATGTGCGCGCGCGCACGTGCGTGTGCGTGATTGACACTTGACTGAATAACACAGAAAATGAGTGCGCAAATGCAGCTCTCAGGTGGCTCTGCCCAGGTAGACAGCCTGTGTGCAAAATAAATAAATAAATAAATAAGCGCTCAGAGCATGGTCTGTAACCGATGATATGCACTGTATAAGTATCCATTTAATGATCATTATCATCATCATCATCATCACCATCGAGAAAGGAATAAAACCAACAGCAACGAGAACAAGAAGTTAGAAAGGTATTTAAAAAAAAAAGAAAGGAAAGACAGAAATAATGCTACGATAGCTAGAAAGAAGGAAAAGCACAATGGAAGAGAGAACAGAGTTAAGGGGAAATTGAAGAAAATCTCCGGTGTTGCAAGAGGTTTCGAACCCTTGATCTCTCGCTAAATATCCGATGACATTATATCTCCTGCTCGACGTAAGAGACTGCTTTATATTTACCCATAGACAGACAGACAGACAGATAGATAGATAAGCGGACAGACAGACAAAGAGACAGGTGGACGGACACACGGTTTGTCTCCATGGGATGTTTAAAACAGATTTCCACATCATGTAAATCTAATTTTCGTTCAGTTTCTGTGAAGTTTGTGATGCGATAAAACCAATTAGTTTAGACTGAGGAAAGTGGCGGCGGTAGGAATTTCCCAAAGAAAGAAGGAAAGAAAGAAAAAGAGCAGAGCCAGTGGACTGACTTTTTGCCGGTGTTTTGCCAAACGATAATTGTATTGTCTCGTCCTGCCATTTCGACAGCCTCTCTCCTTCTCCCCCTCCTCCTCTCTCTGTCTGTCTGTCCGTCTGTTTCTGTCTCTTTCTTTGTCTCTTTCTCTGTCTGTCTGTCTCACTCTGTGTGTGTGTGTGTGTGTGTGTGTGTGTGTGTGTGTGTGTGTGTGTGTGTGTGTGTGTGTGTGTGTGTGTGTGTGTGTGTGCGTATGTGTGCTGCTCAGTAACGTCACGGTTGATCTTCCCTTTTTCTCTTCTTCTCTCTGTCGATCTGTCTGTTCATCCATCGGTCTCTGTACTTCTGTCTGTCTCTCAATTTCCCCCACTTTTAGCTCTGTCTGACGTGTGTGTGTGTGTGTGTGTGTGTGTGTGTGTGTGTGTGTGTGTGTGTGTGTGTGTGTGTGTGTGTGTGTCTGTGTCTGTGTGTCTGTGTCTGTGTGTGTGCATGATACTTCCCATGTATCTCTCTATCTACTCTGCTTTGCTTTCGGAACTTATCTATGTCACTGTCTGCTTCGTGTATTATTTGTTAATTTCAATTTTTTTTTATGTGTATGTGCGTTCTGGTTTCAACATGTCAAGCACTATTTTCTTTGATACATTTAGTTTTCACGTTTTTGTTCTTGTCACGACATTGTTGTGCTTCATTTTCCTCCTAGATGTCAGTGTATTTAAATTTTTTTTTTTAAATTTAATTTAAATTTCACACACACACACACACACACACACACACACACACACACACACACACACACACACACACACACACACACACACACACACACACACACGCACGCACACACACACACACAGATATATATATATAACTGTCCGTCGATGTTTTTCACATATTTACATCGACTTTCTACACTTTGTCCATTAAAGATGACACAGTATTATTGAATCTTACAATATCAACAATTTGTCTATTAATGGTTGTAGTAATATAGTATTCTTGTATCTGATGTCTTTCATCTTATTTTTTTTATTGACCCTGATATCCCGGGTCTGTCCACATCAGTTGTGCTGTTAAGTTCTTTCTGCTGAAAGTCAGCTGAGCCTGGTCTCTGCTTTAACTCACTCAGTACGGCCAGTCCTCTCTTCTCCTCTACACAGACCCCTCGGATGTCCAGTGGGTGTCTGAATGACCCAACCTTTAGCTTCCGTCGTCAGAATTGTGGTATTCTTTGTCAACATTCACGTCTTCAGTATAAGAGCCTTCCGCTTGCACTATTTTGATGATGGTAATTGGGGTGAAACGCTGTTAACGTCGTCTCTTTCGCCGTTCGTATGGAGAGAGTTAAAAAACAACAACAACAAAAACGCATGTGATTTATCATGTTGCCTTGTTACAGGTTGGTCTCTCGTCTTCTTGTTTTGTTGTTGTTGTTGTTGTTGTTTTCCTGTCTTGTTGTTGCTGTTGAAGCTGCTCTTTTTTTCTTCTTCTTCTTCTTATTCTTGAACGGCTTCTTGTTGACTTTTTCTCCTTTTTGTGCTTGTTGTTGTTGTTGTTGTTCTTCTTCTTTTTTCTTCTTCTTATTCTTCTTCTTTTTCTTCTCCTCCTCCACCTCCTCCTCCTCCTTGTTGTTGTTGTTGTTGTACTTGTTGTTATTGTTGTTGTTGTTCTTCTTCTTCTTCGTCGTCGTCGTCGTCGTCATCATCATCATCATCATGAATTTCTTCTTCGTCTTCTTCGTCATCATCATCATCATCATCTTCATCATCATCTTCGTCTTCTTCTTCTTCTCTTACTCTTGATGCTTTTTCTTTTTTTCGTTGACTCTTTCATCTTTGTTCCTTATTTCTTTCTAGCTTTGTATTTGTCGTTATCTTTTTTTTTGTCTGTTTCCTTCGTTAATTCTTTCTTTCTTGCCTTTTTCCTTTCTTTCTTTCCACGTTTGTGGTATCAATTTGCTTGTTATTTTCTTTGTGCTTTAGATGAAAAAAAAGCCTTTATCTGTGTTCTCACTTCACATTCATTGTTTATTGTCTTTGTCTCCCTATGTGTGTGTGTGTGTGTGTGTGTGTGTGTGTGTGTGTGATTTGTTTGCGTGTCTGTCTTTCTCCAGTCTTGAATATCTCAGAGACAGAATGATCTGAGACCAAGGTTTGTTCGAAAAAAAAGACAAAGATTTTAGAATATGAAGACCATTTTTCACGTATTTGATGAGCTGAACCTCAAACTTTATTTTTGTTTTGGTTACAACTTTCTTCTTGAATAAAAACAAAAACAAAAACAAAACAACCCACAAAACAGAAACTTTTCCTCAGACGTAATCACTTCTTCTTCTTTGCTGATGTTGTTGTTTTGTTGAAAACTTCAGACGGCAAACAACCTCACACCCATTAGAGAAATTAAAAAGAGGAAAAGCAGGTAAACCAAATGATAAGAATAGCCAGGAAAGGAGAAAACAAAAACAAAGAAAGTCTAAATTTCTTCTCCGGACAATTACAAAGACACAAACACACTTGGTCAAATACAAATAAACTACACACACACACACACACACACACACACACACACACACACACACACACACACACACACACACACACACACACACACACACACACACACACACACACACACACACACACACACACACACACACACACACACACACACACATAAACGCGGCTTTTTTTCGGAACCAAAATGAGAAATTGTTAATTGTTAATTTGCAACAAGAAAAAAATAGCAATTGTTGACTTGTGTAATTTTGTGCCCAGTGAAATATTTCATCTTCTTTCTCCTCTTCCTCTCCCTACCCCCCTCCCTCCTTCCACCTCACCCCCTCCATCCCCCCCCCCACACCCCCGGCCCCCTCCCCCCACACACCCCTTTTCCTCCTCCTCCACCTCCCTCTCTTCCTTCCTTGCCCTTGTTCTTCTTCTTCTAGTTCTTCTTCTAATATACGTTCGCCTTTTTAAATCTCGCTTTCAAAGTGGGAGAATATTGATTGCAACAGACTCGTGGCGTCATGTTGGCTGTGTCTTTTGTTTCTGTCCATTGGCAGCATAACACGCCACGAAGATTTTCTGGTGTGGCTGCATAATCATTCTGGACATGTGTGTGCGTGTGCATGTGCGTGTGTGTGTTTGTGTGAATGTGTGTGTGTGTGTGCTTGTGTATGTGTGTATATGTGTGTGTGTGTGTGTGTGTGTGCACGCGCGCGCGCGTGTGTATGTGTGCGTGCGTACGTGCGCGCGCGCGCCCGCGCGCGTTTGAGTGTATGTAGTGGATGCAAGCTCGCGTGAGGCAGAGGAATTAGGTGTGCTGGAAGGAAGAAATATGAAAAACAGAAAAAAAAGAGTGGCAGAAAATAAGCGGACACGAATAGAACAGGCCTCATCAACCCTCCCCCCGACCCCCCGCCCCCCACCCACCCCCTCCCACCCCTGTCAAATGATTATGCAGAGTGCACTGTAAGTCTATCAACTTGAATTTATAGAGCCTAACTTTTTGTATGTTTTGTCAATGGGCTACTTAATCGGTTTTTCTCAGTAAATAATCACCAAGTAGGTAGAACTCTTGTAAGTGTTCAAGGAAATCCCTTCACGATTGAAAGTTTCGTTTCGTGATGTTATTGGACAGAGCCTATGTTTCGCATAAAATATGATGCAATCCGCAAAGACGATAAATAGTGAACAAACAACACTTCATACCCCGAAAAGTAACAACAACAACAACAAAAGCACCCCCCCCCCCTCCCCCCTCCCCCCACCCCCCCAAAGATTTGTAAATAAGTAAAAGTTATAAATGAAGGCAGTCATATAACCTATCTATGCACACACAGCACATTTTTATTGTATTGTGTTATTCCGAAGCCCATTGTATTTCTCTATCGTCACAATAGATTTCTCTGTGTGAAATTCGGGCTGATCTCCCCAGGGAGAAATACAGACAGCTCCATCCTTTGTATTCCTTTTTTTTTTTTTTTTGTATTTTTTCCTGCCTGCAATTTTATTTGTTTTCCTATCGAAGCGCATTTTTCTACAGGACAAACCCTTTCGCTGCCGTGGGTTGTTTTACATGCGCTAAATGCATGCTGCACACAGTACCTCGGTTTATCGTCTCATCCGAATGACTAGCGTACAGATCACCACTCAAGGTCTAGAAAATACTGGGGACTGTGGGATTCGAACCAGTGCGCTCAGACTATCTCGCTTCCCAGGCTGACGTGCTACCACTAGGCCTACACTCCACTTTATGCGCATAAGCACACCTCATGTTGGAAAACATACGGAGAAAACAACACTGACACAGGTTAGTTAAGAGAATAACCATTGAACATTGTTTTCAAATGATCAGACCACTGTTTCCCTTTCTGTCGATAATGGATTTGGCGTTTTTGCAACTAAAGTCTATTGTCTACATAGTAAAGACTGGTGTTACAGTTAGTTGCACAAGACTTTTGTAATGTAGATTATGTCACAATGCTTCTTTGACTCGATTTTCGGGTGAATGATTGAGAACTAGATTTGAACAATAAGAGGTCTTTTCTTTTAAACAGACTTGGAATAGTTATGTTTTGATATCAGTGTTATTGAAAATGATTTCCATTATTTATTTTTTGTTGCTTTGCCACAAACAAAGCATACTTCATATCAGTGTTGTACATGTAATATTAAAATCGTACTGGATAATATTTGTTTTTCTTGTTTTTTTTAACCTCCGCCGTTCATGCTCGTGCAACGGTTCACAAAATTCAGTTCTTGAAAATCGCTGTCTATTTGTCTCTTTTTAAGTCTGTCTTTATCTATCTGCCTGTATTTGAGCGCGTATGTTTGTGCCTGCGTGCGTTCGTGTATGGGTGGGTGTGGTTTAGCCTGAGCATGACCGGTGAATAAATTCTGAAGCCGTTGCAACACAACTCCCAACATTGTTTCTCGTTGCCAAAGCGTTCTAAAAAGCACAAACTGTTTCGATTAAGTGGTATGATTTTCCTTTTAAACGATTTTTGATTCAGTTACGACCACACATATACGACTGCAAAGTGTCTCAGGGAAATAGTGAGG
>NC_134894.1:25326214-25333714 GCF_041734735.1 Babylonia areolata | reverse complement strand
GCGGGAGGGGTAGGGGATGGGGCGTGAGGGGGAGGGAGGAGGGGTGGGGGGTTCTCTCCCCTTCATTTCCTTTCGCTCAGCATGTGGGGGCAGTGAGGGTCGATCCCGGTTCTGTAGTTTCCTGAACAGTCTCAGTGGTGTACAGATTCTGGTCGACAATCTCTGTTCTTCCGCTTCTGTGGAAATAGGGTAGCGTCGTAAGTATTTAAAAGAATGAATACATGAATAACTAAATAAATGAATAACTAAATAAATGAATAAATAAACAAACAAAAATCAATGAATGCATAAATAGATAAATGAAAAAATTAAAAGATAAAAAATGAAATAAATACAACAACAACAAATAAATAAGTAAATAAATAATAGGATTGGAAACAGGCCAGCATCACACCTGTCTTCAAAAAGGGAGAACAATACAAAGCAGCTAACTACCGCCCCATCTCCCTCAACTGCATAGCCTGCAAGCTGATGGAACATATCATCACCAGCCACATCATGTCCCATCTTGAGAACATTGAGATTCTCTGTCCAGAGCAGCACGGCTTCCGACGTGGACGGTCATGTGAAACTCATCTCCTAGGGTATGTGGACGAAGCGACCAGAGAGATAGAGAAGGGACACCAGGAGGACACTATCGTCTTCTCAAAAGCGTTCGACAAAGTCAGCCATACCCTACTTGTCCACAAACTACGTCCTTACGGCATCAGAGGATGCACCAAAGCCTGGATCAAGGACTTCCTCAAGGACAGACATCAGGCTGTGGTAGTGGAAGGAACAAGATCTGACCTTCTACCTGTGGAATCTGGCGTCCCTCAAGGCTCGGTTCTAGGGCCGAGTCTCTTTCTTCTGTACATAAATGACCTCCCTGATGGCATCAAGTCGAAGATCCGCCTATTTGCCGATGACACCCTGTGCAGCAAGACCATCATGAAGAAAAAGGACGAGCAAGCGCTGCAAGAAGATCTACACTCCCTTACCACCTGGGAGGAGAAGTGGTCCATGGAGTTCAATCCACAGAAGTGCTCAACGCTGAGAGTTTCGCGGCAAAGGGACAAGACCGCCCCTGCGTATGAGCTGCATGGACAGAAGATTGAAAACGTCAGCACCACTAAGTACCTGGGCGTCAACATTCAGGACAATATGCAGTGGGAATCCCACATTGACTCCATCACCAAGAAAGCCAGCAAGACCCTAGGCTTCGTCCGGCGCAACCTCAAGATCGGCAACAAGAAGACACAGGAAACTGCGTACAAAGCCCTTGTTCGCCCACTTCTTGAGTACGCAGCCACCGTCTGGGATCCCTACACTGCAAACGATGTAGAGGCCCTCGAGAAGATCCAACGAAGAGCAGCAAGATGGGTCTCAAATTGCCACCGCCAAACATCATGCGTGGACTCCATCCTCGATTCACTCAATTGAGCCTCCCCTACAACAGCGCCGCAAGAAAGCCCGCTTGTAGATGTTCTACAAATTCAACCATGGTATCATCTCCATCAACTCCAAGTACCTGCCCAAGCCATCTAAGAGCAGGATGAGCTGTAGGACGAACAACAGCCTGAGCTATGACATTCCCTCCTGCACAACACTGTACAGGCAGATGGCATTCTTCCCGAGGACCATACCAGAATGGAACAAGCTGCCTCAGGAAGTTGTGACAGCCGAGTCACTGGACTGCTTCAAGTCCAGACTGGCCTCTCATCTCTAAAAGTGATTCCTCCCCCCCCCCCCCCACACACACACCCATTCCCCCTCTCCTCTCGCCCAGCACTGCCCCCCTCACCCTCCTCCTAACCACCCACACACCCCAAAATCACCATCTCCCCCACCTTCACCCCGCTCAACAGCTGATGCAGAGGCTTGGCATCATGTCAGTGCACGCTGAACGTGCACTGGCTGGCCAGGTCGCCAATTTTTTTTTAAACCTCACAATAGCGCAATCCTCAGCAACCTCCCCAAACTACAACAGAATCATCAATATAATGATGTTGGTTGTTTATAAAAGAAGAAGAAGAAGAAATGGACAGATACAGAAACAAACTTTAACACGGAGGGCCTTAATAGAGTAAGAGAGGGTAGGTGGAGGTGGGGGGTAGGTAGGGGAGGGGAGTAGCGTGGAAGAAGCTGGGAATGAGGTGGAATGGAATGGACAGGGAGGGTGGGGGTGGAGGAGGAGGTGGAGGAGAAGGAGAGATGACAGGGCAGGGGGTCGCTTGTAACTGGGAGTGTTTCGTCGGCCTAGTTGTTGGCCCTTTCTTGTTCTTTCCTTTCATCTCCTCTCTCACAGCGTGTGGCAGGAGCAAAGAGCCAGTAAAAAAAAAAAAAAAAAAAAGGCTGTTTTTAGTGGGGGCGAGGGCGGGGAGGGGGGGGGGGGGGAGGAGGAGGGGGGGGGGGGTGCTCATTTTGTTTTTCTCCGGATCAATCCCGGCCGGAAGTACGGGTTCTTGTCGACAGTCTTCTATTCTTCCGCTTCCTCTGCGGAAGTGGTGTGAAGTTGTGTGGCCCTCAAAGCGTCACGGATAACTGAACGGATAAATGCTCGTAAATGAATAAATGAATGAATGAATGAATAAATGAATAGATGAAAAGAGATGAATGAATGAATAACTGAATAAATGAACTCATGACTGAAAATGGATGGATGAATGAATGAATGAATGAATAAATGTATAAATAGATTTATGACTAAATATATGAATAGATAAATAAATAATGAAATACATTCGTTCTTCCGCTTCTGTGGAAGTAGGGTGGCCACTGGTGAAGTGTCATATCTATTTGAACGGAAAAAATAGATAAATGAGAATATAATCACACACACACACACACACACACACACACACACACACACACACTATATATATATATATATATATATATATATATATATATATATATAAGCAGAGGAATAAAAAGCACAAATGAATAAATAAATACAAGTGAATGACAAATGAATAGCTTATCTAATGAATATAATTTCAATTGCAGATTAGCCACTGTACCAAAAAAAAAAAAAAAAGCGAAGAAAACAACACCAGTGCTTGTTGTTCTTCCAATGAAACAGACGTTGGCATAAGATTAATTAAGGTGGGGATGGGGGAAAGGAAAAGAAAAGGGATAAGAGATGTGGGGATAGATTCACTGGTCTGAAAGATGATATTCTTAGTTAGAACAGTGGGATGGGGTGGGGAAACATATCGAGGATGTTCGGATGAGGGGTGGGGGTTAAGGTAATGGGAAGTGGACAAGCAGGGGGGGGTTCAATGGTAACCTTAGAGTTTCGTTGGCCTAGTTGGCTCCCCCCCCCCTCCCCTCCTCCGCGTCCTCCCCGTCAATTCTGTCTCGCTTAGCGTGTGATGAGAGGCCAAGAGAGCCCAGAGGGGGGAACCAGGCTTGTTGGTGGGAGTGAGGATTGTCGTCATTGATTATTTCGTGGTTTTTTTTTTTTATTATTCCTGAACGGTCCAGGCCGGAAGTTCATAGTCTAGTTGTCGACAAACTTCGTTCCTCAGTGGAAGTACGTTGGCTCTCAATATCTTTCGTATTCGAACGGATTGATAAATAATTGACTGGCTGACTGACTGACTGTCTAACCAAAAACGTGCAAATAAGTGAATAGATCCAAGTGAATGATATACGATTAAATCATTGAATGAATGAATGAATGCATGAATGAATAAAAAAATAAATAAATAACTTTGCAATTGTTGATACAAATTAATTATACATACACCAGCTCGCGATCCCTTGGTAGGGATGTGTGTGTGTGTGTGTGTGTGTGTGTGTGTGGTGTGTGCGTGCGTCCGTGCATGTGTAGTGTGTGCGTGCGTGCGTGTGTGTGTTTCTGTGTGTGTGTGTGTGTGTGTGTATGTGTGTGTGTGTGTGTGCGTGTGCATGTGTGGTGTGTGCGTGCGTGCGTGTATGTGTGTCTGTGTGTGTGTGCGCGCGCGTGCGTATGTGTCTATGTGTGTCTGTGTGCGTATGGGGTGTGATGGGTGTAGGATGCGTACATATTCAAAAGAATTCGAAAGTTGTAGAGATAACTCTACCAGGTCATGCTTCAAAAAACCAAAAAGAGAGAACTCTGTTGCGGCTTCACTGCCGATGCACTCGAGAGACGCAGGGCTGTTACAAATCACAGCGGGCATGTCGAAGTGCAAGCAGTCGACTTTGTGTCAGTCAGCTAACAGCCTAGCCACCTGTGACGTCAGCTGACGACAGCTAATAGGACAGGTACTCAACTGTTCCTTCCCCAGGATTATCACCCCTTCCTTCCCTCCCTCACGTTGACACCAGAGTGGGGCTTGGGGGCTTGGAAGTGCCTGGACAAAAATCGGATTTATTTTTCTTATGACGCTGTAAGAATTTTTCGTCTTTCTTGTGAAGGTTTAACCTTTGCAAAGCATGATAAATTCTTCTTCGATGCTGCAAAATGCTCAGTGCTTGCTGCGACCTGTTAGGGGAATTGACGGGGAAATTACTTCAGGTGTGGTGTGGTGTGGCGTGGCGTGGCGAGGCTACCTTGGCTTTTCAAGGCCTCACTGGCGCTGAGTCTGTGGGTAGGTCTGGCATGTGTCGTGTAATTTCTTCTGAGAGACACGAATGTGTGTGTGTGTGTGTGTGTGTGTGTGTGTGTGTGTGTGTGTGTGTGTGTGTGTGTGTGTACGTGGACTGAACGTAATTCATTTATGTTTTAATTTTTCATTTGTTCATACATCGGATGTTTTATTTTGCTCGCTTTTTCCCAACATATTTGTATATTTCATATTTCTGTGTTTTAAACATTTTTTTTTTTTTTTTTTTTTACAATCTGCTCTAGCGCTATTGGTTTAACCTACGTGGCGATGTCATAATTAACTCCCATGCGAGCGAAGACTATCTCTCGCATTCACACACACACACACACACACACACACACACACACACACACACACACACACACACACACACACTGTCTCTCCCCTCTGTTTATGACTTTATCTCTGTTTTAAGAATTGGTAATTCTCTGACCAAGGCTGGATGCCACATTTGTGTCCGTTGCGATTACAGTCAAGCTGACTTGCTGTCAATGTCTTTCTTTTTCTCTCTCTCTGATACCCACAGTGTGTGTGTGTGTGTGTGTGTGTGTGTGTGTGTGTGTGTGTGTGTGTGTGTGTGTGTGTGTGTGTGTGTGTGTGTGTGTGTCCTAAAATTAGAAAGAGTTCAAAATGAAGCTATGAGGCTGATCCTTGGAACAACAAAAGACACGCCCACGAAAACCATGCGATACCTGCTTGACCTTCCTTCAGTGCAGGCCAGAAACAAGTTAGAACAGGTTAAGACCTACTTCAAAGCATTAGAAAACACTCAAAACACACTGCATGACGCAGTCAAAGAACCAAAAGGCAGTCGTCTAGGACGAGGAAGATCATGGATGGGGCAAGCAGAAGACACAATCCAGCTAGTATTCCGACTACAAGACCTGAAAGAAACAAAAGAATGGGAGAAAAAAACCCAAAACCTCAACCATCTATTCAACACAGCCATTTCACCCACTCTAGGAAGACATTGTCGGGAATGGGGAGAGGGCAAAACTGATACGGAAGTGAAGCTATTCATAGAAGAAAACAGTAAAGAAGAGGACATCATCATATACACAGATGGCTCAGTCACCAAAGACCAATCCGGTTGGGGATTCACTGCGAAACAAAATGGAAAAGAAGGGAAGAGAATGCTGCCTACAAAGTCACAACCTCCAGCCTAACGATGGAAGTTGAAGCTGTGACACATGCCCTCTTGTGGCTATCGTCTATCCATATGCCCGGAAACCAACATGCCATGATTCTGACCGACTCAATGAACCTCATACAGAAAATTGAAAACGGAATGGGAAGCCCAGAGTGGCATAAGGCAATGCGCAACTTTCAGATTAAAAAAACTCACATGGTCATACTGCTCGGGACATGCAGGTGTTAAGGGAAATGAGCGAGCTGACAGACTTGCTGGTAACGCAACACCAACGAGCGGCCTACATCTAGGAAAATCGGAAATCATCAGAAAAGTCAAAGAATATGTACAAGGCCATCACGCCATCGCTCGCCTCAAAGAAATAAAAGCAGAGAGAGGGAGCGGCCGTAAGTCTAACATGAAAGGTAGAGCACGATGCTTTGCAAATCAAACAAATATCGGCATCATTTCCAAACCACCAACATTGAGCAAATTTCTTCAAAACGGAACAGAGTCTCTGTGGGCTTTTCCAAATACAATAGACTGAGCAACACACTAGACGCCGCGTTCTTGACATCAGAGATCTTTTCCCATCCCTCTTGCGGCCAATCAGTGGCAGCCTCTGTGCGTGTATGTATGTGTGTGTTTGCGTGTATGTGTGGGTCTGTGTGTTTGAGTGCGTTTGTGCATGGGCGAGGGTGTAAGGTACACAAGTGTCAGGAGAGTTCTGTGCACGTGCGTATGTGTGTGTGTGTGTGTGTGTGTGTGTGAGGGGGGGGGGGGCCGTTGCGGGGGGTCGGGGGGGGGGGGGGGGGGGTAGAGGATAAGGTATGTGAGTGTATGCATGCCTACACTGTGGGAGCAACGGGATATTGGAGCGTTCGGGTGTATATATATATATCTTTGTATATATGTGTGTGGAGTTGGGGGTGGGGGATATGGGCGTATGTGTGTGTGCTTGTACAAGTAAGTGTTCATCTGTGTGTGTGTGTGTGTGTGTGTGTGTGTGTGTGCCGTGGAAGCTGCGATACTTAGACTAGAAATGAGTGTGTGGAGGAGGGGGGTAGAGGAGGTGCAGGGTAATGTGTGTGTGTGTGTGTGTGTGTGTATGTTGGGGCTCATATACGTTTATGGGTATTTGACTGTTCTTTCATATCTGTGAAACTACATGTTTGGTGCATATCTGTTATGCATATGTGGGTGTATGTGTGAATGTGTGTCTCCATGTTTTATATTTATTTGCTTATTTATCATCATTGTTTTCTGATTTATTTATTTATTATTATTATTATTATTATTATTATTATTATTATTACTACTACTACTACTACTACTACTACTACTACCACCACTACCTTTTTTATATTATAATTATTATTTATTTATTTATTTATTTACTTATTTATGTACGCTTATAGTTGACTTCATCAAGTTTTTGCGCCTTATACATATTAGTAGTGGTAGTAGGTTCTTTAAAAAAAAAATTTAAATGTATTTATCTATTATTTATTCACCTTTTTTTTCTAATGTATTTATCTATTATTCATTCACCTTTTTTTCTCAAGGCCTGACTAAGCGCGTTGGGTTACGCTGCTGGTCAGGCATCTGCTTGGCAGATGTGTTATGTAGCGTATATGGATTTGTCCGAACGCAGTGACGCCTCCTTGAGCTACTGAAACTGAAACTGAAACTCTGTGTGTGTGTGTGTGTGTGTGTGTGTGTGTGTGTGTGTGTGTGTGCGCGCGCGCGCGCGTACATGTGCGTGTTCTAAAGATCTGTTACAAACACAAAAGT
>NC_134894.1:25321214-25323714 GCF_041734735.1 Babylonia areolata | reverse complement strand
TGTGTGTGTGTGTGTGTGTGTGTACTGCCCTACGTCAAACAGAATAAAACGTAAAACACGTGCTGAGTCCATCATCTATATGTCTTTCTCTCACACACATACACACTCTCTCTCACTGTCTCCCTCTGTCTCTCTGTTTTCCTATATTCTCAAATGCTCTCTCTCTCTCTGTCTCTGTCTCTCTCTCTGTCTCTGTCTCTCTTATCAAGGTATCTCTTTCAGATCTCTCTCCCTCATTCCCTCTTTTTCTCTCTTACATTCACACACACACACACACACACACACACACACACACACACACACACACACACACACACACACACACACCACCTCCACAGAAATGTTTAAGAATATATATATATATATATATATATATATATATATATATATATATATATATATATATATATATATATATTCGGCCCAAATATTATATACACTTTAAATTGACATTGATGAGAGCGATGCGAGGAATATATCTATGTATCTGTACAAATCCTTATTAAAGTACTTTGCTGTATCTCAGGTCTGACAACTGGCCTGTAATTGTTTGATTGTATGTGTCTTCGGCGATTTTCTTGTTTACTGTTACGTATAATTTGTCATACGGTGTTTCACATTCCCGTTCGTGAGGAGTCAAGGCCGAAAAGAAATAAGCTATCTTTGAGCTATAGTTTCCCGGTCTATCTCTGCCTCTTCTCTGTCTCTTGTCTGTCACTCTCTGTCTCTCTTTCCCTCAGGACTCTCTCTCTTTCTCTTTCTGTCTCTGTGTCTCTGTCTTGTTTCCTTCTGTTGTTGTTGTTGGGTTGTTGTTTTTTTGTTTTTGTTTTTATCAAGGGCAGATTGAAAGAACAGGCCGTGTCAAAATCGTAAACGTTTTGAATTCTGAGTTCTGAGTTCACCTCCACCCCCACCCCCACCCCCACTCTCTCTCTCTCTCGTGCTTTTTGCTAGGGTTTCCCAGCTCCTATTATATCTCTTTCCTTTCCGGTCCGTCCTTTATTTTGGGGCTTCTATTTCTGTAGCAACACATGCAACGCAGCAGGGACTGTTACTTCCGGTTGCGCAGACTCTGTGGCAATAATGATGTCTGTCAGAGGCGTGTGGATCTCAGTGTAGCGCGGCGACAGACGGACAGGAAAGAAGAAAAAGAGAAGGATTCCATAGGGTTGGAGAGTGTGTGGGGAGAGGAGGAGGGTAATGGTAAGTGGAAGGTCGGTGGTGGTGGGGGTGATGGTCGTGAGGTGAGAAGGGTAGGGGGGGGGGGGGCGTCGGGGGGGGGGGGGGGGGTAGTGAGAGGTTGAGGTCGAAGAAAAGGGTATGTCGGGAAAGGGATAGGGGACAACAGACTGTGAGACAAATACATAAGAATAAACATGTCAGGGGACGGACTTGGAAATATGCAGACAGACCAAAAAACAAAACAAAAAAAAAAAAAAACAAAACAACAGATACAGACATTACGAGGACATGAAATACCACCACCACCACCACCACCAACAACAACAACAACAGCAACATCATCATCAACAACAACAACAACAACCCCAAAACCTTGTTAATATAATAGCCAGTCACGAAGCCAAAAATGCAACTAGGAAGGCAAAAGCTATTCGTGGAGAACAATGACTGTGACTGAAGAGTGGGTGTGGGGGTTGGTGGGTCTGTGTTCGTAGTCGTACTGCACGGGTGACTTATCTGTCTCCAGCAGTGATGGAGGTCAGTTGATCAAAACTGAAAACTGATGGATACAGAATGGATAAAGGAACAAAGAATAGAAAGTTTTTTTTTTATGGACGGGAGTGGTGTAAGAAGGGAGGACAACATACTCACAGATACAACAGATAGATGTGCACGCGCACGCACAAACACACACACACACACACACACACACACACACACACACACACACACACACACAGAGAGCTAGACCCCTGGTTGCAGGGCAACGACCACGCTTTCTCGAACAATCTCACGCGTTCTCGTAAAGTGAGAGAAAGCGTGGGATTGCAAGAAAGCAAAGACTAACAGTAACACTTCGCTACGTCCCCCATTCCCCCCCTCCCCCTTTACCCCCCCCCCCCCCCCACACACACACACACACTCCCTCTGTGTCTGGTGCAACCCCAACCGAGACATTTACTTCCGGGCCGCGCAGACGCAGTGGCAATAAGTATGTGGTCGCGTGCCAATGGCAGTGTAGCGACGGAGACGAAGTGAGAAAGGAGGAAGCCATGGTGAAGGGTGGTGTAGAGATGGGGGGAGAATGAGGCTGTTCGGGAGAGGAGGAGTTGGAAAGAGTTCGGTTAGGGAGGGAGGGAGGGAGGGAGGGATGGAGCGGGAAAGTTAAGAGACAACAACAATGACGAAAACCGAAGGATTATGTCAATTAAAAAAAAAAAAAAAAAGATTGAATGACAGCTAAGCACTTTGTGAGTTTTGTTTCATTCATACAACCCCCACCCAACTACACTTGATAACACTTGACAAGATAAAAAAA
>NC_134894.1:25313714-25316214 GCF_041734735.1 Babylonia areolata | reverse complement strand
GAACCCGGGACCCTCAGATTGAAAGTCCAACGCTTTAACCACTCGGCTATTGCGCCCGTCTGACAGACAGACAAAGACATAGAGAGAGAGAGAGAGAGAGAGAGAGAGAGAGAGAGAGAGAGAGAGAGAGAGAGAGAGAGAGAGAGAGATTTTTTATCTTCTTCTTGCACTTTTTGTTCTTATTTACGTTCTTGTTCTTGTTCTGTTTTTGTTCTCCTTTATGTTCTTCTTCTTCTTCTCTTTGCCTGTGTATCTATGTATCTATCTGTATGTGTATGTATGTGTCTTTCTTTCTTTCTTTCTTCCCCTCCTCCTCCTTCCTTCTTCTACTCTTCCTTCTCCTCCCCTTCTTTTTCCTCTGCTTCTTCTTCTTATTCCTACTCCTCCTCCTCCTTCCTCTCTCCATTATTTGTCTGCATTTCCTTTTTTTATGTGTCTTTGACGCAGCTGCTGTTCACCCTTTTGCACGCCTCCCAACTCCAGCACCCAGTGCACCCCTCTACCCTAATGCCCATGCCCTACGTGTCTGGTGTTGGCACTTACAGCTTGTGAACGTGTGACAGCTGGGCAGTTCCCCTTCTGTTTTATGACAGGAACCCCTCCCCCCCACCCACCCCCACCCCCAATGTGAAACCCACAGGGACAAGGATTTTTTGGATTTTTTTTTTTTTTTTTTTTTTTTTTTGCATGTGTGTGTGTGTGTGTGTGTGTGTGTGTGTGTGTGTGTGTGTGTGTGTGTGTCTGTGTATGTTGTGTAGTGTTGTGTGTGTGTGTGTGTGTGTGTGTGTATCTGTCTGTCTGTGTCTGTGTTTGTGTATGTTGTGTAGTGTTGTGTGTGTGTGTGTGTGTGTGTGTGTGTGTGTGTGTGTGCGTGCGCGCGCGCGCGTTTGAACCAATGCATTCACAATGGTGTTCATATAATTTGTATTGTTTGTTGTTTCTCTTGTTCAGACTGATGGAGAAATATAATTTCCCAGTCTCCCATGGTTGAAAGGCGTTAGACTGTTGTTGTTTTTAACATCTAATAATAAGAAACAAGAGAGGCAAGGCCTTCAAGACTCACTTGTGATAAATTAAGTCCCCTAGCATTAATTACAGAGTAATTTCCCTTTTTTACTACCTGCACCAAAACGTTTGCAAAATAAATAAAAATTCCATGCTTAGCAAAAGAAGTTCCTGTTTGAACAAAAAATGATAATAATGACTCCTCTTGTTGTTGTGTCAGAATAAGAGGTCAAAGTGCCAAGTTTAGAGAATACAAAAAATATAAATATAACAGTAAATGCAGTTTGCATATAATTAGGCTTCATTTTTTTTTTTGTGCCCATCCCAGAGGTGCAATATTGTTTTAAACAAGATGACTGGAAAGAACTGAATTTTTTCCTATTTTTATGCCAAATTGGGTGTCAACTGACAAAGTATTTGCAGAGAAAATGTCAATGTTAAAGTTTACCACGGACACACAGACACACGGACACACAGACACAGACACAGACACAGACACACACACACACACACACACACACACACAGACAACCGAACACCGGGTTAAAACATAGACTCACTTTGTTTATACAAGTGAGTCAAAAAATTGTGGTAAGGGGTGTACTTGTTTTGGAGAACGACTACTCTCTAATACGCAGCCGAGGAGCAGCTTTTTTTGTGGAGCGATAACCAACCATGCTTACCAAGAAAGTGATATCTTTTGAAGTGGCTAAAATCGACACAGGTATGGTCGAGAGATGGTCGTGTTTTGTTTATGACATTTTTGTCTTCTTCCATATTCTTCTTTTTCATTTCATTTTATGGTGTGATGTATGATATGAAATACAGTTTATGATCATTATTTTTTTTTTTTGTCAATAGTCTGATACTGTGGTTATTTGCTGATGAAACATATTGCCTTGTTCACTTCTCAGGTTTATTTGTGGAACAAATTACAAGAAACTTTGCGTCATTCTGTCTCGCTGAAATCGTTTAAGTCTGCTCTGAAAACACATCCTTTCCAACGACAGTAACAGCAGTTGTTGTTTTTTTAATTCATGGTGTGATCTAGTTTTAGGTGCATGTTTGTTTTTTTTTCGTGTGTGTGGAGAGGCTGTTTGCCGTGTGTGTTTGTGTGCGTGTGTGTGTGTGTGCGGGGGTGGGGGGGGGGGGGGAGGTTGGGGGGTAGTGTGTGGCGGGGTGCTGGTGAGTGTCCGTGCGTTCGTGTGCCTGAGTGCGTGTTGCAGGGATGCGTTTTCTGGAGGCCGTCAGAGGTAGGTGGGTGGTTTCCAATGTTCAATTGCGTGAGTTTTTTTGTTTGTTTTTTGTTGTTGTTTTTTTCACGTGCTTCCATGTGTTTTCGAGTGGTGGGGTGGAGGTAAGAGTGGAGAAGAGTATTGATGGCGAGGCGGGGGGTGAGGAACGAAATGTAAAGCAGTATTTCTGGAGAAACCCGCTATATAAATGTCCATTATTATTATTATTATTTCCTTAATTCTTTCCTTCTTTCCTCCCT
>NC_134894.1:25301214-25306214 GCF_041734735.1 Babylonia areolata | reverse complement strand
CTCAAGGTAAAAACGAAACCCATGGGATAACGATCTGATGTAGTTATAAGAGGTTGAACTTTCATATTCATGTGTTGTGTTTTAACAAACAAGATAACAAACAGTACCAAAACAAATCGACTGCAGCATGTAAAATGACCATTCTAAAATCACGCAGTATTTTGCCTTTATTGACACATACGTAACTTTTAATATGTATAGACAGTAGTCTTCTACAAACGTTTAGTCCAAAGGCGGCAGACAGTGACAAAGTGACAACACGTATGTCAGACACCAGAACCCACTCAGCTGTTTTTTCCATGGAGGTCCTCCCGCTCCACACTGTGCTGTTGATAGAATCATGCAGCTGTCCCACCCTGACGATACATGTCATTCTGTGGCTTGTTGCGTTTCCCGCAACTGTTGCTGACATTCACTAAGTCTGGGAAAGCACTATGCTTTGACCAGAAAAATCACTTAGCTCACAACGCTTGGCTTATTATCAGTTGGGCCATCAGCAAAGTGAGTCCTGAATGATCTATAGTTCCTCCACTGCAAGGGAATTCAGTTACAACTTAGTCTTTTGTGAAGGACTATGACTCTTAAGCTAGGTTCTTTTTAGTGGTGCAGCCTTGAGGGCTACTTGGCCTATGGGGACCATCCCAGCGCCGACTGTACTGAAGTCCTCTTGGCTGAGAGAGTGGGGAGTTTAACTTGGGCAAGACACACTTCACTGAAATTAATCGAATTCTGGCCCAGACGGTCGGGACAGCAGTTGCCCCCTCTGCTGTTCTGGTGGTCATCGGCGGACACGACTGACCATCGTATCCTGAGCTCTTGAAATGTCTGACATATTCGTTACTTGTGTCGTAATGTAATTTTTGTTCCGGTGTTTGCATTGTCGTTTCCTTGGAACCACTGATTGTGAATGCATCATTTGGCGTCATTGCTGCAACTATCTCGTTTTGTTCTATGTTTTAACAAATAATTACCATGTCACATCATATCCCTCGTGTTGAGTTTACTGGTGTATTCATTAATTCATTTTTTTATTCATTAAGATTATTCATGTATCTTCTTCTTCCTCGTCGCCTCCCGTTAGATGAGAGAGATCGGTGTCCTCGATGAAGGCTGCCGTCCGTCACAGCTCCTCCAGAGTGCCGTACAGCTTGGCTTCCACTGCTGTCGGTGTTGGCCAGTACTTCCTCCTGGATGCTGCATGCGTCGTACAGTCTTGAGGGATGTGGTCGGTTGTCATTGGTCCCTCACCACAAAGGCACTCTCCACTTTGTGTCCATGTGGTGGAGCAGGCGGTTGTGTCCAGTCCTCAGGCGGGAGATCTTGACCTGTTCCCGTCGTTCCAGCAAATGGTATCTGTCTTCTGGGTTATATTTGGGGTGCTGGAGGCGCCACTTTATTCCTTGCTGTGCCTTGATGATTGTCTTGATTTCATCGTGTGACACCAGTTTGTTGGCCTGCTCCTTCTGTGCACCGTCTTTTGCCAGAATGTCCGCTTTTTCGTTGCTTCTGATGCCACAGTGTGCTGGTACCCATTGTATCACCACTTTCTCCACTCTGGCACTCAGGGCAACAAGGGCTGAAGTAAGATGGTTCTGTTCTTTGCAGCGGGAGTTCTTGAGGGCTTGGAGCACGGAGAGAGCGAATGAGAACACCACCACCTGCCCTGTTGTTCTTGTGGAGTTCTGTGAGACTGTTGTGGCTGCCTCACAGAGGGCTTCTCGCTCAGCTCGGAGGTTGGTGGAGTATTTTCCTGTTGGGATTGCAGTTTCTTCATTTCTTCTCCGTCTTTGGTATCGGAGGAAGATTCCAGCTCCACCATCCCTCGTTGCTTCTGTGGCGGAGCCATATGTAAAGACATGGGTCCAGTCTTCCTGGGGGTACTAGTTGCAGATGCACTCCTTGGCCAGGGCCTTCCTTTGGGTGTCTGACTGTGTTCCTCTTTTATCCACTTCGGGAATGCTGGTGACGACTGTTGGGAACACCCGCCTCTTCCAAAATGGGTGGGTGACATTTGCCGGGATAGGCTTTGCTTCATGTTCCATCAAGACTGGGGTTTGTCTTTCAAGGCGTCTTGACTGGTGGATGAAGCTGCTTCTTTTCAGCCGGTTCTTGGTGGGTCTGCTCATTCTGTTGTTCATTGGATGGTTTTCAAGGCGTTTGAATTTTGCTGCCTGGATGAGGATTTTTGTGTCCCTTCAATGACTGTAGCCCAGTGGTCTCCTCCATCTTCAGGATTGGGGTGGATTTCATAGCGCCAGTTATGACACGCTGAGCTTGGTTCTGTATCTTGTTGAGATGGTCGCGTTTAGACTTTGCAGCTGATGCCCATGCTGATGTCCCGTACTCAACTACAGGTCGGAGACTCTCCCCGTATAGAGTCTCTTTAGGATACGTTCATCAGCCCCCCCGTCCGTCCCTGCAAGTTTCTTCATGATCGCCAGTCTCAGCTTGGCCCTGCTACAGCATCTGGTGATCTGCTGTTTCCAAGTGAGCCTGTGGTCAAAGGTCACTCCCAGGTAGGTAGGTGTGGGTTCCTCTGCAAGCCTTTGGTTGTTCAGTGTCAATTTCGCCTCTTGCTTCTTGCTGGATAGGCTGAAGACTGTGTAGGTTGTTTTGCTTGAGTTGGCAGAGACAAGCCATTCCTTGGTCCAGTTGCTGATCTTGTTGAGCGCAGTCTGGAGGCGTACCTGTACTGTAGTGGTGTACTCTTCAGAGCACCAGAGTACCAGGTCATCTGTGTAGATCGCTACTCTGACAACTCTTGGCAGTTCTCTGACGATGTCATCTATGAAGATGAGGAACAGCGTTGGCGAAAGGACTCCTCATGTATTATCCATATATTTATTCGATTTTTTTTCTTCAAAAAATGTTAGGGCCATTGCAGCATGAAGAGTAAAAGCATAAAATATTTTTCCAGTAGCACATTATCTGACAGTCTGAATGTTTTTTCAGGAAACGGACCTGTCAACGATTGAGTACTGGGATGAGGTCAATAGTTTTTATCTCCATTCTCTCCATTCTTCTTTTTTTTTCTATTGTTTTGAGAAGAAAAAAAAAACGTTTGAGCAAACTCAACTTTGATTCTATTTTTACCATGATCTTGCTTATTCGTCTCTTTTGATCCCATGGAAATTGCCTTTCATGATAAATAACTTTCTGTTTTCGCCTTGACATTTACGACATGAATGTCAGCAGAACTGAGTGCTTTTTCAACGTTAAGCTCTTTAGTTTCGCTGTTATTTATTCTATTGCTTTTTAATCTGGTGAAATGCTAATTAGAGAGTCTGGAATGATGTGATGTGGTGCGTATGTGTGCGTGTATATTTGTATATCCGTGTGTGTGTGTATGTGTGTTAGTGAGTTATAGTGTGTGTGTGTGTGTGTGTGTGTGTGTGTGTGTGTGTGTGTGTGTGTGGCTTGTGTGTGCACGTATGTCTGTGTGTATGAATATGTGTGTGTGTTTGTGTGTGCGTGCACGTGTTTATATATATATATATATATATATATATATATATATGTGTGTGTGTGTGTGTGTGTGTGTGTGTGTGTGTGTGTGTGTTGTGGGGAGGAAAGAGAGAGGAAATGCCGTGAAATGCGATATTGTACAAGAAAAATAGAACGTGAATGTTCTGTGGGAAGAGATATTTTTATGTGTGTATGAGAGAGAGAGAGAGAGAGAGAGAGAGAGAGAGAGAGAGAGAGAGAGAGAGAGAGAGAGAGAGAGAGAGAGAGAGAGTGTGTGTGTGTGTGATGAACTGACTCCCCTCCATAAATGAACTGCCTGCCTTTTCTTTGGAACTAGTGGAATCGCTGATGTCCCACGCTGTTGGGAAAGATATGTTGGTGCATTATAACGACAGGGGAAAAAACGAACTCTCACAGGAACTCTGACATATTGGGGTGTTGATGTCTATTTCTGTTTTGGTGTTCCTTCGGTAAAAAAAAAAAAAAAAAGAGAAAAGAAAAAAAGAACTCTCAGAGCAGCTCTGACATTTGGGGATGTTGCTGTCTATATTTGTTCTGGTGTTCCTTTGGTGGCAAAAACATGAACTAGCAAAGTAGCTCTGAATATTATGCTGTTGATAGGCCCAACACTCGGCTTATATCACAGATAGACATAAGTTTACATATGGGCCAACAGCAAAGTGAGAGCAGTATTACCAATGGTTTCTCCAGTCAATGGGAAACCATTTACAGCTTAGTCTTTTGTGAAGGACTATGACACACAAACTAGGAGGCAAAATTGCGCTGGCTCTTAGTGCTGCAGCCGTGTGGGCTAGTTGGCCTTTGGGAACCATCCCAACGCCGACTGTCCTAAAACCCTCTTGGCCGAGAGAGTGGGGATGTACTTGGGCAAGACACTCTCCACTATAATCAGATTCTATCCCAAATAGTCGGAACAGCAGTTGCCTCCTCTGCTGTTCTGATGGTCATAGTCGGACACGGCTGACTATCATATATATATCTGCTTTTGTTCTGGTGTTCCATCAACCACTTCGTTGTGGGTTTTTCGGAGCTGTTGCATGTGTCTGTTACGTTTGAGCTGTTACTACACGAATAACATGATATGAATGCATCTCAGAACCTGCGATTTCTTTCGATGGTAATACTGATGATAACTTGGTGGTAATAGCTACTCATCCCTGACACGATGTTGATGAAATTTAGCTGTGTGTCCATGTTCGTATTTGCGTATATGGTGAGCTTGTTTGTTTGTAAGCATTGTTTCAGTTTCACTTTCTCAAGGAGGCGTCACTGCGTTCGGACAAATCCATACACGCTACACCACATCTGTTGAGCAGATGCCTGACCAGCAGCATAACCCAACGCGCTTAGTCAGGCCTTGAGTGCATGCTTACATATTTGTGTACCTATGAAAGTGGATTTCATTTTACGTAATTTCGCCAGAGGACAACACTCTCGTTGCCATGGGTTCTTTTTCAGTGCGCCAAGTGCGTGCTGCACACGGGACCTCGGTTTATCGTCTCATCCGAAAGACT
>NC_134894.1:25288714-25291214 GCF_041734735.1 Babylonia areolata | reverse complement strand
CGCCAATCTGGTCTGTGTTGGGTCAGTCTCTGAATGCTGCTCCAGGTCAGCTTCAGTGTCCTGGGTTCTCCTTCCACTGTTCTGTGCCCAGCGCTCTTTGGCCTTCCTCTTTTGTGTCTTACTTTGTGGTGTCCAGTGAAAGGCTGTGCTGGTGATGTTACTTTACTTTCTGGTGTCCAGTGAAGGGTTGTGCTGGTGATGTTACTTTGTGGTGTCCAGTGAAGGGCTGTGCTGGTAATGTTACTTTACTTTGTGGTGTCCAGTGAAGGGCTGTGCTGGTAATGTTACTTTACTTTGTGGTGTCCAGTGAAGGGCTGTGCTGGTGATGTTACTTTACGTTGTGGTGTCCAGTGAAGGGCTGTGCTGGTGATGTCAGTTTACTTTGTGGTGTCCAGTGAAGGGCTGTGCTGGTGATGTCAGTTTACTTTGTGGTGTCCAGTGAAGGGTTGTGCTGGTGATGTTACTTTGTGGTGTCCAGTGAAGGGTTGTGCTGGTGATGTTA
This sequence comes from Babylonia areolata, assembly GCF_041734735.1. Lineage (NCBI taxonomy): Eukaryota > Metazoa > Mollusca > Gastropoda > Neogastropoda > Buccinidae > Babylonia > Babylonia areolata. Next base: position 25,290,712 of record NC_134894.1, on the reverse strand, counting down.
CTTTACTTTGTGGTGTCCAGTGAAGGGCTGTGCTGGTGATGTTACTTTGTGGTGTCCAGTGAAGGGCTGTGCTGGTGGTGTCCAGTGAAGGGCTGTGCTGGTGATGTTACTTTGTGGTGTCCAGTGAAGGGCTGTGTCTTACTTTGTGGTGTCCAGTGAAGGGCTGTGCTGGTGGTGTTACTTTACTTTGTGGTGTCCAGTGAAGGGCTGTGCTGGTGATGTTACTTTACTTTGTGGTGTCCAGTGAAGGGCTGTGCTGTTGATGCTACTTTACTTTGTGGTGTCCAGTGTGTCCAGTGAAGGGTTGTGCTGGTGGTATTACTTTACTTTGTGGTGTCCAGTGAAGGGCTGTGCTGGTGATGTTACTTTGTGGTGTCCAGTGAAGGGCTGTGCTGGTGGTGTTACTTTACTTTGTGGTGTCCAGTGAAGGGCTGTGCTGGTGATGTCACTTTACTTTGTGGTGTCCAGTGAAGGGTTGTGCTGGTGATGTTACTTTACTTTGTGGTGTCCAGTGAAGGGTTGTGCTAGTGATGTTACTTTACTTTGTGGTGTCCAGTGAAGGGCTGTGCTGGTGATGTCACTTTACTTTGTGGTGTCCAGTGAAGGGTTGTGCTAGTGATGTTACTTTACTTTGTGGTGTCCAGTGAAGGGCTGTGCTGGTGATGTTACTGTGTGGTGTCCAGTGAAGGGTTGTACTGGTGGTGTTACTTTGTGGTGTCCAGTGAAGGGCTGTGCTGGTGATGTTACTGTGTGGTGTCCAGTGAAGGGTTGTACTGGTGGTGTTACTTTGTGGTGTCCAGTGAAGGGCTGTGCTGGTGGTGTCACTTTACTTTGTGGTGTCCAGTGAAGGGCTGTGCTGGTGATGTTACTTTACTTTGTGGTGTCCAGTGAAGGGCTGTGCTGGTGGTGTTACTTTACTTTGTGGTGTCCAGTGTGTCCAGTGAAGGGCTGTGCTGGTGGTGTCACTTTACTTTGTGGTGTCCAGTGAAGGGCTGTGCTGGTGATGTTACTTTACTTTGTGGTGTCCAGTGAAGGGTTGTGCTGGTGGTGTTACTTTACTTTGTGGTGTCCAGTGAAGGGCTGTGCTGGTGATGTTACTTTACTTTGTGGTGTCCAGTGAAGGGTTGTGCTGGTGATGTTACTTTACTTTGTGGTGTCCAGTGAAGGGCTGTGCTGGTGGTGTTACTTTACTTTGTGGTGTCCAGTGAAGGGCTGTGCTGGTGATGTTACTTTATTTTGTGGTGTCCAGTGAAGGGCTGTGCTGGTGATGTTACTTTACTTTGTGGTGTCCAGTGAATTCTGTGCTGGTGATGCTACTTTCCTCTCTTTGCATGACGTTTCCAATCGATTTCCACCGCCTTCTAATGATGAAGATTTCCATGATCTTTCTATTTTTACCGGGCGAGTAGTTGTTGATTGGAGATGGTACAGGACCAGAAGATTCGCAGGGTTCTTCGGAGGTTTTGTGTGTGCAAAGTGAACAACTTCGATATATCGCTCTTCGTCATCCTTTAGAAATCTGAGGTATGAGGCAGCGTGGTATGTACTCAACTCTGGGCACATTCTCAGCGTGGTGCTGGTGCTGCACTGGGAAGATCTGCGCACGTTGTCATGCATTCTGAGGGAGATTCTGGTTGTTGCTGAAACGACTCTTTACGTCCCTGCCTGCTTCCCCATCGTGTAACGCGTTCGTGTCATTACTCTCCTTATAATCGGGCTTGGAAGCCCAAAGAAGTTATAATATTCTAAAACCAAAACCATATGAACAACCTGGCAGGATGCACCTGGAATCTTTTTTTTCTTCTTCTTTTTTTAAGGGATTTTTCAATTTGGAGCGATCTCACACTATTCCAGAATAATAAGACATTTCATGCTTGCCAACCTTTTGCATTTCTTCTGAGGATGGCTCTGGGATTGGCGACGTCACGTCTCGGGTATGGCTATAAGCACGATCAGAAAGAGTTGTTTGTTTCGTTTATGTCACGGGTATGAGTCTGT